>NC_053496.1:59621020-59966944 GCF_905171775.1 Rana temporaria
TGACCCCTTCCCACAGTAATCAGTGCATTTTTATAGCACTGATCGCTGTATAAATGACAATGGTCCCAAAATAGCATCAAAAGTGTTCGATGTTTCCACCATAATGTCGCAGTCACGATAAAAATCGTAGATTGCCGACATTACTAATATAAAAAATATATATTAAAAAAATGCCATAAATCTATCCCCTATTTTATAGATGCTATAATTTTTGTGCAAACCAAACAATATACGCTTATTGCGATTATTTTTACCAATAATATGTAGAAGAATACATATCGGCCTAAACTGAGAAAAAAAATGTATATATATTTTTTGGAGGATATTTATTATAGCAAAAAGTCAAAAATATTGCTTTTTTTTCTTTTTTTCAAACTTTCAGGTCTTTTTTTTGTTTCTAGCACAAAAAATAAAAACCACAGAGGTGATCAAATACCACCAAAAGAAAGCTCCATTTGTGGGGGAAAAAGGACGTCAACTTTGTTCGGGTACAACGTCGCACACCCGCGCAATTGTCAGTTAAAGCAACGCAGTGCCGTATCGCAAAAAGTGCTCTGGTCAGGAAGGGGGTAATTTCTTTCGGGGCTGAAGCAGTTAAGAAGAAAATAACTCTTCGTGAATTGAGCCCTGTGTCTTTACATTACATTCTGTAAATCTCGCCTTACACAAACATGACTTTGCAGTTTTTTCACACTTCCACGTCTTTGCCAACTTTTACAGTGGGTAACAGTTGACTACAGACCTACATTAATGTCTATGATAAAATAAAGTATCCTACAGGGCATAGTGGATGGCAACACAGTCCTGCTTTTTTGGTCTCTGTGCGGACCTGTAATGACATCTGCCATGTCAGCAGAGAATTAAAGATTGTTCTTCTTTATCTTCAATTCAGTAATCTGTTTATACAGGCAAAGCAAACTATACCCTCTTATTAAACCTGAGAAAAAGTTGTCGTGAGAAATGGAAGGATGTAGGAGATAGACCTGTAATACGTTTAGAACAGTGGTTCCCAAGCTTTCTAGTGCCGCGACCCCTTGATAAAATTTCCCAAGTTGTGGGGACCCGTAAAATGTCAGTAAAATGTATTTTGGTAGCGTGGGTTGTCAGCACCCAAGGCAAGTAATTTGTGCCCCATAACCCACAGACATTTAGTGCTCCCCAAGTGCCTTCCATTCGTACAGTATTAAAACCCCTTATGGTACATTTTAGGATGTAACCTAAAATGTGACCACTCTCTCTTTGTACCACCCTTTCTTTCCCTTTTCCCTCTATTCTATTTTTTTCTTCCCTATCCCTCTCTTTAGCTTTTTTTCTTGTTATTTTTCTTTCTCTGCCTTTTTTCTTTGTTCCTCCCTCTCTTTTCCTCTCCCTTCCATGTATCCCCAGCCATGCCATAAACTGAGTGGGCAGTCACGGGCTCCAGGCACAGCCATGGTGGGCAGCCGCAAAAAGGCTGGGAGAGTGGTGCGGGCATCAAGAACAGCCCAGGATTCGTGACCCCTGGCAAATCATCATTTGACCCCCGAGGGGGTCCCGACCCCCAGGTTGAGAATCACTGATTTAGAAGTAAAGATTGAATTGAACGATATATAGAGGTGTATGTTTATTGCTGTATTCAGGGGTCAAGTCCTGGGGAAAAAAGTGTGGGAACTCCCACCCAAGATCCATAACTCACGGCAGGCCTCCACAATGTCTCCTGGGAACAATGACAAAAGCTCCCAGGAGACATTGAGGCATCGAGGAAGTGACGCACACTACCCGATGAATCCATATACAGGAAGCGGCCCGTAACATGAAGGATTACTAAGGTTCGCCTGCCCCTGACAGTGACTCGAGCTGGGCATCGCCGCTTAGTGAAGGGTCGGATCGGGCGGCTTGGCTGCTAGAGGCTGCTCTAGTCCTGCAAAGGGAACTGCGCTCCTGGTGTGAAAAAAGTGCAGGGACGCCGTTCCCACGTGTTCCCGCAGGACTTGAGCCCTGGCTGTATTGTCTTGTTAGATGTTTAATGTTGTTGAGTTATTGGTCTTTTTAGCCTCTTTTCCCTTTTCGGACTATTCTTATTCTGATGGAATAGATAACTTTTATAATATTGGATTGCATTAAGATTTTTGTATTTTCTATTATATAATGTATATATATATAAATGTATATATAATGTATATATTATATAATGTAAATGGGACTTTTATTAAGACTTCTTTTATCTTACTATGTATACAAAAAGCAATAACAAAATAAAAATGATCTGATTTAAAAAAGAAATTGAAGGATGGATAGTAAGATATTGAGGCTGATTTACTAAAGGAGTTAGTAATCTTCTGTGAATATTTACTTAAATTTTTCAGTTAAGCAACAAGAAGATCCCTTTGATTTTATCTCTGCACAATTGAATAATTACAGTGAATAATAATACATTTTAGCCTGTGAGGATTCTCTATTGCTTTATTAAATCAACCATTTGCATCAGGATTTTATAGACGTTACTTCTCTCTCTAGGGATATAATGTACAGATATTAATGTAATTTGCAGGATATATATATGTAACTTTAATTAACAAAAGTCAATGAAATTACTATTTTTATGTATACGGCAAGAGTATAGCTGATAAGAATTGAAACATCAGGTTCTGCTATATTGTAAGTAGCCACTAATGTGCTCTCAGGACTCTTGCAGGACAAGATGCCTGTCAGCCAGTTTCATCTTGACTTTTTTGCATAGGTGTGTGGAAGGTTGGGCTTCTTTCTGTGGTTATTGTGGGAGTATACACGTCACAGAAGCATTTGCAAACAGGTTTACATCTAATAGTTTTCAGAGAAAAGCAGAGATTGTGCATGAGATTCCACAACTGGCTAAAACAATTAATTTCACAACTGCAAATCTGTTTTTGAACGAAGTATTAAGCCTAACAATCTGCACACCTTTGAAAAGAAAAACAAACTGAAGACAGCAACAGGACAAGATCAAAGCGAGAAGAATTATTTCTTCTGAAAATCTAATATTAACTTTCTGAAGCTCAGAAGACACCAAGAAAAGGAAATCTCTTTTCTTTCTTTGTTGATACATCCCAAAGCCAAAAAATGGATAAATTTCGTATGATCTTCCAGTTCCTGCAAGCCAACCAGGAATCTTTCATGAATGGAATATGTGGTATCATGGCACTTGCGAGTGCCCAACTATACACAACATTTGATTTTAATTGCCCGTGTCTTCCAAACTACAACTTGTCATATGCTATGGGGGTTATGTGTGTACCACCTATCGTATTTTTCTTATTGGGGTTTGTAATGAACAATAATGTCTCAATGCTTGCCGAGGAATGGAAGAGGCCAACAGGCATGAGGCAGAAAGACGCAGCTGTATTGCGATATATGTTCTGTTCAATGACTCAGCGAGCGTTAATTGCCCCAGCAGTATGGATATCAGTGACGTTGCTACATGGTGAAAGCTTTATATGTGCATTTAGCACATCTATTCCTGTGGACAAGCTGGGAAATATGACTGGCGTAGTAGACTTGTCTGAAAAGGAAATCAGGCGAATACTGGCCAGGATTCCTTGCAAGGATATTTATGATGGAAATCATATCATACCACAGGAGGTGGCAACCAGATACCTGCGCTGCATTTCTCAGGTGACGCATCCTATCTTTTTTTTTTACTATTAACTATGTTATGTTAGTTCTTGCATTTGTTTTATGATTTATTTTCAGTATATGAGCACTATATGACTGGGAAGTGATATTAAAGGGGAGTTCTACCAGCAATTTCACTTTTTAAATATAAATACCCCTGTAATACACAAGCTTAATGTAGTCTAGTAAAGTTAGTCTGTAAACTAAGGTCCGTTTTGTTAGGTTGTTAGAGCATTTAGTTAGTTTATAATCTAGAAATAGACCGTGGCCATCTTAAGTGTGGGCATCATGAAGCCAGACTGTATGACTTCCAGGATTTCAGCCTTGCAGATCTCGCACATACTCAGTGCTGCACAAGCGATGTAATAGGTTTCAGTCAGGTTTCCATAGCAACAGGAGTGTCAGAGGAAGTTGCCGCCCCTTCTCTATGCAAATAGGCTATTTGCAAGGACTACTGGGATACATGATGCCTATCCCAGAAACCCTTGCGAATAGCCTTGTGACTTAATAGCCTAGGCTAATAAGGAGGAGGAAGTAATGAAGGACTACAAAATAAAGATATTTACAAGCAACAAAATAAATAAAAATTGTCCATTCTGAACACTATGAGATTAGGGCATGCAGCACAGACAAACGAAAAAAAAATGTGTGGGACTCCACTTTAAGATGTATTATGACATTATGAGTGGTCAGGGCCATCTTTAATGTTGATTGGACCCTGGGAAAAAAATAATCTTGGGGGCCTCCCCATGCAATTTTGCTCTCCACCTGCTCTGAGACATACAATATATATCAGCTAGACTTAAAATCAGTTTAATGTATCAGATCAGGCAGTGATTGCGATTGGTTGCCAGAGGTTACAGCATATCATTACCACTTCCTGGCTGGTTGCTAGAGGTTACAGCACACATTACAGCTCACTGATTGATTGCTAGAGGTTACAGCACAAATCACAGCTCACTGATTAGTTGCACATGATTTCTTCTTGTTGATTGGTTGCTAGAGATTACTGTATATCAATACTGCTCACTGATATATACATATGAATCCTGTCGCTATTTACATATGAATTCTCCAGTTATTTACATATGAATGATGGTTATTTACATGTAAACACAGGATCTGCAGGTGAGTCATCTGTACACAACAATAGGGCAGAGCTAGGCAGCATTAGTTGCAGCACTTCACACTGAGATATCAGGACACAGCACAGGACTAAAACTTCAAGGGACAAGGGAATTTAAACTAGGATAGTTGGCAAGTATGAGGCAGCTGTTTTGGGCCCCACAACAATGACAGGGCCCAGGGCAGCTGTCCCTTTTGCCCTGCCTTAAAGACCCTGTGAGTGGTCCACTGACCATGTCTCACACATTAGGCCATCTAGTCATTCACTATGGCATTTAAGCACATTCTTTAAATCTTGGTATATTCACAGGTCTTTGCTGTACACTTGGGTTTACATTCTTAAATTGAATTGTCTGGTCTCATTACTATCCATTAAGTCTACCTTGCATAGACTACTGCTCAAGGCATGCCAGCTGAAGTTGCCAACTCTGGGTGCCAATGCGTAAAACCTCCCCCTTTCGTTTTTCCACAATATGCACTTAATAAGTTGCACTCTCAGTAGTAGCATAGTGTTCACATTTTAATGGGAAACTGTGAATGGTGATCAATGTCAGTCTCAGCTCATCCTAAAGCATTTCAACATAGAAAATGTGTTAATTGTAGAAGATCAGTGATAATCCCTAGTTGTATAATCCAGAAAATGCTACAGTCACTGGCCCTGCTGATCACTGGGAACAACCTAATGATTTGATTTTTATCAGTGATTAGCTCATCTATCCCTATAGGAGACCTATCGTGCTCATTCCTGCAACTTATGGCACGTACACACGATCAGAAATTTCCAACAACAAAACCGTGGATTTTTTCTATGACGGAATTTTGGCTCAAACTTGTCTTGCATACACACGGTCACACAAATCTTGTCGGAAATTCCGAACGTCAAAAACAGGATGACGTACAACACTACGAAGATCCAAGAACAATTAAGTTCAATGATTCCGAGCATGCGTCAAATTGATTCCAAACAGACAGGATTTTTTGCTGTCGGAATTTCCAACAAGAAAATTTTTTCTTGTTGGTACGTGGCATTAGAGTCGCCAGACCTCAGACACTAAGCAAATTCAAGCCTAATAAAACAAATTTGCATTTGCTGGCATCTGCTCCCAGCTCACTTCAGAGATTAAGGAGATAAAGGAACAACTCTGCAGGGTGAAACAGCAGGTATATAATGTGCTATATTCATCTGCTAGTCATAAAAATGTCCTTCAAGAAGCAAAGTGCACATATTTTGTAACAGATTATGTTATGTTTAATGCAAACCTGTGCTTTGTCAGTGCAAGGCAAATCAACAATTTCATTTTAACCCTTTTATGACAGGACGTCACTGATACATGGATGCTCAGACCAACATAAGCAGCATCAGTAAACTTGACAAATCTTTTGACAAATTGGCTTCCTAGTTTTTAATTAGGTTTTACATTTTTGAGGAGATATAAGGCTTTGTTTGCTGCAAATTTTTAATAAATACTCTGGACAGATTAACCACTTCAGCACCGAAACATTTGACTGCTCAATTACCAGGTCATTTTTTGCAATACGCCACTGCGTCGCTTTAACTGACAATTGTGCGGTCGTGCGATGTCAATATGGATGTCCTTTTTTTCCCACAAATAGAGCTTTCTTTTGGTGTATTTGATCACCTCTGCGGTTTTAATTTTTTGCTCTATAAACAAAAGAACAGCGACAATTTTGGAAAAAACACAATGGGGGTTATTTACAAAAGCCAAATCCACTTTGCACTACAAGTGCTAGGTACAAGTGCAAAGTGCAATTGGAAGTGCAGTCGCTGTAGATCCGAGGGGGACATGCAAGGAAAATGAAAAACAGCATTTTAGCTGTCACATGATTTCAGATCTTCCCATCAGATTTACAGCGACTTCACTTCCAAGTGCACTTTCAGTGCAAATTTAAGTGCACTTTGCACTTGTAGTGCAAAGTGGATTTGCCTTTCGTAAATAACCCCCAATATCTTTTCCTTTTTGCTAAAATATATCTCAATAAAAAAAAAATTCCTTAGTTTAGGTCGATATGTATTCTTCTACATATTTTTGGTAAAAAAAAGCACAATAAGCGTATATTGATTGTTTTGCGAAAAAGTTACAGTGTCTACAAACTATGGGAAAGATTTATGGCATTTATATGGCATTTTTATAATTTTTTTATTTTTACTAGTAATGGCGGTGATCTGTGCTTAAGCCTAGGTTCACACTGCTGCGAATTCAAAATCGCGATTTCGCGGCCGCGATTTTGCCGCGATTTGCCGCGATTTCGGCCGCAATTTAATGTAAATCGCGGCCCGAAATCGCAAAAAGTAGTACAGGAACTACTTTTTGAAATCGCAGATGCGGCGTCGCACTGATTAGGACAGTGCCATTGCCGACAATTGCCGCCGATTTGAGATGCGATTTGACATGTCAAATCGCATCTCAAATCGTTCCAAATCGTACCCAGTGTGAACCAGGGCTTACACACACAAACCCCCGTGCTGCCACTCGTGCACACGATCACGCAAGGCCGGCGGCGATCACACCCGCCTGCCACGCGTATCGTGTTCTACGACAGCAAATGCGTGTGCATGCCTATGGCGGCGCTCATGCGCCCTCTGGTGGCTCTCCTGAGCAAAACCCTATATGTACGGGATTTTGCCCAGGAGAGACATTATGCCGCAGTATATATGCATGAGCCGGTCGGGAATCGCTCCAGGTGGGTCTACTATACGGTCACACGCTGTTACAGGATTCCAAGGGTGCTGGCGGTGCACTAGGCAAGCATAAAAGATAGATGAAGGATGGATGGCCGCACTCCAAAAACCGTACAGGTTGTCTTTTATTAAATGAACAGCAAATACATCACCAGATCAAAACAACAGGAACAGGGGAAAAGCCGACGTTTTGCACAAAATCAGTGCTTATTCATGGCTGAATAAGCACTGATTTTGTGCAAAACGTCGGCTGTTCCCCTAAAATAGGTTTACAAAAAAGTAACAAATGTAAAAAAAAAACGAACTGCAGCCGGCTCCAAGTTACAAAATTTAACAAAAATGAACATTCCCTCAGCATGGTTCATAATGCTGACCTACATATTGTAGCCCACAAACCTGAAAATGGTAAGCCCACCCTCAGCAAATAATTGCTCTCTCCCTCACCTCTGGTAGCAAGGAGCAAAGAGAAAAATCAAAAAATGTCTAGTACTTCCAAATATGGGGGGAAGCATGTAATTCAGTCCTGTTCTTCCCTTGTGACAGAACTGGAGCTTGGCTACTGACAGAGTCACACAGGGGTGAGAATCCTAGGCTCTGTTAGGTAGATTCAGAAAGAGTTAGGCCGGCTTATCAGTAGATAAGCCGACCTAACTCAGAATCTAAGCCGACCTATGTTTAAGCGTATGCTCAAACAGAGATACGCTTAAACAAAGCTAAGATAGGACGGCTTGCGCCGTTCTATCTTAGCTTGCAATTTTTCGGATGGCCGCCAGGTGGCGCTTCCATTTCGGACGGCGTAGATTATGTAAATCAGTTAGTACGCCGATTCACGAACGTACGCCAGGCCGCCGCAGTCGAATTACGTCGTTTCCGTAAGGCCTTAGGCGGCCTAAAGTTATTCCACCTATGAGGTGGAATAACAAAGTTAAAGTATGGCCGCTGTTCCGGCCGGAAGGTTCGAAATTTTTACGTTGTTTGCGTAAGTCGTCCGCGAATCGGGAGTTACGTTATTTACGTCCACGTCAAAATCAATAGGCCCGTACGGCGTACTTAGCCGCAATGCGCCCTGGGGAATGTAGGCGCCTGGCGCATGCGCAGTGTACAAAAAGTCAAAAAACGTGAGGTCAAGCCTCATTGCCATACAACACGCACCCCTCCAACCAATTTGAATTAGGCGCTCTTACGCCCGCTCGTTTTAGGCTACGCCGCCGTAAATTAGCAGGTAAGTTGATTTAGAATCATTACTAGCCTAGCTAATTTACGGCAGCGTAACCTAAACAGGCTGTTAAAAAAAGAGCCAGGAGGCCGAGCGAGCGCAGCGAGCACGTGAGGCCGACTGGCCACTTACCTCAAATTCCACGTCGCCCTGGAGGTTCGGTGATTTCCGTCAGCAAGGATTGTGCTTGTGCAGTCAAGACAGGAACCATCTCGATATCCGGAACCATATCGTCAGATCACCGGTTCACACTAGCGTGGTTTCAAAGTCGCACGACTTTGAAGCCGACATCCCTGCACAACTTCATCGTGGCTTGCATACGGCTTCTTTAACAGAAGTCAATACAAGTCATGTTGAAGTTGTCCCAAAGTAGTGCAGGAACCTTTTTCTTGAAGTTGAAGTGACTTGAGTCGCACTGATTAGAATGGTTCCATTGCCGTTGAACTGGTTCATAAATGCTTGTTTTAAGAACAATCCTTCTCTAATCATTAGTAGGGTTAAACTTTTTTCAAAGGAACCACAAATGTGTTTTTTTTTTGTTTTGTTTTTCTACGAAAGTCCATTTGTTTTTAAAATCAAATGTTAAAAGCAATGCTTTATGTCATTGAATGTACCCATGAGAATTTTCATATAAATGTGTAAACTAATGTTTGTTCAGTCAATAATCTACTAGTATATGGCCAGCTTTAAAGTGGATCTTCAGAATCTATATGAAGTTCTCCCCTCTTCACCCCTCCTCTACATGAATGCAGCAGTGTCCAGGGCGCCCGTGATGTCGGAACCCAAAGTCGTTCTATCGCTCGGCTCTCGGGTGCTGCCGCTGCCATCTTCTGTAAGGTTCCCTACTGCGCATGCGCGACTCGTGCTGCGGGTGGCTCGGGTATCTATTCCTGGAAGTCAGAGAAAAATACCTGTATTACAGAGGTATCTGCTTCCCCTCCCCCCTGAAAGGTGCCAAATGTGACAACGGAGGGGGGAGGGTTCCAAAAAGTGGAAGTTCCATTTTTAGGTGGAACTCCGCTTTAAGTAGCATCTCACTGTTATGATCTTTATCATTATGAGATAATCACACAGCACAGCAGGTGCTCTATGTCTCTGTCACAGTGTGTCACATGGCTGTTGGGTGCTGACATTGTGATGGCTGTACTCTGCTACTGTGTCAGTACCCAACAGCCATAAGGCACAGTGAGGATTCTGCAGTACTCTAAGGATTCTATTAGGATTTTACAATTAGACATATGCACTGCCAAAAAAATTGTTTTTTTCGTTTATGTTATTTTCGTTTTTGTTTTTGTTTTCGGAAATTCGAAAATTCGGGAAATTAAAAAAAAAAATTGTGTTTGTTTCATTCGTTTTTTTTTTTTTTTTCGTAAATTCGGGAAAATCGAAAAATTATTTTTTTCCGTTTTATTCTTTTTCTTGCTTTTTTCGGAAATTCGTAGATTCTTAAATTCGGGAAAATCGAAAATTCGGAATTCTGAAATTCGAAAATTCAGAATTTCCGGATTTCCGAAAAAGCAAAAAACGAAAAAAACTGAAAAAACTTCCCATTTTCGAATTTTAGATTTTCGAACTTTAGATTTTTGAATGTTACAGTTTCCAAATTTTGAAAATCGGAAAATATAAATTCCAAAATTCGAAAAAAAAAATTTGCAAATTCGAATATTCAAAATTCGAAATTTGAAAAATAAAAAAATTTGAAAATAAAAAATGAAAAATTCGAAATTTCTAAAATTCGGAATTTCTAAAATTCTAGAATTAGAAAATTAAAAAAAAAAGAAAAATGTTCGTATTTCCGAATTTCCGAAAATCCGAATTTCCGAAATTCAAAAGTAAAAAATTCAAAAAAATTCGAAAATTCGAAATTCCAAAATGAAAAATTCGAAAATCGAAAATGAAAAATTTGAAAAATACGAAATTGCCCTTTTGTTTTTTTTTTTTTTGTTTTTTTTTTTGTTTTTTTCCCTCTTCCCTACTTTGTATGACTTTGTGTCTTCCTAAATTTTTTTTTTTTTTTTTTTTTTCTCCCCCTGTGCTCTCTTTTGTCCCTTGCTTGGGCTCTCCTCGGACCCCTGGTTGGGGCTGTGTCCCCTCCCCCCCTCCCTTCCGGGTGGAATACCGGGAGGGGGGGGAGGCAGTCTCAGACCCCCACCCAGGGCGATCTGGACCAAGACATGGAAGACGGTTCAGAGGCCGTTAATAGGCCAAATAGGGGGGGAGGGGGGGAGGGGGGAGGAGATGGGAAGGAGAGAGGGTTGGGTGGGAGGGGGAGGGGACGGGAGGGAGGGAGGGATGGGAGGGAGGGGAGGGATGGGAAGGAGGGAGGGAGGAAACCCTATCTCACCAAAACAATCAGAAGAAAGCATAATATGAAGAAAAGAAAACAAAGATGCCAGTGATTAAATGTCTGTCCTATAACGTAAAAGGCCTTAATAATCCAACTAAGAGACATAAGATATTGAGGGAGTTGAAAAGGTATAGGACAGACATTGCCTTTTTACAAGAAACCCATCTTACATTGGGGTCAAACATAAAGATATACTCCCCCGACTACCCCAGATGGTACTATGGAGATACCATTTCAAAAAGAGCTAGAGGGATAGCAATTGGAATAGCGAAGGGGACACGGTTTGCTCTAACAGATAGAATGACAGACCCGGAAGGGAGATTCCTTTTTTTAAGAGGAAAACTGGAGGAGGAGGAATACACTCTTGTAAATATATATGCCCCGAATACCTCCCCGATGAAATACCTGTTGGGAATACTAGGGAAATTAAAAGATTTTAGGAGGGGAAAGTTATTATTGGGAGGGGATCTAAATTTCTGTATGGACCCGAAAATAGATAAAACTCATCAGACATCAGATACCCAAAACATACAACTAAAAAAGGTTAAGGAAAGCCTATATAGAAATCAATTAGTGGATACATGGAGGATCTTCAACCCAGGCCAGCGAGACTATACGTTCTTCTCCCCGGTTCATGGTAGCTATTCTCGGATCGACCACATACTGGTAGACCATAGAATGCTGGAAATGGTGGTCGAGACAAGAATAGAAACCATGACGATCTCGGATCACGCCCCCATTAGCATATCCATAAATATCTCAGGGAATCAAAAGCCCTATCAAAACTGGAGACTTAATGAGGAGCTAATAATCAAAGAGAAAAGTTTCCTGAGGGTTAAAAAAGAATTAGAAGAGTACTTTAAAACAAATGAGATTGATGGAATCTCTAAAGCAACACTATGGGACGCCCATAAGGCGGTGATAAGAGGGGTCTTGATCTCTGAGGGAGCAAGGAAGAAGAAAGAAGAGAGTAGTAAAAAGGAAAAACTTATAGGGGAGATCTTTAATCTCGAACAAAAACATAAGAAAATGGAAAAGCAACAAGATGTATACCTAAACTTAGTAAACAAGCGAAATGAGCTTAAAGAACTCTTAGATCAAGACACAAAAAGGGAACTCAACTCAATAGCAAGGGAAAGATACAGGTGGGGAAATAAAACAAGCAAACACCTTGCTCGGATGGTACAAAAAAAGAAATCCAGGAATTATATAGACAAAATTAAAAACGAAAAAGGTAAGGTCTTACATACAACAAAAGATATTGCAGAAACATTCAGAATATACTATGAAAAATTATACTCGGTAGAGCAAAAGAACTGGCAAAAAGGGGAGAAAGAAAACAAGATTACAACATTTTTAAAAGAAGCAGGAATATCAAAAATTGATCAAACGGAGGCAGAAGGGATGGATAGGCCTATCACAGAAAATGAAATTAAACTAGCATTAACAAGTTCGGAAGCAGGAAAAAGTCCGGGCCCGGACGGCTTCACAGTGATGTATTACAAAAAATACAAGGAGATTCTTCTACCAAAATTATGCCAATACTTTAATGGCCTTGGAAGGGAGTATAAATTAAGTAAAGAAGCATCAGAGGCAACCATCACCGTTATTCCAAAGGAAGGTAAAGACACAGGAAGCTGTTCAGGGTACCGGCCGATATCTCTGCTAAACACAGATATAAAATTGTACGCAAAGGTATTGGCCGGAAGAGTTAAACAGGAAATGTCAAAACTGGTACATCCGGACCAAACGGGCTTTGTTCAGGGTAGAGAGGGTAGAGACAATGGAGTAAAAACACTCTTGTTGCTCCAGAGAATGAAGGCAGTAGGGTCCCCAGGATTACTTCTGTCGATCGACGCAGAAAAAGCGTTCGACAGAGTAGACTGGGGACTTATGCTGCTGACTCTGAGGGGCATGGGGTTTGGACCGAGAATGATAGACTGGATTGCAGCCCTCTATATGTCTCCCACGGCCAAAATTAAGATAAATGGCAGCCTATCTCAAACTTTCTCAATGAAAAACGGTACAAGGCAGGGATGCCCTTTGTCGCCACTCCTGTTTGTGCTCTCTTTGGAGCCGTTACTGGCCAGCATCCGTAACTGTAAAGAAATAAAAGGTATTAAAATAGGAGAGGAGGAATACAAACTCTCTGCCTTTGCAGATGACGTCCTCTTCTATTTGGATAAACCCAAAACATCAATCCTAAGCCTATTAAATCTATGTAGAGACTACGGGGAAATTTCGAACTTTAAAATAAACCCCACCAAAACGGAGATTATGAGTATAAATATAAGTAAATGGGAAGAGCAATTCTTGAAAGTGAAGTACCAGTTCGCCTGGGTTAAAGAACTCAAATATCTAGGGATATTGTTAGCAAATTCTATAAAAAAAATGTATAAGATAAATTTCATCCCCCTATTGAATGAAATTAAGACAGAAACAAAAAGAGTGGAAAATAGAGCAATATCATGGATAGGACGAATCAATTATTGCAAAATGGTTATTTTACCTAAAATCTTATATAAATTTCAGATGATTCCCATAGCCCTCCCGAGAACACTATTTTCGGCACTAAAAAAATTAATTATGAATTATATATGGAGAAATAAGAAACATAGGATATCACTCCAGACCCTAAAACAACCAAAAAAAAAGGGGGGTCTAGCGGTTCCGGATATTAAAGGATACTATGATGCGGTGGTAATAACAAGGGTGGTGGAGTGGGCTAGAGCCAACAAAGAAAAAAGGTGGGTAAGTTTAGAAATTGAGTTAGCACAGGCGAGGTTGGACAAGATAATTTGGAACCCTCCCCAATTCAGGACACTAGATAAAAACGCACATGAAATAACAAAAAATGCACTTAAAATATGGGACAATGTTTATAAAAAAACGCAGAAGGAATATAATTCACCTTTAATAGCACTAAAAGATAACGATTATTTCGCACCAGGTAAAACACAAGTAGGGGGTAATTGGATTAAACAGGACACGGCACAATTAAGGGATATAATGAAGGATGGCCACATAATAACACTTCAGGAGTTAAAACTTAAAAATAATTTAATGGAAATTAATGAATGGAGGTACCAGCAGCTTAAACATTTTATCCAGGATCTCCCCGGTCCGTTGAGAGCGGGAGATCAGCTAGTAGAATTAGAAAAAATATGCTCCACGGAAAGATCTAAAGGAGTTACCTCAAAGTTATACAGGATTATATTGAAGATGGATGAGCGGAACGTACCTCCATACATTGAAAAATGGGAAAGGGAGCTAGGAACACAGAGGGATAGGGGCACAATAGATAAAATGTTGGCTCTGACACACTCTTCGGCGGTAGATAGTCGTACGGCGGAGATGTGTTTTAAATGCATATCCGGATGGTACATGACTCCGGATAAGCTAAAAAAATTTAAAGAAGAACAGACAGGAGAGTGCTGGAGGGGATGTAGATCACCAGGAAATATGGCACACCTCTGGTGGGGATGCCCCAAGGTTAAGAGGTATTGGGAAAAAATTTTGGCCTGTGTGGAAGAGATCACAGGGAAAAAGATCAAGATGGACCCATGGGTCATCCTATTCCATGGGGGGGAGGAAGGTATAAAAAGCTATAGGAAAACGCTCGTGCCACATCTACTCAATGCCGCTAAGAGACTTATTCCAAGGAAGTGGCAAGAGGTGGAGTGCCCCTTAATTTGGGAGTGGATAGATGCGGTTGAAGAAACTTATAAAATGGAAGAACTAAAAGAGGCTATAGAGGGTAACAACATTTTACAAACCACGAAATGGGATAAATGGAGGACTTTCAAGAAATCGTGGAGCCACGCAGAAAAATTAAGGGTAGATACTTAAAAGATACATTAGGAGAAAACTAGAGAGAACTAGAGATATAAGAGATTGTTTAAGGTGAGATAGGGGGGATGGGGGGGGGGGAAGGACCAGGGGGGGATAACGGAAATTATAATTACTTTGTGCCTCATAAATATGAGGAGTGATATTTAATAAATAACTATAATATATACTCATATTAAAAAGGAAAAGAAAAAAAAAAAAAAAAAGAAAGGGGAATAAAAAGCAAATTTCCACACAAAAAGAAACGACACTCATGATGCAAAACCAATATAGAGATGCAATGGGCTGGTACGCAGAACATGAGCATATAATACACACTCTATGAGGTTGAGTCTGAAGTGGAAAAAAATAAAAAGAAAAAAAAAAAAAAAAAGAAAAAAAAAAAAAAAAAAAAAAAAAAAAAAAAGAAAAATACGAAATTGAAAAATTTGAAAATGAAAAATTTGAAAATTCGAAAAATAAAAAATTCGCAAATTCGAATATTCGAAAATGAAAAATTCGAAAATGAAAAATTCGAAAAATAAAAAATTTGAAAAATAAAAAATTCGAAAATTCAGAAATGAAAATTCGAAAAATAAATAATTTGGATATTCGAAATTTGAAATTCGAAAATTCGAATATTCGAAAATTCGAATATTCGAAAATTCGAATATTCGAAAATTCGAATATTCGAAAATTCGAATATTCGAAAATTCGAATATTCGAAAATTAGAAAAATAAAAAAATCGAAATTCGGAAATAAAAAATGAAAAATTCTAAATTTCTAAAATTCTAAAATATGAAAATTAAAAAAAAAACGAAAAATGTTCGTATTTCCGAAAATCCGAAATTCGGAAATACAACAATTCGGAAATGAAAACATTCGGAAATAAAAAATTTGGAAATTCGGAAATTCGAAATTCGGAAATTCGAAATTTTGGAAGTCGAAAAAATTCGGAAATCCGAAAATTTCGGAAATCCGAAAATTCGGATATTCGGAAATTCAAAATTTTCGGAAAGTCCGAAAATTCGGAAATAAAAAATGTGTTAATACGAAAAATCGGAATTAACGAATTTCCGAATTTTCGTTAAAAAACGAATTAGAAACTAAACGAATTGCACATGTCTATTTACAATGTGTGACTCCTCACTCACTGTGTGCTGCCACACTCCCTGCAGCTGCCAGGGAAGGAAGTGAGCAGCCAGGTTGAACTATTGAGCAGCATAACGTGCACTCCGAAAATTTGGAAAAAGTTGCTTCAATGTGCCCATCTCCTGGGCCCCTCTGTTGACCTGATGGGGCCTAGGAAATTGTAATTTGGCACCCTCTTAGCAAGTAGGAGCAGGGAGAAAGGATTAGTAAGCCCTAGTTTTTAGCTGGCAGAAATTAACTATAAAGCTCCCCATGCTCTTCTGTTGAGGTGATGGGGCCCTGTACAACAGGACTAGTTGTACTGCCTTATCAGCGGCCCTGCAAACACATATGGGATACTTATATATACCTGCAGCAGCTCTCATTTCCCTCTACTATGGCCAAATTGTGTGCCACTCTGAACAGGAAAAGCTCTGCCATTTGTGATATTAAATGGAGCATGAGCACCCACTCCCAACTCCCATATATTGCTATTAGCCTACAAGGTAGTCCGTCATAGTGATGGGCCCACAGAAATGTATAAATAGTCCAACAACTTTGTACTTTATATGGCTAGCTTTATAGAACAAACTAATATATGTACCTGTTTAATTTTTAGGCATTTGGATGGACCTTTGTTTTACTCATGACCTTCATGGCATTTCTCATCAGAGCCATACGACCCTGCTTCACACAAGCAGCCTTTCTTAAGAGCAAATATTGGTCGCACTATATTGACATTGAGCGCAAGCTTTTCGATGAAACCTGTACTGAACATGCAAAAAGTTTTGCAAAGCTCTGCATTCAGCAATTCTTCGAGAACATTAACCGAGACATGGAGATGGGTCATCCCCATATTCTAGAGAAGGAACCAAAGGAACCAAAGGATTCAAAGGAAACAGAGCAGGAGGAGGCAGACAAACTACTGGGAGTCACCAGCCAGGGAACAATGAACACTCTTCTACAGAATTGGCACAGATGTAAACCCCCTTTAAACCTGAAATCCTATGAACATCTAAATGGAAATGGATGTATTAAGGAAACTTTTGAGCTCAATAACATAAATATACCCAAGAAAGAAATTGTAACTTATTACAGTAAGGTTTAAAGACCGAGTGTCTTGAACAGAAGAAAAAACTGTGAAAAACTGAATTTAGGCCTAGAAACCATGTGGAAATAAACAAAATCCTGAAGAATGGAAATTTTTCTTAGACAATTTACAGAGGGGGGCCAACATTTAAAATGTATCCAATCACTGTGATTACATCTTGACAAGCTTTTTCTGTTGTGCCTGTAATGCTTTGTCAAGAACATATTTATGTAGAAAATAGTGTTTTTGTTAACAGAAAATGTAACTCAATGAAGGAGGTTGAAGAAATTGATAAGTGGACGGTGAAGTTAAGCATGTGTGAGAATTACTTGTTTCAAACAGCGTGGGGTGAAAGTCAAAGTTGCTGCCCTGCTGTTCACCTTGGGAACTTTCTACAACAGTCTTTTATATAAAGGGAAAGTATATATATGCCTACCAGACAAAAATCTATCTTTCATTTGAGACTAATTTGTTTTCTCATTGCTAAAGAACAACATCAAACTTCAGGCCATCATGTTCAGTATCATGTTGTGGACCAAGGGGATGTGTTTTAAGTTCCATCCATATTTTTGAAAGGCTGAGTCTTTAGTTAAATGTTCCAGGTATATCCAACAGTTAAAGTACATATTCCAAGAACACATTTGATGTATCACATCTCCCAATTGGCCTGGGCCAATGGTACCTACCAGACAATGGTACCTACAACTCCTGTGACCTGGAGAAAACAGCATCTAAACTTCTACCTGATGCACCAAGACCCATATCAGTTTATAATAAAATTATTTTAGACACTTTATAAGTGTGTTTCCAGTATCACGAGCTTTCCAATAACAAAAATCTGATAATATATTGGGAGCAAACGTTTACAACAGTATTAGCAGTTATGTTTATTATTCAGTCAATATGACTGAAATGTGAAGCTTTAATCACTTTTTTGTGATGACTTTATTCATATGTAGGTGCTTAAAAAAAGACTGTTTATTTAATTTTAAATCAAAGCACAATACTTATTGTGTAACTCATACTTTGCTTAAAATGTTCAATAAAACAAAGTTATTGTAAAAAAAAAAAATGTACTTTTGTTGTATACTGATACAATACTATTCCAAGCATAGCAACGTATTTTTGTGAGCACGGCATTTCATCTTTTGTGCTGCTTTACTGAATAACCACAAATATGACTGTATCTTTACCATGGCAAAAAGGTGTTATATCTTAAAGGAGAAAAATAGCATATTTTGAGTTAGTGTGTAAGGGGAGCTTCATGGTTGGCTGAATTTTGTGCCAAAAGCCAAACCCTCTGCCATCTTGTGCCAGGGTCCTTGCCATAGGCCTTTACTTAACATCCCCAACCATAGGCATTTGTATCCCCAAGGAAGTAATGTCCACACATGAAGTCGTTTTGCAGTGCTTTACTGGTGGTATTCTGAAAACTGCATTACAGTCACATCACAAGGACATACATTTCAGAGTCACTTGACATCACACAGTCAATCACAATTAGGGGATGGTACACAGTAGTCACATGTGAAAGCATGTGCACTACCATAGCAGCCATCTCCCTTACAATCTCTCCTCTGTACATGGTCAATAGCATTCACAAGGCTGTGCTTTCTGAACTTACCTACTTGCTAGGTACATCTCTCCTGAGAACCCTCCAGAGGAGCAGCCTCACACAGGGATCTCCAGCGTGGCCTAGGCTAAAAGGCCTTTTGCAATCCACCCTAGCCCCCACCTCCATAAGAGACTGAAAGAATCCACTGACCAATCTTGAATACAGGAGCATTCCACATGGCCTCCTGCCCTGTCAAGTTGCCCACTTGGCTACAGTGGGCAACTTTTAGAAGCTAAACACACTTTAACCCCTTCAATACCAGCATGTTTCTTCATTTCCAAACATTTTGTCAAAAAAACCTTCAGGAATCCACTTTCAAAAATGAATAAATTTAGGGGTGTTTTTTCTGTCCTGACAATTTTATTTGATATTTTTTATAAGAGAGAGTAAATTAAACTGTGTGGTTATTACCACCCACAAAGGAAAGCTCTGTCTAAAAGAGTGATACAAAATTCATCTGGTACAGAGTTGCATGGACAAGTAATTGTCAGTCAAGCTTTCACAGCACTGAAAACTTTACTTAAAATTATTTAAAAAATGGCCTGAGAAAGAAATGGGGTGTAGCATGCTAGTAGTTCGGTGGTTTATTTGATTAAACGAAAAAATATATATATTTATTTTTTAGTTCTGGCAAGAACACACAAAGAAAAAAAAGATGTATTAAATTACTATAAACTCCCCATTTAATTATTTTGCTGCCAGAGTTTTGTCATTTAGTACATCCACACTTAAATATACGTAAATGTATCAAATATGTTAAGCCCCAAAATTGCATACTCCAATTAAACAGCAAAAACGTCAGTACCAAAAACTGTCAATAGGTAATGCTCCAAATATCTGTGCTCAATCAGCTTCTCCCATGGTCAAACTGGGGTTTGACAGTTCTGAACCTGGAAGTGATCAGAGCTGAGCGCTTCTGAATTCATGCTACTCAACTACAATAAACCTTTTTTTGCTGATCTTCTGCTGCTCTTCCTGATAACACTCACCATGGAGGTCCCAGCCACCCAGGAGGGACAGGTAAGCCCTGGGCAAATAGCAGGGGCCTCAGGGTGTGGGGTCCAGCAGCGTATATATGAACAGGAAGCTGAATCACTTCTACACGAGATCCAGCAGCCAGACATAAAAAGATAAACAAACCACCACTCACTATTACAACCAGATGTTTAATTATGTGCCAGTGCTACTACCACTTTAGTTATTGTGGTTGTAACCAAAGGGTTGAAGTCAACCTGTGAAAACTGACTGTCTTGGAAGTATCACTCCTGTATTTTGATCCCATTAACACTACTTGGAGAGTAAGGATGAGTATATCTGCTTGGGCTCAATTCACTACCAGTTTTACAACAAGTCCACAAAATTGGAAAACCTAAAAACTTTGCCCATTAAATTCTGTTGGGAAATATGTTAAATCTGTACAGAACAGCCTCAGTTAGGAGTAGGTGGAAGAAGGCGCATTAGTAACACTGGCAGACAATTAGCTTCTTTGCGCCTAGGCGATGTAGGTGTAGACTGTAGAGGGTTTTAGTCAGCCAGTCAACTATCTGCTGGGTGTGCAGTGACTGCATTAAACAACCTCTATGGGGAAAAAAGTCACAAGTGCCCCACCTCCAGTCTGTGCAGCCCTACCCTGTACATCCTACAAAACCTGTTTGCCATCTACTACCGCCATGAGCAGCACCTCTGCCTTTCGTTCTAGACCTGCATTTCTATTTAGAAAGTTTTTTTTTTGGAAGTTAAATGGAATGCCTAAATTTTAATGAAACTGTGGTGATAAGGCAATGGATGTGTGATTGTTTTGCAGGCTAGTTACCGCACAGCAATGCAGTGGCCCAAAACCAAATCCCACTATTCTTTTTTAGAATAGAGCAGAGAGCCAGAGACTGACAGTCACCAGCTCTCTGCTCAGGGAGCACTGAGAACTGAGTGATCAGTTTGATTACTCGGTTCTCAGCCTTAGAGCCGGCGGGGGGGAATCACATACTCGACATCTCCTCTTTTCTGCTATCACACATGACAATTAGGCTTCATTCACATGGAGCATATGCATCCATGTCCAGTGTGATTATTGTGTACCACATGGGGATACTTGGTGTTCTGTGCATCCCTGTGCAGGCAGTCCAGTCAAAGTCAATTGGGACACAGCAGCTGCATGGACATAGTCGAATATCAAAATTTTACACGCAGACAGGAAGGAATGCATGTATCCGAATGCACAGTGTCTGCATTCGGATCAGGGCACCCACTTCTATAGGTGAAGCTCTCTGGTGGATGCAGATGCAGCAAAAAGTGGCTCAGCATACAGGACCTGTCTTAACGCCTGCCTGAATGAGTCCTATCGGGAATTTATTAAAACTAGAGCAGACAGAATCTGGAGGAGCTGTGCATGGCACTTATTAGCTCATAGCTTTCATTTGTAAAGCTGAACAAGCTGAAGATAGAAGCTGATTGGTTGTCATGTGTAGCTGTTCCAGATTCTGACTGCACCAGGTTTGATAAATTCCCCCCACTGTGTTTTGAATTTCTTACTCCTGACTACTGCATTCTAAGTACAGTACATGCTTTGTTAAAGTGGTTGTAAAGGCACAAGGTATTTTACCTTTATGCATTCTATGCATGTGGGTAAAAAACCTTCTGTGTGCAGCAGTTTCCCCAGCCCCACCTAATAATTACCTGAGCCCCCTCCCGATGCAGCGATGTTCATGAGAGCCTTGGCTCGCCAAGGACTAACACTCCTTATTGGCTTTTGGTAGTAGCAGGAGTCATTTGCTCCTACTGCTGGCAATAACAGTCAGTAAGCCAATTAGGAGATGGAGTGGGTGGGAGTGTGCCTGCTTAGATGTCTTCATAGCAAGTTGTGTCTGACAGCTTTACTGCACATATACGCAGCGGCTATACATGGATTAACACCAGACTCCTTAACGTTGTGAGTGTAATTATTTTGTTTTTACAGAAAAACCAATGCTCATAAATCAAGACAAAATGAGGGATAAAAAGTATTGAAAAAATAGGACTTAAAGATAATCATACAAAAAACAAATATATACCAGCATAGTCCCCTACCAGTAAATCTAAGCCTCATACCTCAGTGTAATGGGAACAAGAATGAAAATAATGATAGGTGAAACAATAGTGCCCCTAAAAGATCGCAGAGCCTACTCAGAGGGCCAGCGGCCACTTCCAGACAGAAGCGAGGACCCACATAGCAATTGTGCTGCAACTTTGAAAATTACTTGCTATGCTATTGCTAGACTTTGCCAGGCTTCACAAGTTTGTTGGAAAATTGCAGCAAGTCTGCATTGCATGAATCCCGAACAATTGTCTTTGCAAACATTCTGAAAGTCTGCTGCAAGTTCTGGTTCAGTTATGTTGTGCTACAGTCATCCCACCACAGGGGTCACTGTGGCTGGATTTCCATGCTGTAGACTTGCAGAGCTCTTGCTGTAGACTCACCACTGCAACGTATTTCTTGCTAGAGACTTGCCATGCAAATTTGCTACAAATTGGAAAAGTGTCAACTAGAACTTTTGCTTGTGCGTTACTCTTTTTTACTAATCATGGCAGCGTTCTTCTCACACACACTATTTTCCTCTCCTCCTTTCTGCAGGCAGCTTGTTTCCCCCATGGCCGCCCCCCCCCCCCAGTCTTTCCCCAGGTCTGCTGAGTGGGACTCCAGTTGAAGGCTGTGGACGTGGTAAATCACGGTGGTGCCCTCTTGCCCTTTCCTGGCAGGCTGTCAATCAAGAGTCATGAAAGGAGATCTTATGGCACGGATGATGGTGCCACGACTGTGTTGCATCCACTGATTAAAGCTACCTGTCTTACAAATGGAAGAATATGAAGCTGTTCTGTCTCTCAGACACATTCATTAGCCCCATAGTCTGAGTCACACAAGGTTGCATTGTATGTCATTTGTATACTTACGTCATCTCAGCTGAAACTGTATGAGACATACCTTATATGTCAGTAACTGTGCATTAATTTTAACTGAGTCATGTGCACAAAGGGGCTGCACAGGCTGTGGTCCTTTTCAAAAATGTACTTTGAATGGAACATCAACTGACTATTATAAAAACTATGTGGTAGTGCTTGTGCTGATGGCTTTCTAACTTCCAATCTGTGCTGGTAAGCACATTCTTTCTTCTTATCGTGGGTGGAAGCCTACATTTGATGAAATTGCAAAACATGCTTTTTGCAACTGCAGAACTTTCAGTCTCACCTGTTAAATGAGACCCTTCTATATAAATCTTTTGTTGGGCAGCAGCCACAATACAAAGTGCACTGATTGTTAAACTTCTACCTGCCACCATAAGTGAATGGCAATAACAAGCACTTTTGAGAATCAGAAGTTATAACAGATGTTCACATCGGGCAGTTTTGACATGTCAAATCGCCGCCTATTGCCTGGCAACGACACAATCCGAATCGGTGCGACGATTCCCAAAAGTAGTTCCTGCACTACTTTTGGCAACTTCGGGGGTGAAAGTCGGACTGACATGTGGGTTTGAAATCGTGCGAGTTTCAAACCTGCATCAGTGTGAACCGAGGCTTAATGTCAATTCACATTATTTTACACATTTACTTCACAGGGTAGTTTACATGCATTTGTTACATTCCAATAGTATTGAAATGCTGTCATTTCCATCCGGAAAACATTCAAACAACATAGAAAATAGGCTATTAATTTTCTTTGCCCTATTCACACAATTTGAATTTACATGCATTTTTACTTGGTGAATTGCTATGCAATTTTTTTATTTTTTTATAAATACACCTCATAGCTTGTGTTTTTACCAAGAATCCATCACATTTAGACTGGGTTCACATATGAGCACACAGCGGCTCACAGCAGGAGCTTGGTGCGTCCTCGTTCACCGCTTCAAGTCCTATTTCAACCTGAACTGTTGAACGAGATAATTGAGGTAACAATCAAATAATAATAGGGTTTCAATGTCGCCTCCCCACACAGCAAACACATCGTCCACAAATCTATACCATCCCTGGCAAAACTCCAGGAACATTTTGTTAACCACTTAAGCCCCGGACCAATACGCTGTCTAAAGACCCAAGGTGTTTTTACAATTTGTCACTGCGCTGCTTTAACTGGTAATTGCGCGGTCATGCAATGTTGTACCGAAACGAAATTTGCGTCCTTTTCTTCCCACAAATAGAGCTTTCTTTTGATGGTATTTGATTGCCTATGCGATTTTTATTTTTTGCGATATAAACGGAAAAAGACTGAAAATTTTGAAAACAAAAGATTTTTCTTATAACAAAAAGTAAAAAATATCGAATAAACTAAATTTTAGTCAAACATTTAGGCCAAAATGTATTCGGCCACATGTCTTTTGTAAAAAAAATCGCAATAAGCGTATATTTATTGGTTTTCGCAAAAATTATAGCGTCTACAAACTAGGGTACATTTTCTGGAATTTACACAACTTTTATTTTATGACTGCCTATCTCATTTCTTGAGGTGCTAAAATGGCAAGGCAGTACAAAACCCCCCCCAAATGACCCCATTTTGGAAAGTAGACACCCCAGGGAAACTGCTGAGAGGCATGTTGAGTCCATTGAATATTTTTTTTTTTTGTCCCAAGTGATTGAATAATGACAAAAAAATAAAAATAAAAAAAAAATTACAAAAAGTTGTCACTAAATGATATATTGCTCACACATGCCATGGTTATATGTGGAATTGCACCCCAAAATACATTCTGCTGCTTCTTCTGAGTACGGGGATACCACATGTGTGGGACTTTTTGGGAGCCTAGCCACGTACGGGACCCCGAAAACCAAGCACCGCCTTCAGCATTTCTAAGGGCGCAAATTTTTGATTTCACTCCTCACTACCTATCACAGTTTCGAAGGCCATAAAATGCCAAAATAGCACAAAACCCCCCCAAATGACCCCATTTTGGAAAGTAGACACCCCAAGCTATTTGCTGAGAGGCATGTCGAGTCCATGGAATATTTTATATTTTGACACAAGTTGCGGGAATATGACAAACTGATTTTTTTTTGCACAAAGTTGTCACTAAATGATATATTTCTCACACATGCCATGGTTATATGTGGAATTGCACCCCAAAATACATTCTGCTGCTTCTCCTGAGTACAGGGATACCACATGTGTGGGACTTTTTGGGAGCCTAGCCGCGTACGGGACCCCGAAAACCAATCACCACCTTCAAGATTTCTAAGGGCATAAATTTTTAATTTCACTCCTCACTACCTATCATAGTTTTGAAGGCCATACAATGCCAAGATGGCACACAACCCCCCCAAATGACCCCATTTTGGAAAGAAGACACCCCAAGCTATTTGCTGAGAGGCATGTTGAGTCCATGGAATATTTAATTTTTTTTGCCCCAAGTGATTGAATATTGACCAAAAAAATAAATAAAAAATAAATTACAAAACGTTGTCACTAAATGATATATTTCTCACACATGCCATGGTTATATGTGGTATTGCACCCCAAAATACATTCTGCTGCTTCTCCTGAGTACGGGGATACCACATGTGTGGGACTTTTTGGGAGCTTAGCCGCGTACGGGACACCGAAAACCAATCACCACCTTCAAGATTTCTAAGGACATAAATTTTTGATTTCACTCACACAAATCTTGAAGGGGGTGATTGGTTTTCGGGGTCCCGTACGCGGCTAAGCTCCCAAAAAGTCCGACACATGTGGTATCTCCGTACTCAGGAGAAGCAGCAGAATGTATTTTGGGGTGCAATTCCACATATAACCATGGCATGTGTGAGAAATATATCATTTAGTGACAACGTTTTGTAATTTTTTTTTTTTTTTTTTTTTGGTCAATATTCAATCACTTGGGGCAAAAAAATGTAATATTCCATGGACTTAACATGCCTCTCAGCAAATAGCTTGGGGTGTCTTCTTTACAAAATGGGGTCATTTGGGGGGGTTGTGTGCCATCTTGGCATTTTATGGCCTTCAAAATTATGATAGGTAGTGAGGAGTGAAATCAAAAATGTATGCCCTTAGAAATCTTGAAGATGGTGATTGGTTTTCGGGGCCCCGTACGTGGCTACGCTCCCAAAAAGTCCCACACATGTGGTATCCCTGTACTCAGGAGAAGCAGCAGAATGTATTTTGGGGTGCAATTCCACATATAACCATGGCATGTGTGAGAAATATATCATTTAGTGACAACTTTGTGCAAAAAAAAATCAGTTTATCATATTCCCGCAACTTGTGTCAAAATATAAAATATTCCATGGACTCGACATCCCTCTCAGAAAATAGCTTGGGGTGTCTACTTTCCAAAATGGGGTCATTTGGGGGTTTTTTGTGCTATTTTGGCATTTTATGGCCTTCGAAACTGTGATGGGTAGTGAGGAGTGAAATCAAAAATTTACACCCTTAGAAAGCCTGAAGGCGGTGATTGTTTTTTGGGGTCCCGTACGCGGCTAGGCTCCCAAAAAGTCTCACACATGTGGTAGCCCCGTACTCAGGAGAAGCAGCAGAATGTATTTTGGGGTGTAATTCCACATATGGGGGGAGTATGTTTTGCGCGTGGGTGTAAGCGTTACTGGCACTAACTAGCTACCTAGCGGCACCAGCGACACTAATACAGCGATCAGAAAAATGATCGCTTAGTGATGCTGGCAATAGGGGGGTGAAAGGGTTAACTCTAGGGGCAATCAGGGGTTAAAACCTTTATTAGAAAATGTATGGGGGTACCTAACGCTATAAAAACCTAGCGGGCGAACCTCAAAAAATAACTAGCTACCTAGCGGCACTAATACAGCGATCAGAAAAATGATTGCTTAGTGACGCTGGTAATAGGGGGTAAAAGGGTTAACTCTAGGGGCAATCAGGGGTTAAAACCTTTATTAGAAAATGTATGGGGGTACCTAACGCTATAAAAACCTGGCGGGCAAACCTCAAAAAATAACTAGCTACCTAGCGGCACCAACGACACTAATACAGCGATCAGAAAAAAACGATCGCTTAGTGACGCTGGCAATAGGGGGTGAAAGGGTTAACTCTAGGGGCAATCAGGGGTTAAAAACCTTTATTAGAAAATGTATGGGGGTACCTAACGCTATAAAAACCTGGCGGGCGAACCTCAAAAAATAACTAGCTACCTAGAGCGGCACCAGCGACACTAATACAGCGATCAGAAAAACGATCGCTTAGTGACGCTGGCAATAGGGGGTGAAAGGGTTAACTCTAGGGGCAATCAGGAGTTAAAACCTTTATTAGAAAATGTATGGGGGTACCTAACGCTATAAAAACCTGGCGGGCGAACCTCAAAAAATAACTAGCTACCTAGCGGCACCAGCGACACTAATACAGCGATCAGAAAAACGATCGCTTAGTGACGCTGGCAGTAGGGGGTGAAAGAGTTAACTCTAGGGGCAATCAGGGGTTAAAACCTTTATTAGAAAATGTATGGGGGTACCTAACGCTATAAAAACATGGCGGGCGAACCTCAAAAAATAACTAGCTACCTAGCGGCACCAGCGGCACTAATACAGCGATCAGAAAAACGATCGCTTAGTGACGCTGGCAAAAGGGGGGTGAAAGGGTTAACTCTAGGGGCAATCAGGGGTTAAAACCTTTATTAGAAAATGTATGGGGGTACCTAACGCTATAAAAACCTGGCGGGCGAACCTCAAAAAATAACTAGCTACCTAGCGGCACGAGCGACACTAATACAGCGATCAGAAAAACGATCGCTTAGTGACGCTGGCAAAAGGGGGGTGAAAGGGTTAACTAGGGGGTGATCAAGGGGTTAAAAGTGTTAGGTCCAGTGTAGCCCCCTACCCCCCCCCCCAATAAAGGTTTTAACCCCTTGATCACCCCCTAGTTAACCCTTTCACCCCCCTTTTGCCAGCGTCACTAAGCGATCGTTTTTCTGATCGCTGTATTAGTGTCGCTCGTGCCACTAGGTAGCTAGTTTTTTTTTTGAGGTTCGCCGCCATGTTTTTATAGCGTTAGGTACCCCCATAAATTTTCTAACGCTATAAAAACATGGCGGCGAACCTAAAAAAAAACTAGCTACCTAGTGGCACGAGCGACACTAGTACAGCGATCAGAAAAACGATCGCTTAGTGACGCTGGCAAAAGGGGGGTGAAAGGGTTAACTAGGGGGTGATCAAGGGGTTAAAAGTGTTAAGGTCCAGTGTAGCCCCCTACCCCCCCCAATAAAGGTTTTAACCCCTTGATCACCCCCTAGTTAACCCTTTCACCCCCCTTTTGCCAGCGTCACTAAGCGATCGTTTTTCTGATCGCTGTATTAGTGTCGCTCGTGCCGCTAGGTAGCTAGTTTTTTTTTTGAGGTTCGCCGCCATGTTTTTATAGCGTTAGGTACCCCCATAAATTTTCTAACGCTATAAAAACATGGCGGCGAACCTAAAAAAAAACTAGCTACCTAGTGGCACGAGCGACACTAGTACAGCGATCAGAAAAACGATCGCTTAGTGACGCTGGCAAAAGGGGGGTGAAAGGGTTAACTAGGGGGTGATCAAGGGGTTAAAAGTGTTAGGTCCAGTGTAGCCCCCTACCCCACCCCAATAAAGGTTTTAACCCCTTGATCACCCCCTAGTTAACCCTTTCACCCCCCTTTTGCCAGCGTCACTAAGCGATCGTTTTTCTGATCGCTGTATTAGTGTCGCTCGTGCCGCTAGGTAGCTAGTTTTTTTTGAGGTTCGCCGCCATGTTTTTATAGCGTTAGGTACCCCCATAAATTTTCTAACGCTATAAAAACATGGCGGCGAACCTCAAAAAAAAACTAGCTACCTAGTGGCACGAGCGACACTAATACAGCGATCAGAAAAACGATCGCTTAGTGACGCTGGAAAAAGGGGGTGAAAGGGTTAACTAGGGGGTGATCAAGGGGTTAAAACCTTTATTGGGGGGGGGGGGGGGCTATCCTGGACCTAACACTAACTGCCTGACACTAACTGCCTGTCACACTGAAACTAAATGCAGTGATCAGTAAATGATCACTGCAATTTAGTGACGGTGTGACAGGGGGGGGCTGGTGGGGGCGATCGGGGGGTGACCGGGGGGGGGATCGTAAGCCTATGTGTCTGTGTGTCAGTGTAGTGCTTGTGTACTCACTGTGTGATGTCTCCGCTCCTCCGCCGGACGAAAATACCGGCGGGAGGAGCGGTGACATCACTTCCTCCTCTGCCTGTGTTTACAATGCAGGCAGAGGAGGGCGGGGGAGGAAGCTGATTGGCTGGGGAGCGATCCGGAGGGGGCGGACAAAAACGAACTGCCGCCCCCGCATCCCGGATCGCTCCTGAAGATTACCGACCCGCGCCATGTACCGGGGGGGGTCCCGATCGGACCCCCGACCCCCGTCAAGCAGAGGACGTACAGGTACGTTGATGTGCCTGTCCGTGCCATTCTGCTGACGTATATGTACATGAGCGGGTCGGGAACTGGTTAATATATATAAAAGAAGTTTCAATCATATTAATGAAGGCATTGGCGTATGGGGGTGCGACATTTGAACCCATCGCTGCCCCTCTCAATTGTAAATAATGGATATTTTTAAAGAAAAGAGAATTTTCCTCAAGGACAATTTTTAGTAGGTCCAACAGGAAATCAATTTGTCAATTATTGTGTAGACCTGATTGTAATAACAATCGTCAACAAGCTTCGATCCCTAACTCATGGGGAATCACTGTGTAAAGACTGGAAACGTCCCGAGTAACTAGGATGGAATCTGATGACAATTTAATATATGATTTAGCATTTGTTATTAATGGTGTTATGCATTTATCAAGGTATTGTGCTAAAGGAGTTGTCATGGATTCCATCCCAGAAACTATGGGGCACCCAGGAGGGTTAATGGGATCCTTGTGGATCTTAGGTAAAATATACATCACAGGTTGTTAGAGTGTTCACATGCTAGAAATCCAAAGGTTTTCTTTATCAATAATTACATTTTTTAATGCTAATGTCAAAACCCATCATTCCTTTTTTGAACTCTAAATACTGGACTAGAATCAAGTTTTTTATAGGTATTGACATCTGTTAGTTGTTTCAATACTTTCCAATTTGTACTTCGAGGTGTCCATAACCACAATGGCTCCTGCCTTGTCGGCCAGTTTGATAGTTATATATCACCGAGCTGTATATATATATATATATACCCCCACACATATCCAGCTCCTGGCTACAAGTATATGGTCAAAAGTATGTGGAACCCCCTCCAAATCTTTAAGGTCAAGTGTTTCCAGTGAAGGATACTGTGTAGGCTGCAACATCTAAAGGCAATTGGAGACAACTGTGCTAGTCCAGCATTGTGGGCTTTGTGGTAACAGTTTGGGAAAGGTCTTTTCACTTTCCAACATGACTCTTCTACTGTACACAAAGCCAGCTCCAAAAAGACATGTTTTATTGTGTTTGGTGTGAAGGAAAAAGATTGTTCTTCAGCCCTACTAAACATGTTTGGGTTATATTGGAATGTCAGTTTGAGCCAGGTCTTCTCATCCAACTTCAGTACCTAACCTCCCAAATTTTTTTTTGGCTCAATGTAAAGTCATCAAGCAGATACCTTTTTTACGTGTTTATTATAAAGACAAGATCACATTCGTCACCTCATCATATTTCAATATATGCTTTTCACTAGATAGCGCAGTGTTTTCCTAGGGTTTTTCCCAAGGTTTTTTCCATGAGGTATAAGAAACCAACATTTTGGGACCTTGCGTGGGTCCCTTTCTTAAAGCGGAGGTCCGCCCCAACTTCCCCAAAAATGCTGCAAATACTGCAGCTGCTGACTTTTTTTATATGGACACTTACCTGTCCAGGGAACCTGCGATGTTGGCACCCCAGCCAATCTATGTTATGTCTGTTGGGTGCAGCCACCGCCATTGTCGGTAAGGGAATCAGCAGTGAAGCCTTTCGGCCTTCACAGCCGGCTCCCTACTGCGCATGCACAAAGCGCCCTGTGCTTTTTAATTGGCCCGGCAGCGGAGGAAGGTAGAGGGGGCCGGACTTCTGAGAGGGGAATGGGAGCTGTCAAAAACAGTAGACATGTGCAATTCGTTCTGTTTCTAATTCGTTTTTTTACGAAAATTCGGAAATTCGTGAATTACGAATTTTCGTATTTACGAATTTTCGGACTTCCGAAAAATTTGAATTTACGAATTTTCGTATTTCAAATTTTTCGAATTTTTCAATTTGCAAATTTTTCAATTTTCGAATTTTCGAATTTTCGAATTTTTCAATTTTCGAATTTTCCAATTTCGAATTTTTCAATTTCCGAATTTTTCAATTTTCGAATTTTCGAATTTTTCCAATTTCGAATTTTTCAATTTTCGAATTTTCGAATTTTTCAATTTTCGAGTTTTTCCAATTTCGAATTTTCGAATTTCGAATTTTTCGGAAATACGAAAATTTCAAGTTTGGAATTTTTCAATTTTCGAATTTTTCAATTTTCATATTTTTCAATTTTCGAATTTTTCAATTTTCGAATTTTCGAATTTTTCAATTTTCGAATTTTTCAATTCTCGAATTTTCGAATTTTCGAATTTTTGAATTTTCGAATTTTCCAATTTCGAATTTTTCAATTTCCGAATTTTTTAATTTTCGAATTTTCGAATTTTTCCAATTTCGAATTTTTCAATTTTCGAATTTTCGAATTTTTCAATTTTCGAGTTTTTCCAATTTCGAATTTTCGAATTTCGAATTTTTCGGAAATACGAAAATTTCAAGTTTGGAATTTTTCAATTTTCGAATTTTTCAATTTTTCAATTTTCGAATTTTTCCATTTTCGCATTTTTCAATTTTCGAATTTTTCAATTTTCGAATTTTTCAATTTTCGAATTTTTCAATTTTTCAATTTTCGAATTTTTCAATTTTCGAATTTTTCAATTTTCGAATTTTCCAATTTTTCAATTTTTCAATTTTCGAATTTTTCAATTTTCGAATTTTCCAATTTCGAATTTTCCAATTTCGAATTTTTCGGAAATACGAAAATTTCAAGTTTGGAATTTTTCAATTTTCGAATTTTTCAATTTTCGAATTTTTCAATTTTCGAATTTTCGAATTTTTCAATTTTCGAATTTTTCAATTTTCGAATTTTTCAATTTTCGAATTTTCCAATTTCGAATTTTTCAATTTTCGAATTTTTCAATTTTCGAATTTTTCCAATTTCGAATTTTTCAATTTTCAATTGGGCCACTTTTAGGAGTTTACAAAGTTCTTTGGTCACCCTAGACATAAACGGGGTGCCCTGGTCAGTTAGGACTTCCTTAGGAAGACCCACACGGCTGAAAACCTGAAACAACTCTTTGGCAATGGTTTTAGCAGAGGTGTTTCTGAGAGGAATCGCTTCTGGGCACCGGGTGGCATAGTCCATTATTACCAAGATGTGCTGGTGCCCTCTAGTGGACCAACTAAGTCCATGGCGATCCTTTCAAAAGGGACCTCGATAATGGGCAGGGGTACCAACGGACTGCGGAAATGTGGCATGGGTGCAGTAATCTGACACACTGGACAGGAAGAGCAGTATAATTCCACTTCCTTAGTGATCCCAGGCCAATAAAACCTCTGGGTGATCCTCTCCCGGGTTTTTTCCGCTCCCAAATGTCCCCCAAGAATGTGCCCATGGGCCAGTTCCAAAACTATCTTGCGGTACGGTTTAGGCACTACCAGTTGCTCAATGGTGTCCTGAGGTCTTCGTTCCCCCCTCCCCCCTGAAAGGTGCCAAATGTGGCACTGGAGGGGGTGAGGAGACGAAAAAGCAGAAACTCCACTTTTGGGCGGAACTCTGGGGCATGTTGGGTCGATGACATTACAAAGGGACGGTGTCACCCGCTGATGTTATCGAGTGACTCTGCCCCTTAGCTATTTATGACGTGTCAGACAGAAGAGCAGGCAGTTGTTTTTTTTACTTTTTTCGGGTCTGGAGGTGTGGCGGGCATCGTGATTGATGATAGATCTACATTGGGGGGCATTTTATTTATTTTTTTTAATAAAGAAATTGTCAAAAACTTGTGTTTTGTCTTTACTTACCTTTTATTATTAAACCTCAGTACACAGCGCTCAGTTGTGTTATACTGCACTTTATAATGTAAGCGCATATACTGATGATTTTTGGGATTATATTTAAATAAAAAGGTTTTACACTATTGATTCAAGAGGGGGGCAGCACTCACTCGTCTTGGGTTGGTCAGGTGTTTATACGTTTTTGGTCAAATAGTGAGGCAGGAATACTGATGACAGTGCAAAGCGGGCACCTTCCAGTGTTGCCAACCAATCAGATTGCAATTTACTGACACAACACCCAAAATGTACTGCCACTTCCAAAAGTAAAAAAAAATACAGTTTTAAGTGCAAATTTCAGCATTTAGGCTACAAACAAGTACAATATGCAATTAGCAATGTGATTAAAGGTAGATATTTATTTTTGTATTTTTCGATATAGTACATAAGTAGCTCAGGGACAGGACTCAGGAGGGCAAGAAATTAGAATGGGTTGATGCACACACATGAAATTGACTCTCACAGTGATATTGACAGCAGTGTGCAGCAGCACAGATGAGGATACCTCACCAACTTAACACATTCCCTCCTGAGTCACAGTGACAGTCTCTTCTCCATGCCAGGTGTCGCTTCAGTTCACTCCAGTCCAAATAGCACTGACAGTCTTGCACCCGGCTTGCTTTGCTCCCATCCTGCAGACCCGGACACGAGGCTGCAGGCATTCTGCTCCCTTGCACCATGACTTCACACGACACATTCAGGTACCGCAGCCCGAATACTCTGTAGCAGACACTCGGATTATCTTGGTCTCCTCCTTACTGGAACTGCGCATTAACCAAGCCTCACAGCCATGTTTTTTACTGGCAACCAGTCCTGTTACTGGCATTTACTGGCAGGAGAAAAGTGCCCATTTTTTACTGTCAGACAGTAAAAATACTGATGGTTGGCAACACTGGCACCTTCCCAAACCGAGTCAGCAGTAATAGTGTAAGAGAAACCCGGGTAACAAGCGTGCATTGGCACAGAGGCACAGGCAATCGGGCATACCAGGATGTGCACAAGAAAGGGCATGCAATGGCGCATGTAATGGAGCATGCGTGAGTGCGCACACGTGCGTGCATTGCCGCCAGTGCACCTATTTAAACCAGGTAATGACATACACACCTTGCTGAGTGGTCTTTCAGCTTGTTTACTGTTACCAGACCTGTTTCTGTTCCACGTGTATGACCTGGCCCATCTGTACCTGTCTTGGATCTCCGCCTGCCTACCTGTGACCTCGGCTTGTGTTGACTCTGCTTCTGCCTTATGTTCCTGTACCTCGCTGCCCGACTGTGTAACAGACCCGGCCTGTATCCTGACTTAGTCTCTGCCTCACGTCTCGGTACCTGCTCTTCTCGGCTGTTGATGACCCTTTGGCTTTTGTTCTGGTTACGCCTCCTCCTGCTGTTCCAGCAACACATAGTTCCTGTCTTCAGTACCTGCCCAGTGATCTCCAGCCATCAGGATTCTGCCAAGGCTCAGCCGAAGCCATCTACTACATCGGCCCTCGTGCCACTCTGTGTCCTCCACTCCCTGTCATCTCTACCAGGGGCGTTGGACAGGAGGTGCAAGAGAAGCCCCCTCTACTGCTCGATCTCCACCAGGTACGTGACAAATAGCTAATGTATTCCTATCCTAACTGGTTCCCTTTCAACCTATTTGTGTCACCTACTGGTGAGTTGTTAATATATTGCCCTCTAGATGGAAGGTCATGTTATCCCTAGGGATGAATGGAGTGTTTTATTCGCCCTCAACACAATTCATCATGGCCATGTTGGGGTGAATGAGACGTCCTGACTGGGATTTTAGACTGTATCAAAGAACTAGTGAGAGATTTAACACTTCCCTGAATATAGAATTCCATTTTGGTGGTTGTTGCTCTTCAATGCATACTTTTAACAAAATGAAGGAAGCTGTTTAATGAACTTGACTAATGTTTCACAAGGACCTACTAAAAGCACTACATACTGTCTTTATTTTAGCTGGTCAGGTCCATGTTTTTTTTTGGACTATTAACGAGACAGAGAGTGGTAAAGTGATTTTGGTTTTGTCAATTTACGGCAGTATCCTCAATTCACTCTTAACCATTTGCCTACTGGGCACTTTTACCCCCTTCCTACCCAGGCCAATTTTCAGCTTTCAGCGCTGTCACACATCGAGCTTTCTTTTGGTAATATTTAATCACCACTGGGTTTTTTATTTTCTGCTAAACAAACAAATGAAAAGTCAGCAGCTACAGTATTTATTATGAGTCTTCTGTTTTTCCTAGTGTTCTACTTTAATTATCTTATACTAATATAGAATCATTTTTACCAGTCTAGTAACACTATTTACATATATCCTACAATCATATACCACACATTGCAGCCAGCTAAGTCTTTAAATGGTAAACCTTTAAAAAGAGTTGATCTTCCTAAAACTTATGTTTTTTTTGCTTTCACTAGAGTGTGGAAATTTAAGAGCATCTTTCAAGCATTTATTTTGGTGTCCCTTGCGATAGTTTCCCTCACTTCCTGAGTTGGTGACTGTAACGGAATGACCCGGGACACCCAGAGACTTTGTGAGGATGGGGGATACTCCTGTGTCAGCGTCACTGATAACTCTTGGGTCTGAGTCCACCCTGTGCCTTTTGGGCATGGAGTGGCAAGTGAATCATAATTCATGTATTACATGAGATAGGACATCACTGATGGTTCGTATTGCAGGATTTTGAGATACTGCAAGATGTTGGCCCAACCAGTCAATAGTGACTCATTCTATGCTTAGCCCTGACTAGTGACATGCTAATTGAGTCAGGGCTCCTGGAAGATATTCCATTGTCTTTGTGTAAAGGTGTTAACCCAGGTCTGCTCCCAGAACTCTAATTATGCATGCTAAATACTGTTTATGTGTGATAACACTGTCTACAGCCTGTTGATGCTCAGAGGTGTGAATAGGTGTCAAGCTGTATGCGGAGACGAAACGTCTGCCTAGGGAACTTAGTGGGTGAAGGTGTTTTGTTGTTATGCTGTTAATTAAGGAATGTTTAGTAATTAGCATGAGTGTGTGATTAGGGGGGTGGAGATCTCATTGTTGCTTTAATGCCTTGTACTGTATAAAAAGCTGAGAAGAAACCATTAAAGTATCTTTACATTTGGAACAAGCACAGAGCTGTGTCTCGTCTTGATTCTGGGCAAATGAAATGGGATCGGGTCCTGTCGGTTGGAGTGTCGATAAGCTGTCTTGGATGTGATGGAAGGTCGTAAACGGTGGTGACCGTTACAGTGGTGGCAGCGGTGGGATAATTCCATCGCTTAAAGGACGGCTACAAGGACACAGGACGATGGAGACGCTGTATGAACGGCTGAAGCTCTCTTCCCTCAAGGACTTACTGGAGAGCCGGGGCAGATCGGCCTGCAACCGTAAGAGAAGGGACATTATCGCACAACTTGCCGAAATGGATAGAGCTGAGAGGCCCAGCGTAACAGACAGGACACCCGATGAAGAGTTTTTTGACCGGGCTGTTAGACGTGGACTGGCACAGTATGGACCTAATCCTCCACCGGAGATCATAGACTGGGTTATAGCGGCTGTGGATGCCACTTGGCTAGAGCAAAGAGGTGCTGCAGCAGCAGAAGTCACAGCAGCACCAACTGAAGAGAGGGGAGAGGTACAGATGCCAGTCACCATGGAAGTGGAGTTCCAGGGAGCCGGGGCAATTGGCCCCTCTCCCCAGCAACAAGCTGTGGTGGTAAAGCATTTACCCCCAGCTGAATCCCTGGCAGCAGGGCAGGATGATACTGGCTGCGGCACACAACTGCAGCTTGAGCTGACATCGGGGGATGGGACTGTGGTCTCCCCTCAAAGCGACCCAGCAGAAGGGCTGGCAACGGAGCAGAGTGCCACAAGTCTCTGCTCTCACCTAGCAGGAGAGGGAGTTCATGGGGCAGTGGATGGGACTGTGGTCTCCACTGACACAACCCCAGAAAATGGTGCATCACAGAGACAGGGGGATGTCGGCTTTGCTTTGCAAGCATCAGGGGATTTTCTACCACCAGTGGATGGGACTTCAGTCTCCACTGGTATACCCCAGGAATGGTGGCCAGTTGGCCCAGATCCCCAGCAGCATGATGAACTGAGCCCAGCCACCCTGTCTTCTCTCCAGCGGCTGAAAGGACTCCAGGGAGAAGGGCCAGTCCAGGCCTCTCCCCAGTGGCAGGCGTGTTCTCTGAGAGAGACAGAGGTTGGCAGGGTGAGTAATGCTCTGTTTGGAGCAATTTATTTGGGGTACGGTATGGATACCAGCATTGGAGGACTGGATCTACTGACTGACTTCGGAGTCAACCCATTCGGGGTCTCCTCCTGTGTCAGTCTCCCACCGAAAGGGGAGAGATGTAACGTAATGACCCGGGACACCCAGAGACTTTGTGAGGATGGGGGATACTCCTGTGGCAGCGTCACTGATAACTCTTGGGTCTGAGTCCACCCTGTGCCTTTTGGGCATGGGGTGGCAAGTGAATCATAATTCATGTATTACATGAGATAGGACATCACTGATAGTTCGTATTGCAGGATTTTGAGATACTGCAAGATGTTGGCCCAATCAGTCAATAGTGACTCATTCTATGCTTAGCCCTGACTAGTGACATGCTAATTGAGTCAGGGCTCCTGGAAGATATTCCATTGTCCTTGTGTAAAGGTGTTAACCCAGGTCTGCTCCCAGAACTCTAATTATGCATGCTAAATACTGTTTATGTGTGATAACACTGTCTACAGCCTGTTGATGCTCAGAGGTGTGAATAGGTGTCAAGCTGTATGCGGAGACGAAACGTCTGCCTAGGGAACTCAGTGGATGAAGGTGTTTTGTTGTTATGCTGTTAATTAAGGAATGTTTAGTAATTAGCCTGAGTGTGTGATTAGGGGGGTGGAGATCTCATTGTTGCTTTAATGCCTTGTACTGTATAAAAAGCTGAGAAGAAACCATTAAAGTATCTTTACATTTGGAACAAGCACAGAGCTGTGTCTCGTCTTGATTCTGGGCAAATGAAATGGGATCGGGTCCTGTCGGTTGGAGTGTCGATAAGCTGTCTTGGATGTGATGGAAGGTCGTAAACGGTGGTGACCATTACAGTGACCATTAGAACATTGTTAAAAGCAGAACTTCTTTTCTCTGGGGTGCATTCTTGCTGTAAAGCAAGCTGCAGATATGACCTTTTTACCAGTCAAAATGGTGTTGGACACTGGCTGAGCCCTTCTTGTTTCATTGGAAAACAGGCAAACAGAGAACATTGCATTATGCAAGAATTAAAGTAATAATAAACATACTCGGGGCGTGTCCGGATGTGAACGGCGGCGGACGCGCTTGAGAGGAGCTCCGGGTATCCTAATTGCAATCCTTTGCCATCCATGCATCTGATGGCCTAATCTGTGCAAATCGCCCTACATCTTTGATCTTCCCTATCCCCTGGTGGGCCCTGCGAAGATATTGAGTGGAGATTCTGCAGTGGAGGACCGGGAACAGGGGGATTGCTCGGCCTCCAACCGCCGCCATCTTGTCATCCTGCACCCGGCCGATGCCGACGAATCCCCGCCGAACCGAGTGGTGAGCAGCCATCCCTCACCCCTGGGACTGTCCTCCGTCCTCCTATCAACCCCCTCACCTGTCTGGTGTGTTCCGGAGACATCCCGGGCCGCCGGGAGAGCCTGCGGAGGACGCGGCCTAGTGAAGCCTGCCGGACACCGCTGTTTCCTGAGCGGCTACCCCGCCGAGGGGCGCCGCGCTCGGCCCACGATCGGGGTCCTAGATCCTGCTGCCTCTGCCTGCCCCACTGCCCATCCACCTCCCTGAAGTGCCCTGCTGTGACTGTCTGTGTGGGCGGGTGGCTGTGCCCTGGAGCCTGGTGCCTCTGCCGTCTCCCTGCCTGGGTTCCCCCTGCTTGAGCCTCCCTGATTAGCCACTGTCACCTTACTGCCCATACTGAACTGCCTCTCACTGTGTGTGGGGGGGCTGGGGGTCTTGCAGCCTATCTGCCTGGACTGTGCTTTCCTGGGCTCATCCCCCACTGTGATCTGAGCAACCCCCCCGCTGCCTCCTGGACGTTGCCCTGGTCAATTGTTGCCCCTGCGTCGGGGGACCCCCTCTAGCGTCCCGCCTGATGTCACCCCCCCACAAAAAGGGGAAGAAGGGGAACTCCGGGGTCACAGGGACCGGCTCATCGCCCCGGCAGCCTCAGCTCTCCGCCCCGCAGCCAGACCCCATATTGATTGATAAGTTCCGGGCCTTATTGGCTGACTTGGAGATGGATCCGGGAGGGGCGCCAGGGGCGGAAGCGCCAACCCAACCATCGCAAGATAACACCGCCACAATCCTTGCTGCGATCGAGCAAAGTAAGACCTCACTGCTTGTGCGCATTGATCATCTTGCAGAGGAGTGCAATCTTATCAGGAATGACCTCGATAAAATAAGGGGGAGAATGGCTGAAACCGAGACCAGAATATCCGCCACTGAAGATCTTACTACCACCCATGCCTCCTCCATTGCCGAGCTGCAGCGCACAGTACAGTCCCTCGTCGCAAAATCTGACGACGCTGAGAACCGGCTCAGGCGCAACAATGTTCGGGTCCTGGGGTTGCCTGAGAGGGAGGAGGGGGAGCACCCAGCCGAATTCGCGGAGACGTTCTTCAAAGACCTCCTGGGTCTTACAGATGTCCCTCCCACCTACGTGGTTGAAAGGGCTCATCGTGTGCCCACCGGCCGCGCCCTCCCGGGGAACCTCCCCAGGCCCTTCTTAGTCCGCTTCCTCAACTATCGGGACAGAGACAGGATTCTATCCGAAGCCCGCAAACATCCCGCTCTCAATTACGGTAACGCCTCCATTCTTCTCTTTCCTGACTTTTCGGCCGATTTGCAGCGGAAGAGGAAGACCTTCAACGATGTTCGTAGACGACTCAGAGACAAGAACATAAAATACAGCATGCTGTACCCCAGCCGCCTGCGAGTCCAACACAATGGAGCGGTCCGATTCTTTGACAACCCATCGGATGCCGACGACTGGCTGACCACCTTGCATTGAGGACCCCTCCCCATGAAGCCTTCAGAAGCACGAATTTCCTTTATCCTCGCCTGTTGCATCCTACTCAAAATTCCTGTAAGTACCGGAGCCATCTCACCTTGACCAGCGCATCGTCAAGAGTTTTGCATTGAACCCCCACGTTTCAGCTGTTCCACAAACAGCGGACGGCCTGGTGTTTTCTACATTTTGTGCGGACTGCTCACCAGGCCCCGCGTGCCTAGCGGGGAATCACGCCCCCCGCCTTCGCCTACTGTTTTGGGCCAACCGGAGCTGGGAACCACTCCGAGGACCTAGGTACAGCACACCGTGTTGTTACCAACCTGTACCTGCTTCCCCCCGGAGAACTCCCACAAGTTCTCACGTGCAGCACTGAACTGTTGCTGAGGAAAGTTTAAGGGGTTAAATTGTTTTTTTTTCTGGGTATAAGCCCAATCTGTTCGCTCCCAAGTTCCCAGGGATGCCATCAGATAAGGGCAGGGTTAACACCTTGCTGCCAGCAAGGGTTCTTTTGTTTCTTGTTATTGTATGTTTTTTTTTGCCTGTACGGTTAATACTTGGTCATGACTCTTCCTATGGAGGGCTCTCTGGATCTATGCAGCTCTTGTTACACACTGTTGACGTCAACACATGTCTCCTTAATGTCATAATTGAATTCCCTAATGGCCACACGTGACATGTCTACCTTCAATGTCTTATCCTGGAACGTCCGGGGGCTCAATTCTAAATTTAAAAGGGCAGTATTGTTCAAGTATCTTAAATTACATTCCCCCCACATGGTATTGCTCCAGGAAACGCACCTTACGGGCAGTAAACTGCTGGCGCTAAAGAAGCCGTGGATCCAGAGAGCCTTTCACGCCTCATACTCCTCTTATGCCAGGGGGGTCTCGGTGTTGATCAGCAAATCCTTTCCATGCGTAGTGGAAAAGATTCACACTGACCCTCAGGGCAAATATGTGTTAGTGGTTTTCACAGTCTGGGGAACGAGATATATTGTGGTTAGTATATACATCCCTCCTCCCTTCTCGGCCTCCACCCTATACACTATCCTGGAACGAGTTACCCCATACTGCCCTGCCAAGCTGCTACTTATGGGCGACTTTAACGCCATCCTAGCTCCGGACTTGGACAGACCTGTCCCCCCTAAACATTGCTCATCAGACCTTTCCACTTGGGCACAAGCGGTGGGTGTGACCGAGGCCTGGAGGTGGAAACACCCCTCGACTAGGGCCTACTCCTGCTTTTCCGCCACCTACAAAACGTCCTCACGCATTGACTTAGCTTTTGCCAATCCGTCCATGCTGGGAGACGTACTAGACGCTACATACCTGCCTAGCGGGCTGTCGGACCACTGCCCGCTCCTTCTTGCCATCCGCTCCCCTGCCTCCCGAACCTCCGCCCTTTGGCGTCTGGGAACCCACTGGCTCTCCCACGCCGACCTGACTGACTCTATCCCACCTCACCTCACCGACTACTGGGAACTTAATGCGGGCTCCTCCTCCCCTGAGATCACCTGGGACGCCTTCAAGGCCTTCACTAGGGGCCAGTACATCTCCTCGATAGCTGGGATCCGCAGGGAACAGGCCACCACCACAACTGAGCTACAGGGCGGGGTAGACGACCGGGCTAGGGCCCATGCGGCCGACCCCTCTGACTCTAACTTTGAGGCCCTCGCTGCAGCAAAACGAGGGCTTCATCTCCATCTGGCAGAACTTACTAGGTTAGACCTCTACCGCAACAAGCAGAGATTCTTCGAACAAGGGGACCGTAATGGTCGCCTCCTAGCAATGTTAGCACAGCATGACCTGCCCCTGACGGTGATACCCAGCGTGGTGTCTCCTTCGGGTGAGTCGGTCTCCTCTCTCCCGGACATACTAGATGTATTTCGGCAATACTACGGCTCCCTCTACACCTCCGTGTTGCCCTCGGATTTCAGGCCACAGGACTTGGCGCCTTGGCTGGACCCCCTGGCACTCGGCTGGCTTTCTGATGCCGAGAGAGAATCCTTAGTGAGACCCATTACCCCAGAGGAGGTTGTGAAGGCCATCGGATCCTTTCCTGCAGGAAAATCCCCAGGCCCAGACGGCCTCCCAATAGAATTCTACAAAGCACATGGGGATCTACTTGCTCCCAAACTAGCTCAGCTTTACTCTCATTGTCTGGCCGAGGGCACCCTTCCCACATCGATGAGCCACGCACACATAATTCTAATCCACAAAGCCCCTAAGGACCCCACTTCCTGCGCCTCTTATAGGCCTATCGCCCTGCTTAACGCGGACTTCAAAATTCTCACCAAACTGCTGACTACGAGACTACAGCCCCTGCTGCCGTCTATAATTGAGACTGACCAGACTGGTTTTATGGCCAATAGAGCCACAGATGTCAACCTACGACGCCTGTTTACCAACATACACGCACAACATCTCAATGAAGGTTCTCGTGTGGTGGCCTCCTTGGACATAGAGAAGGCCTTCGACACTGTGGAATGGCCTTTTCTGTGGGAGGTCCTCCATAGAATGGGGTTCCCCATGATATTTATCGCATGGTTACAGACACTATATAAGCATCCTACATCAGCTGTCAAGCTTGGGGGGGGTCTGTCGCGGCCCTTCCCTCTGTCCAGGGGCACACGGCAGGGTTGCCCTCTCTCTCCGGCCCTCTTCGCCATTGCGATGGAGCCGCTGGCGGAGGCCCTACGCACCTCCCTGCACGTCAGGGGCCTGCGCGTCGGCTGGCTGGAGGAGAGGGTCGCCCTGTACGCAGACGACCTCCTTCTCTTCCTAAATGATGCAGACTCTTCGCTCACGGGGGCACTACAGATCCTGAACTCCTTCTCCGCTGTCACGGGCCTCAGGGTTAACTGGTCTAAATCTCTTTTGTTCCCTATAGACCCCGCAGCCCGCACCACTGCCCCCTCCGATATACCCCTACAATGGGTTGAGAGCTTCAAATACCTTGGAGTGGTAATCTCGAGGCAGGCTTCAGATTTCTTGCCCTTAAATCTATCCCCTGTGGTTCGGGAGACACGGCTGAGACTGAAGGCATGGGAGTCTCTTCCCTTATCATTGCTCGGTCGGATAAATCTCATAAAAATGAAAATCCTGCCCAAATTTATTTACCTACTCCGCCAATCTCCGCAGTGGATTCCTAAATCCTTTTTCACCCGGCTGCATAGCCTCTTCGCCTCCTTTATCTGGGGGACCCAGTCCCCCAGGTATGGATGGTCAACGTTAACACGCCCGTCCTCCCAGGGAGGGCTGGCGTGCCCTGACCTACATAAATACTTCCTGGCCACCCAACTAGTTACAGCAGCCTGGTGGCTTACTCCCGATACGACAAACCCTGCCACCATGGTTGAGGCGGCGGTGGTAAAATCATTAGAAGCGCTGAAATTTTTGCTTTTTCGCGGTCCCAAGGCCCCGTACTCATTGACCCCCTCCATGCGCACCACGCTTCGTGCTTGGGGGGCGGGACTTAGAATTGAAAGATACCCTAAAAATGCACTCTCTCCAGCTGCCCCCTTGTGGTTGAACCCCACCATTGAGCACATTTACAAATTGCCTGAACCCCACGCTTGGACCAAATTTGGTGTTAAAACAGTGGCCCAGGTGGTCTCCAACCAATCTCTGGCCCCACTCCCCAAACTGATTTCGGACTTTAACATCCCGCAGAGCTATTTCTTTAGATATTTACAACTCTCCCATGCCTTTGGTCGCCAATTCTCCAGTTCTCCCCTTCAGTTCGTTCAGTCCTCATTAGAGACCCTCCTTAGGTCGGGGTGTACAGACAAACCCACCTCGCGACTGTACTCTCACTTAATACTAACCTCCCTCCCTACTCTGGAAAACCTCAGAAACAAATGGCTACACGACATTCCTGACTTTGACAATGACGATTGGGATGACATGTGGGACTTCCCTTTCAGATCCCTGGTCTCCCTGAGAGACCGACTAATACAGTTCAAGATGGCTCACCGCGCATACTTCACCCCACACAGGTTGCACAAAATGAACCCCGCCTCCCCCCCGGGGTGCTGGCGTTGTGGTACAGTCCCAGGTGACTTTACCCACATTTTTTGGACCTGCCCAGCCATCGCTGATTACTGGAAGGAGATACTACGGGTCATTACGCAGATCACCACCATATCGCTTCAACCCTCCATAGCAGTATGTATATTAGGTCTGATAGAACAACTGATTCCCACTGTGGCAGGTCGCACCCTGGTCGGGTTGCTTCTCTTTTATGCCCGCAAGGCCATAGCCCTTAGCTGGCGTAAACCTAATCCTCCTCCTCTCTCCCTGTGGAAGCAATTGGTCAACAACAGCCTGCCTCTTTACAAGGATTGCTATGCTAATAGGGGTTGCCCTCAAAAATATGACAAGGTTTGGTCCAAATGGCTGGCGGATTCTTCCACAGCCGCAGACCCAAGCTCCACTTAATTCTTTGTTCCCGGATGTTGTATAGGACTCTTCGAATGTAATATCTCATGTGTCTATGAGCTGCAGGGTTCCCCTTTTTATTTTTCTTTATTTATTTTATTTTATTTTTTTTCCACTCGTGAATGACGGCCCGCTGAGACCTTTATGCTGACTTGAACTTCCCACCTTCTTCTATGTATTCAGATTGCCTCGTATCATATTTCTGTATGTACCTTAGCCAATTTTTGTCATGACCAATGTTTGTTTTCTTTTTTTTTTTTTTTGTTGAATGTTTTAAAATTCAATAAACAGATTTAAAAAAAAAAAAAAAAGTAATAATAAACATACTCTGTTTAATTTATCTTATTTCTTCACTTTCTGTATGTGAATGATAGCACTGTAATAATAATAATAAAAAAAACAGGTAAACAGTAGTAGGAGGAGCTTATATATATTTGAAATCAAATCTTTATTATTTTTTGGAAATAACATGGTGTGGGCACATTTCTGCCAGTCACAGGCTGTGTCACACCCATCCATCCTGTCTTAGACGAAGGTGAAGCCTCCATTGATCTAAATGTAATATCCCACCTCCATTGTTTTTAGCTGGTTAGTGGGCATAGTGGAGGAGGGAGAGATTGGCCTGTCATTTACCACTTTGTATTCGCCCACATATGTGACTCTATAGTAACATGGGCTGCTCAGATGTGATTAGGGAAGGCAATACTCTGCATATAATCTCACTAAAAACTGAGCATGTGCAGAGCTGCAAACACTGCTCTTCAAAATCTCAGCTGAATTGGGGTCATGGACAGGAGGGGGGGGGGGTAGAGAACAGTAGAATCAGACAGGTGTTTTGCAGAATACAAAAAACAAACCTTGCAGTGACTAGGTGAGCATGAACAGCATGTAATACACAATTTATTGATAGTTTTTAATGATGTGGGTTTAGTGACACTTTAAATACTACCACCTAGTAGTAGACCTGAAAAGACAGTACAATATATGAGAATTATTGTTGCACCTTTATCTTTATAAACAGCATGCTAACAATTTTATATGTGTAAACAACTAGCGCAGTGTAAATTATAAATTGTGATAAAAAAAAAAAATTAAATAAAAACCAATTTGCTGCTATTCACCAATAGTGCTTAACACCACACCATATAGATATTCTCAAAGAGTGCAGCGCAAATTATTTGTGAAACTGCCTCAATCAAAGACCAAACTGTCTTATAAGTCCATCTAAAGCCCCGTACACACGGTCGGATTTTCGGCCAACCAACTTCAAAATCCGGCACTTTTCAAATTTCTCCGACCGTGTGTACGTTCCATCGGACCAACTTTTTTGGCTTCAATCGGACAAAAAGTTGGGTCTGTGAACGGACCAACTTTCTGTTCCGAAAAGTCCGATTGTGCAAAGTGAGACCGTGTGTACAGAAAACCATCGGACTTTACAAAAAAATCTAAATGCGCATGCCCCGAAATAAAGAGCACCCGGAAGCCATCTGTCTAGTAAAACTAGCGTTCGTATTCGAAAATGCTCATTCGTCACGCGGCAAGTTTCGAAATCTCAAATAGCAGCGCATATTCTTTTTTTCTTTAGAATGTCCTAATATGTACATCTGCTCAACTGGTGATACGGACGGATTAAAAACAAATGTATTTTCTGGATATGAATCCAGCCTTTTTTTTGTTATTTCTTTGAAATTCCAAACCAAAAAATATCCCCAATTCTTTATGCTGGGCAAAGTAATAACTACTCTATTTGTGTCCCTTCAATTTTAGCAAAGGGCCTGCCTACTCACAAACTGACATTTGACTTTCCACACATAATCCACGAGTTTTTAGCATCATCCTTTTATTTTGCAAAAAATGGGAAAAAGAATAACAGATCCAAATACAAAACAACAGGAAGGCAGCAATTGAAGAACTGGTTGACTTGGCAAAGCCTCTGTACCCCAGGGCATACATAAATTAGGTTAGAATCTCCAAACTTGGGGACCTGAGCATTAACTAAAATATAAGGAGCCCAAGAAGATTGTGGTCTCCAAAAGATGGGGAGCAGCAGCAGCAGACATATATGTGCCCAGGCTGTGGTACTTCAACAGGCTGATATTTATGCATACCAAACTGGCCAACACTCTCCACACTTCACACCTCATCAGCTGAGGCGTTATATTTTTTAACACTCCCACCACAATACAAAAAACAATAATAGATTAAAACTAAAGATTTTATGCCATAATTCGAGCATTTTTTGTTAAGCCAAACCAAAAAATACATACTCAACTACAAATAATAGCAAAAATATGTTCAAAATCATATATATTTCAATATAAATTAGTATCCCCTAAAATCGGGGCTCTGAGTTGGCCACTGACCCCCATGCTGCTGTGGTGGGTTGGCTTGCTGGGGTGGGTTGGCTTGCTGGGGTGGGTGGGCTTGCTGGGGTGGGTGGGCTTGCTGGGGTGGGTAGGTTGGCTGGGGTGGGTAGGTTGGCTGGTGTGGGTCGGCTTGCTGGGGTGGGTGGGCTTGCTGGGGTGGGTAGGTTGGCTGGGGTGGGTAGGTTGGCTGGTGTGGGTCGGCTTGCTGGGGTGGGTGGGCTTGCTGGGGTGGGTGGGCTTGCTGGGGTGGGTTGGCTTGCTGGGGTGGGTGGGCTTGCTGGGGTGGGTGGGCTTGCTGGGGTGGGTAGGTTGGCTGGTGTGGGTCGGCTTGCTGGGGTGGGTGGGCTTGCTGGGGTGGGTAGGTTGGCTGGGGTGGGTAGGTTGGCTGGTGTGGGTCGGCTTGCTGGGGTGGGTGGGCTTGCTGGGGTGGGTAGGTTGGCTGGGGTGGGTAGGTTGGCTGGTGTGGGTCGGCTTGCTGGGGTGGGTAGGTTGGCTGGGGTGGGTAGGTTGGCTGGTGTGGGTCGGCTTGCTGGGGTGGGTAGGTTGGCTGGGGTGGGTAGGTTGGCTGGTGTGGGTAGGCTGGCTGGTGTGGGTAGGTTGGCTGGTGTGGGTAGGCTGGGTGTGCTTGGAAGCTTGTCTGGGGTTGGTAGGCTGTCTGTTGTTGGTAGGCCTGTTGTACATTGGCTGGAGGTGTGTGTTCGAAATCACAGACATGTGAAATAGGGGTTAGCTCCCGTTTCCTGGCCTTGCTAAGGAGCTGGACCATGATCCCCTCACATAGCTCCCTTTGATCGGCATCAATTTCCCGTAGTTTGTTTGCTATAAAACAGCCAAACCCTTCTGCACTATCGGGTGCTGTGGTGATGACCGATGTGGCCCTACTTAGAAATTCAGCCGTGGCATCATCCAGATGTTGCCTCTTCTTGGCCCTTTTCCTAGGAGGGTTCAGTGTAGGGATTCTACATTGTGTGGACTGTCTGCTGGGCCCAGCCTCTTCTTGGCTGGCAACGTCCTGTGTCTGAAAAAGGAGCATCATTTTTTTTTCTTGCCATCATAACAACACATTAACATCATAGTCAGGGGCGTACCTAGAGCATTTGGCACCCGGGGCGGATCCAATATCTGGCACCCCCCCCCCCCCACACGTTAAAATGTAAAAACACCCCACTGTGCCCCCTGCATACCTCTGCATCCTTCAATATCATTTTGTTACTACTGTGTACCCCTCTCCACAACTGGACGTCTGGACCCCTTTACATTACACAGCACCCTGCACCTCTGGACCCTTTTACATTACACAGCCACCTGCACCTCTGGACCCCTTTACATTACACAGCACCCTGCATCACTGCACCCCTTTTACATTACACAGCCACCTGCACCTCTGGTCATGTCACCCCCCTAGCAACGCCACTGATCATAGTATATCTGAATGCACATATTTTCAGGAATACTATACCTGTGTCAAGCTGAGCTCCTCCTCCTCCTCCTCCTCCTCCTCCTCATCCTGAGTTGGTTCAGCCTCAGTATCTGTGGCCTCTGCTGATGCGGATGCAAGTGTGGACAGATGTTTTCGTGGCTCAGTTTGGTCCTTTAAAAACATCAGGCTGCTGAAGTACCATAGCTTGGGCACATACACATCATCTGCTGCAGCTCCCGATCTTTTTGAACACTCAATCTTCTTGAGCTCCCTCTTAAAAGTGCTCCTCAGGCTCCCAATTTTTGCTTTTATTTGGGTCTCGTTGGCCCTGGGGTACACAGTCTTTGCTTCTGCCACCAGTTCATCAATTGCTGCCTGCCTTTTATTTTTATTGGAGTAGTCTTTATTGGTGACCTGCCACAGACATGTGTGTGATCTATAGAGATCAATAAAAGCAGTGATGAAGGCTTTGGAATTAAGCTTTCCACCCTTTGCTTTCGGCATTTTTTGGATGAGATATCTGCAATAAAGGATACAATACGACCAATAAGTGCTTGCTGTAACTTCCTAACCTGCTTATACAATCTCTGTTTGCTCTAAGCTAAATCATGCAGTAACCACTAGTGTCCCAATGTATTCACCTACCTTCGTTCCGCGTAGACCTTCGGCTGCACGTAGAGTCGTTCCGTTAGGTTCGTGCATGCGTCCGTGACATCGAGCGCTCGTTCTTGATTTATATAGCCTACGCATGCGTGAAGCTTCGCTCTACGTGCGTCATGACGCTGGGGCGGGACCACAATCCTTTTTCTTCATGCGACATTCTGGGATGTGTGAGGGAGAATGTGATGGCGGAACCCACGAAAACGAATAGGCCCCGCAGTGGAGGCGTTTATAGAAAACACAAGGCCACCCCCATGAGCAAGGGGGAGATGGTGGAGATGGTTCGCATCTTTGAGAAGTACGATTACGATTGTAAACTCGAAAATTATGATAGGCCCAACAGCCATAAAGACTGGGTTCTGGAGAAAGGTCCTCGCGGTATTGGAAGGAGATTATGGTATCCAACGAACGAAAGACCAAATCCGCAAACGATGGTCAGATTTGAAGCTCAGAGAGCAAGAAAATTTAGAAGCCATTCACCGCACCATTATCAAAAGAAGTAAGTACATGTAATTATAGAATTATTTGTCTGTACATTATAGATGGATGAAATTTAATGAGTTATTTTTCTGGTGGGGCCTACAGAAGAAGTTAATGGAAGTTTAAAAGCAGTTCATTACAATTGTAAAGTTGTTATTATGTCTTGGCTACTTTTGTCAAATCCTTAATATACTGTATTCTAATTTTTTCAACAGGACAAAGGCACAGAGAAAGACACCACAGGGGACAAAGGGAGGCTTCCCTTGGCCGGGCTCCAACAGGGGAGAGAACAGGGGAGACAACAGGCCCCAAATCTGCCCCAAAACGTAAGTTAATAAAAATGCTTATGCGCTTTTGCCAGTGACAGGGGTGTTTAGAGATAGGACAAACGCCATGGTGTCAGGACTGAACTTAAGGGGTACATTACACTTTATGTTAGATGCGTGGCTCATCACTGACCATTAATGACGCATTTACAGGGTAGAGATGGGTAGAGGAGAGGCCCTGGGGATCAGAGTCACACAGAGTCACGCCTGCTAGATTTCACATCATATAAACCATATTGCCATAGCAAACAAGAGTGATGGGTGCCATCTGCCTGAGTTGTTTAATGTGGCCTATATATAGACATGTCTTCATACATTTTATATGACATCATACTCCTGTTCCCTAGCATTGCGTTTATTGTAATAATGCATAGTGTAGTGCACTAGTGTGGCGCAAACTGGTTCACCAGGGCAAGGTTGGTGGACTTTAAAAGCAGCACATGTGATTATGTTAATATAATGTAATTTTGGCGAGGATTCATAGATGATTTATTCTTTCATTTTAGAGGATTGTGAGTGTGCTCAACACCAACCTTTGCAGGATTTGGAGGATAGTGCCGGACCCAGCAAAGAGCCACCAGTCGACAGCACATCCCCAGACACCAGATATGCTGAGGGTGAAGGAGTGCAAGAAATGCAAGATGAGCCTTCGGAGGTTGTTGTTTGCCCCAGTAAGTTTTTGGAACATGTGCCTTGCAAAATCAACACCTGTTTCTTGTTTCTAGGTCCACACCACACACGCCTACACCACAATAGCAAATTATTTAGTGTATTCAACATTTGAGCATGTAGAAGGGAGAGGTGGCAGTGGTGTTTAGGTAGATGCATGTGAAGACACATGGATATGCACCTGGCACAAGATTTACAGAGTATTATCTGTAGTGTGTACATTCACTAGTAGTGTAGGTGTATTATGAAGATGAAAAAGGTTGTTAGGACTAATTGAGTGTCTAGGTTTAGGTAAGTATTTCCTGAAAATAGACCCCATTGTTAAAAAAAAATTTTTTTGGGATTGCCTCAGTCACTTCACCATCAAACACATAATACATTTTTGTCTTTTTCCAAGGCCACCAACTACCAGGATGCACTATTGGTCGGATCAGTGCTGATATGCTGCAGGCAATGACAGAGCTGGAAAATCTCAAGGAGGCTGCCACTGGTGTTCAGAGACGAATCCGGGATTATTACGACCTGTTAGCAAAATTTTAGTTGTTTTCTATCGTTGTTTTATAATTACAAATGTTCCCTCGTGTTCAAGGTTTTATCATGGAAATATTTGTAATTAGCCTTGTTTGCACATGCTCAGTTTGTGATAATTCAAAGAATTTGCACTAATTCTATTTGCACTACGCACATTTTGTAAAATGTGTCTTTTTCCGCAAAAAAAATAGTTTTAATGGTTGGCCATTACCACAAAATGACTATCTTTATGTGTGATTTCAGGGTCTCAGCTGAGTGTTTATCCACTCTTCTTCTCCTGGTGCCTACAAACGTCATTTTGTAATTTTTTAAGGGCTTGACCTTAAAATCAGACAAAAATGCACATATAGAAATGCCCAATGTATCGAGGCCAAAAGTGGTACAACTTGTCATTCTGACCCTGGGATTGCACCAGGAGAAGGAGAGTTGCTAAAGACTATGCTAAGGGTCAGTTCACATCAGACGCAGTTCCATTCATTTTGGTGTGCATTTTTGTATGCGACAAAGATGCAGGCACAGGGTTTGACATGCACTCCATTATGGTTCCGGTCGGCTCTAGCTCACAACATGGTAGTCCGTTTCCGGTGATAAGGATAACTACATGTTGTGAGCTACAGCCAACCACAACCCACGGGGCGCATGGAGACCACTGTGCATGCATTTTTGCCACACCCAAAAATGGAACACAGAATGAACAAAAGTGCATCTGGACAGACATTTACATTGGTAAATTTGTTTTTGTTGCGTGAAGAAAGCTGAAAATGGAAAAATTTCTTCTAAAAAAAGTTGACAATGTCTAGGGCTGAGTTTGAAAAGATGCATGTTTAGCATTTAACCCAAAAAATACACAATTGTGTTATTCCTGAACTACCAATGTTTTTTGATTTTGTAAACTGCCAAAAAGTGACATTGGATTGTGCAGGATTGAACAAATATATTTTTTCAAACATTTTGTGGCTTATTATTTATCTGATCACTACTACCAGTATATTTGCATATGGAAAAGGGGTGTAGCAGAAACAAAAGGCATAATAATAATACACATAGCTGTTTGTAACTTTAGAAAGGCTAATTCAACATTTGCTTGTTTCAAAATATTTTATGGTAATCACAGCAACATTTCATTAATCAGTAAAATAATAGTAATAAACACACATAACAGCATCTTGAAAACTAATTTAAGGTTTTCAAAAGGAACATCATAAAGGTTCACAAAAAACTAAAGGACATCTTGCTGCCAAGGCACTGCCCCTCTACCCACAAAATAGTCCATATATTGCTCCCGCACCAGGCGGGCATTCTGGGAGGAGACAGCAGGTCTAGTTTGTTGCAGGGCTGGCATCACTGCATCTTCAGCTGGACGTCCACCTGAGGGGTCATCAGTATGCCCGGAACCTATGTAGTTAGCAGCATTCCTCCGTAGAAAATTATGGAGGATGCAGCAGCACAAAACCACATGATTTATTTTGTATTCCGCCAAGTGAATGGCAGTCAGAAAAAGCCTAAAACGACATGACAAAATGCCAAAGGCGTTTTCAACCACCCTTCTGGCACGAGATAGTCTATAGTTATATATCCGTTGCTCACGAGTGAGGTTCCTCATTGGAAAGGGCTTCAAAAGATGTTCCCCAAGAGCAAACGCCTCATCTGCCACAAATACAAAGTTGAGGCCCTCCACGTTGTCCTGCGCAGGTGGCAAATGTAAGGTGCCAGACGTAAGACGCTGATAGAATTCGGTATGAGCCATGACACCTCCATCGGAATGACGACCATTCATACCGACATCAACATATAAAAACTCATAATTTGCTGAAACAATAGCAAGCAGAACTATGCTGTTAAAGCCCTTATAATTATAAAAAAAAGAGCCTGAGGCCGGTGGAGGAACAATTCGGACATGTTTGCCATCAATGGCACCCCCACAGTTGGGAAAATTCCACTGATTGGCAAACTGGGCTGCAACATCCTGCCATTCCTCAGGGTTTGAAGGAAACTGTGGAGTGAAGCAAAAAAAAATTAGTTAATACTTGAGCACAAAATATTATCAGCATTTTGAAAACATACATTATAGGGGCAAGAGAACACTAAAATATATCCAAACATTTGTGGAATAACAATTAACAAGCAGAGCAAATAATATGCTTCCTGACTCCCTCTGGTGGCAGATTAAATACATTTTGTGTAGATAATGTTGAATGCTTAAAGCTTGGCAAGTGGTAAGAACTCTCTCCTTTTCCATGGGACCAATATGGTGAACCAAGGAAGGATCAGGTTGCAACCGACTTGGGTTTTTGTGACTGTCACACCAGAGGGTAGACAATAACATAATATATACAAATAAGACAAAGTACTAATAAAATATTTTGGAGAAATCATGAAGTGTATCAAATGTGAAAACAAAGAAAACAACTTACCCGAATATAGTCCTTCTGCAGGACTTGAATAATGGCACAGCAAGTGTCCGGAATTATGTGTCCCAGAGCCTGGGGAGAGATCCCAGTAGTAAACTTGATGTCCTGTAGATTTCTCCCTGTCGCCAAATATCGCAAAGTGGCTATGAGCCGTTGCTCTGCAGGAATAGCAGGCCTCATACAGGTGTCCTTCTTGCTAATATATGGGGACAGCAAGTTTAGAAGACGCTGGAAGCAGGCATCTGACATCCGAAGATAGTTCCGAAAATCATTCGGATTATTTTCTTGCAGCTCCCTCAGCAATGACATATGTGAAAATTGGTCCCGATGAAGCAACCAATTTTTGGTCCAAACAGTCCTCCTCTTCCTGGTCCTGGTCCGGGCTTGAGCAATAGCCAGAACTCCAAGACCATAAACAGCCCGTTCTCTCGCTGGATTCCGCAACATCTCGTTATCGAGCGAACGCACGCAAAGTAACGAGCAAAAAGGCACGAAAATGGAAATCGGGAAAGCACTCACACGAAACGTCAACTAACTATATAGTAGCTGATGGAACGCAACGCGGGACGTACGAAAATTGAACTTCCTCTTTGAATCGCGTGGCCGTACGTTAAAACGTCACTACGTTCGTGTTGGTTGACGAAAAAGTCCGAGTGTGTGTATGCTATGGGTGTGATCGGACAAATCAATTAAGTCAAAAATCCAAGGGAAATTTTGTTGGATGTCCGACCGTGTGTACGAGCCTTTAGTCAATTTAAACATGTGAAAATCTTTTGTGTTTCTTATAGTGGCAATACATTAAAAAAAAAATTAAATAGTCTAATGAGATAGAAAACAAATACCATTAAATTATAAAATTAAAAGTAGTATAATAAAAATAATAATATCTGTGTTTTTGTTCTGTTCCAGGCAGGGCCATCTTAATGCAAGGGCACTCATGGGCACTGCCCAGGGGCCCCAGGTACATGGGGGCCCCACAATAATTTTGCATTACATCATACTTGCCAACTGTCCCAGTCATGCTTTTTACTAAACTGTCCCATTATGGTCGTGTTTCAGGAAGCGTCCAGGAACCTATACTGTGACCTCCTGATCCCAGTATTGTGCCCTCCTGACCCCCCCTGTACTGTGCCCTTCTGTATTCCCCCCTGTACTGTGCCCTTTGTGTTGACTAGTCTTTGATTCATGGAATGTTTTCCTTTTGTAAAATCGATTTTATTGAAAGTACTAATGAATATATGTTTAATTCTATCAACTATTCATACTTTATTTCTTGAAAGTAGGTGTGCAAATTGGGGCAAGCTGGTAAGGGCCCCAGAGCATTACTTTGCACAGGGGCCCATGATGCTATTAAGACAGCCCTGGTTCCAGGGGCAATACAAACATATGTACTTTATCCAAAAAACCCTCTTAAAAAAACTCATATAAAAGCTGATATAGAAAATATTAAAACAGAATAATTTGGTTAATATGCAGTAAATGTTATTCGTATGGAAATTAATAGATACTGTATGAACAAATTCATTGGATGTCATACCAATAGGAGCCACAAGATGGTGCCAATATACTCCTAATAGCTATTCTCATATACAGTACTGTACTTGTATAAATATTAAAGAGTAGCAGCATGATCCTAAAATACCAAGTATCCTATGTCCAGCAGCATGAGCTACAAAAAAATATATTAAATAAGAACAATGTGATATGTGCATTTGTATCAGGAAGTGTTTTCCTGGGGATTCCATCATTGTAGAATGTAGAATTTCTTTTCTCACAATAAGCTAATGTAGCATGATCTGCGCTCTATTAGCTTCAATTTGGGCCAGGGGGGACATCAGGGGTTTAAAAGATCCCTGATGTTTGATTAAAGAGAACCTGTCACGCCAAAATAATATCACAGAGATGAAAAATAAATTGAATGTAAAAAGAAATTACACTTAAGAACTTAAACTCACCATAAAAAAATATTTGTACATGTTGCAGATGAGATAGACTCTTAAAGTGAGGGAAATGTTGGCACTACTGCAGCAGCGATCTGTTTCCCATAGCAACGGATCTGCATTGTTGAGGCCCTCATCCTGCACACAGGTACGGAAGACAAAGAGTGCACGCATGGAGTCAGCGCTAGGTGCCCAGCGGGACCCCATACCGTTACTGGGAGTGAGGTAGCGGTGATATGCTGAACAGGTGGAGAGGGCAAGGGCTCAGAGTGTCCCTCCTAATTGCACAAGTGACTGAGGTGATATATAGTAATATCAAAAGAGTTTATTAGTATAGTATTTAGTAGCGTAACCCAAAAGAATCCACCCCGGGGTAGGCCTCTCATATGACCCTTGCTTGGCACCCAATGTGGAGGGGAATATGGAGGATATGACAACCAACCACACACCACCTACCCTACACATTATTCACAGGTAACTCTAAAGTGATGACCTGATGGACTTTTTTCATCGTAAATTCCGACCGTGTGTATGCCCATCTGAGTTTTCCCATCAGATATTCAGAGGAATTCCGTCAGAGTTTAGATAGAGAACATGTTCTCTTTTACTCCGATGGAATTCTGTCGGAATTCCGATGTGAGTTTGGCCAGGCAAAAGCCTGATTGTGTGTACAGGGCTTAAGGAGTTTTAAAGCACCACCTATGGAAAGTTTAGGGTACCAAAGTCTGTCACATTTCATGGGAGCAAGCAATGTTAATGCCATTTTCACACTGGGCCCTTTTTTCGAGCGTTATTGGAGCGTTATTGCAGCCTTACCTGTTGTGCTACAGAGGAGATCTGGACTTTTTGAAATGTCCTTGCAGTATTAAGCCTTACCTTGCACTCACTAGCCCCACCTGCTGTTTGCTGTGGACAATTTTCAATCAATGCAGCCCATAAATAGGAAGTGATGCTATCTCTCAGCGCCTGTTTGTATGGATTAGCTCCCTGGGTGTTCTCACTGCTTGTGATCTTGATTATCATGTTGAACTTCTGCCTGAATCCCTGACTACTCTCTAGCCTGCTGATTTTGTACTTCAACGCCAGCTCGTGTATGACCTTTGCCTGCCTGACCACTCTTTGGTTTTTAATCGTGTACCATTTTGCCTGACCTGTTGCCAACCTAATCTGCCTGACTACGTTTTCGCTTGAATCCTCAGCACACAAGTTCCACTTCGAACAGTACCTATCACAGGTACCTTACACTATCATAACTAGGGGCCAGATCCTCAAAAGGGATACGCCGGCGTAACTGCTGTTACGCCGTCGTATCCCTGTTTCTAACTATGCCCATAGTTAGGCAGAAGATCCGACATGTGTAAGGGACTTACACTGCCGGATCTTAGGATGCAGTACCGCATCCGCCGCTGGGGGCATTTCGTGTCGAAATGCCGCCTCGGGTCTGCAAATTAGGACTTATGGAGATCCACGAAGCTTTTACGCTTCGTTTTTTCTCCGCAAGTTTTAGTTTGCAAACGCAAAATTAGGGCTGCTTTTACAAAGTGTAAACTGTTTACACCATGTAAAAGCAGACCCTTCTGTCCAGCGACGCGATTTTTTTTTTGTTTTGAAATTATTTTTTTCGCCGTATCTTTTTTTTTCCCGACGCAACTTTATTGACCCGTCGCGATCCACAAAGCTCGGCGTAATTTCACGCTATGCACGTCAGGAAAATGACGTCACGAGCATGCGCAGTACGGCCAGCGCGGGAGCGCGCCTAATTTAAATGGGAATCGCCCCCAGTTGAAGAGGAACGCCTTGCGCCGGACGGATTTAAGTTACACCGCTCAAAATTTCTAGGTAAATGCTTTGTGGATCGGGCACTTAGGTAGAGATTTTGCGGCGGTGTAACTTAAATGCCAAAAATTACGTTGCGCCAGGTTTTTGAGGATCTGGCCCTAGATCTCTAATGAAGAGGATGAGAACTTAAAAGTTAATAGAATAAAAATGAAAAACAAAACATTGTTTGAAATCTTTGTAAATGTATTAAAATAAAAAACGTGGCCCAGACGGCCTCCCTTATGAATACTACGATTCATTTCTTCCGATTCTCCTACCACATATGTGTAAACTGTTCAATGCCTTTCTTCAGTTAACCCCTATTCCCTCAGATATGCAAAGGTCGTTTTGCACGCTGATCCCCAAACCTGACAAGGATCCATCCCTATGCACTAGTTATAGGCCAATTGCACTTTAACATTTTTTTACTAAGTTCCTCTCAATGCATTTAAAGCTGATACTGCCCTCCTTGATACACAAGGATCAGGTGGGCTTCGTCCACCTCCATCAAGCAGGGGAGAACACAAGACGGGTTATTGACCTAATAGATGTGGCGAACAGGGACTGCCTAGAATCATTAGCTCTTGGTCTGGACGTGGAAAGGCCTTTGACCGCCTTAGGTGGTCCTTCCTGTTCGCCCACGTTGAGACACATTGAGTTTCGGGATCCCTTGCTACAGGCCATCCATCACTTATACAACAATCCTACGTCCCATATTAGGATTTTTTTCGCTCTGTCCCCCGCCTATCTGATAGCGAATGGGACCCGCCAGGGGTGCCCACTCTCACTGTTATTCTTTGCGTTGTGTGTTGAGCCCCTGGCGGCGTCCATTCCTTGAAATCCAGAAATCCGTGGGGGTACCGGTGCAGGGAAGGGAGTTTAAATTGTCACTTTTCGCAGATGATATCATACTCACTGATCCAGGACCTCATTGCCCAACCTACACGCTGAATTCGATCTCTGCAAATCCCTCTAAACTAAATTGGAGGCTCTCCCTATTAACATCCCAGCAGCAGAAGTACAAAACCTGCAGGAGTGCTTCTCCTACCACTGGAAGATGTTGGCCCTGAAGTATCTGGGGGTTCAGATCACCTCATCTTATGCCACCCTATACTAGGCTAACTTTCCCCCCTTGTTTCGATCCATCTCTTGGGACCTATGTTCCTTCTTAGGTCACTATGGCGCAGACTATCCCGGGCACATAGACTGAGCTTGGAGAGGTCACTTTTGACTTCCTTCATTTATAACCCCAGAATGCCTGCTGGTCTCACGCATCAGATGTCTTCGCCCTGGGCTACATGGGATTTATTTCATTTTGGCCACTTGGTAGACCACATGGTGTTTGGCGACTTTCTCCTGTTGCTAAGACATATGAATAAAACAAATATTGTAGCAATAAAGTCCATAAATGTTTAACACATGAAATGCCAGACACCCGTGCTCTCTTCCATGTTTCAAAATCAGTTGAAAACATGTCCAAAGCAAAGTGATGAATCCTCCACCAAACTATAGATTGGCTCCTTACCAAATCGCCATGATCCCTTATGACAGGGGATCATGAACAGCAAATAATAGGTAGTCACTCCCAGTCTTGCAGTTCAGACAGATACGATCCTTAACATTGGGTCTCATCCACAAGTGATTAAACTTCACCAACATCGATGCCCACTATGTAAAAAACAATAACAGCTCCACATATCGCATCAAATGAGTAAAAAAGATTTATTAAAAGTTGTATTGCACTTACAAACATGCAGTAAAAAATGCCTCGAATCTGATGTGCTGGCCGGTAAACAAATTCCCACACACCCGTCCACTGGGGAACGTTTGGAGCTCTTGGGTGACGACAGCGCGCCGCTCCGCCCTACATCCGTTTCGTAAAATATTACTTCTTCCAGGGGCACACACCTGTCTATTTAAGCTCCCACAGTTAACAGCGCATGTCAGAGCACAAACCAAGCCTTGAAGTCCAAGGAATTGTCTGTAGACCTCAGAGACAGGATTGTATGGAGGCACAGATCTGGGGAAGGGTACAGAAAATTTTCTGCAGCATTGAAGGTCCCAATGAGCACAGTCCATCATCCGTAAATGGAAGACGTTTTAAACCACCAGGACTCTTTCTAGATTGGGCCAAATGGGCCTTAGTCAGGGAGGTGACCAAGAACCCGATAACTCCAGTGTTTCTCTGTAGAGAGAGGAAAACCTTCCAGAAGAACAACCATCTCTGCAGCACTCCACCAATCAGGCCTGTATAGTAGAGTGACCAGACGAAAGCCACAGACTGCCCACCTTGGGTTTGCCAAAAGGCCCCTGAAGGACTCTGAGACCATGAGAAACAAAATTCTGTGGTCTGATGAAACAAAGATTGAACTCTTTGGCATGAATGGCAAGCGTCATGTCTGGAGGAAACCAGGCACATCTCATCATCTGGCCAATACCATTTTCAGTGGCAGGAACTGGGAAACTAGTCAGGATGGAGGGAAAGATAAATGCAGCAAAGTATAGAGACATCCTTGATGAAAACCTGCTCCAGAGCGCTTTAGACCTCAGACTGGGGCGAAGGTTCATCTTCAAACAGGGCAACAACCCTAGGTACATAGCCAAGATAACAATGTAGTGGCTGCGGGACAACTCTGTGGATCTCCTTGAGTGGCCCAACAAGAGCACAGACTTGAACCCAATTGAACATCTCTGGGGAGATCTGAAAATGGATGTGCAAAGACAAATTCAACCTGATGGAGCTTGAGAGATGCTGCTGCAAAGAACGTGAGAAACTGACCAAAAATAGGTGTGTCAAACCTGTAGCATCATACTCAAAAAGACTCAAAGCTGTAATTGGTGCGGACTCCTCCATGGCTGCTGTAAGGTAAGTGCTGCTGTGGTAAGCCCCCGCACCACGTATCAACTTCAAAGTGATTTATTTCTCGGCGCTCCGCAGCACAACCCCACCCCCCGTATCAACTTAAAAGTGTGATTTAGTTCTCAGCGGCACAACCCCCCCCCCCACCCCGTTTCAACTTAATAGTGTGATTTAGCTCTCGTCCCTCGGCGGCAACCCCGCCCGCTTATGAAGTGTAATGTGAATGTCAGGTTGCAATTCACAGGCTGCAATTGATGGGACAGGCTGCATTCCACAGGCTGCAATTTATGGGACAGGCTGCATTTCACAGGCTGCAATTTATGGGACAGGCTGCATTTCACAGGCTGCAATTGATGGGACAGAGGCTGCAAATGATGGGATAGAGGCTGCAATTGATTGGACAGAGGCTGCAATTGATGGGACAGAGGATGCATTTGATGGAACAGAGCCTGCAAATGAGGGGACAGGCTGCATTTGATGGGACAGAGGCTGCAATTGATAGGACAGAGGCTGCAATTGATGGGACAGAGGCTGCAATTGATGGGGCAGAGCCTTCAATTGATGGGACAGAGACTGCAATTGATGGGACAGAGGCTGCAATTGATGGGACAGAGCCTGCAATTGATGGCACAGAGGCTGCATTTGATGGGACAGGCTGCAAATGATGGGACAGGCTGCATTTGATGGGACAGAGGCTGCAATTGATGGGACAGAGCCTGCAATTGATGGGACAGGCTGCATTTGATGGGACAGGCTGCAATTGATGGGACAGAGGCTGCAATTGATGGGACAGAGGCTGCAATTGATGGGACAGAGGCTGCAATTGATGGGACAGAGCCTGCAATTGATGGGACAGAGGCTGCAATTGATGGTACAGAGGCTGCAATTGATGGGACAAAGCCTGCAATTGATGGGACAGAGCCTGCAATTGATGGCACAGAGGCTGCATTTGATGAGACAGGCTGCAAATGATGGCACAGGCTGCATTTGATGGGACAGAGGCTGCAATTGATGTGACAGGCTGCAATTGATGGGAAAGGCTGCAATTGATGGGACATAGGCTGCAATTGATGGGACAGGCTGCAGTTGATGGGACAGGCTGCATTTGATGGGACAGGCTGCATTTGATGGGGCAGGCTGCAATTGATGGGACAGGCTGCATTTGATGGGACAGAGGCTGCATTTGATGGGACAGGCTACAATTGATGGGATAGGCTGCATTTGGTGGGACAGAGGCTGCATTTGATGGGACAGATGCTGCATTTGATGGCACAGGCTGCATTTGATGGGACAGAGGCTGCAACTGATGGGACAGATGCTGCAATTGATGGGACAGAGGCTGCAATTGATGGGACAGGCTGCATTTGATGTGACAGGCTGCAATTGATGGGACAGAGGCTGCAATTGATGGGACAGAGGCTGCAATTAATGGGACATAGGCTGCAATTGATGGGGCAGAGCCTGAAATTGATGGGACAGAGACTCCAATTGATGGGACAGAGGCTGCAATTGATGGGACAGAGGCTGCAATTGATGGGACAGAGCCTGCAATTGATGGGACAGAGGCTGCAATTGATGGCACAGAGCCTGCAATTGATGGCACAGAGGCTGCATTTGATGGGACAGGCTGCAAATGATGGGACAGGCTGCATTTGATGGGACAGAGGCTGCAATTGATGGGACAGGCTGCAATTGATGGGACATAGGCTGCAATTGATGGGACAGGCTGCAATTGATGGGACAGGCTGCATTTGATGGGACAGGCTGCAATTGATGGGACAGGCTGCATTTGATGGGACAGAGGCTGCAATTGATGGGACAGGCTGCAATTGATGGGACAGGCTGCAATTGATGGGACAGGCTGCATTTGATGGGACAGAGGCTGCATTTGATGGGACAGAGACTGCATTTGATGGGACAGGCTACAATTGATGGGACATGCTGCATTTGGTGGGATAGAGGCTGCATTTGATGGGACAGAGGCTGCATTTGATGGCACAGGCTGCATTTGATGGGACAGAGGCTGCAATTGATGGGACAGAGGCTGCAATTGATGGGACAGAGGCTGCAATTGATGGGTCAGGCTGCATTTGATGTGACAGGCTGCAATTGATGGGACAGAGGCTGCATTTGATGGGACAGAGGCTGCAATTGATGGGACAGGCTGCAATTGATGGGACAGGCTGTAATTGATGGGACAGAGGCTGCAATTGATGGGACAGAGGCTGAAATTGATGTGACACAGGGCTGCATGTAAGGAGGGACTCCACTGTGGGCACCTGATAGCATCTGGTGGCAGGCGACATGTTCAGGGCTCCCACTGATTCTGCATTATGGTGAGTTGAATGATTTAATTTTATATTACAATGTAATAATAGAAATAATGCGCTTCAATCATCCTGACACCATAACAACCATGGTGCCGGGATGATTGAAGTATCTTTATCTGCTGATTGTTAAACTTTCTAGACCAGTGGTCCCCAACCTTTTTGGCACCGGGGACCGGCTGCATGGAAGAAAATTTTCCAAGGCCCGGTTGGGGGGAGGTTGGGGAGGGCATGCGGGGGGTAAGCGATTTTTCGCGGGCAATTTGTCAGCGCATTATTTCTATTTATTACATTGTAGTAAAAAATAAAGTTAAACCCACCATAATGCAGAATCAGTGGGAGCTTTGAGTGTGTCACTTGCCATGCTGCCTGCCACCAGATGCGGATTGTCACTTGCCACGCTACCTGCCACCAAATGCGGATTGTCACTTGCCACGCTGCCTGCCACCAGATGCGGATTGTCACTTGCCATGCTGCCTGCCACCAGATGCGGATTGTCACTTACCATGCTGCCTGCCACCAAATGCGGATTGTCACTTGCCACGCTGCCTGCCACCAGATGCGGATTGTCACTTGCCATGCTGCCTGCCACCAGATGCGGATTGTCACTTGCCATGCTGCCTGCCACCAGATGCGGATTGTCACTTGCCATGCTGCCTGCCACCAGATGTGGTAGGGCCCCAACAGATGAAGCTAGTGCCCCCACTAGGCCCTGCTCACACTCACCCTGTCACTGGTAGTGTTGTCATACTCTGGGCTCCCCCATTAACAGTACTGTCATCTGCCCCTATTTATATCATAACCCCACATTACAGTCCTCAGTCCCCCCCCACACATTACAGCCCTCAGCCTTCCCCCCCCCCACACATTACAGTCCTCAGCCTCCCCCCCCACACATTACAGTCCTCAGCCTTCCCCCCCCCCCCACACATTACAGTCCTCGGCCTTCCCCCCCCTCACATTGAAGTCCTCAGCCTTCCCCCCCACACATTACAGTCTTCAGCCTCCCCCCCCCTCCCACACATTACAGTCCTCAGCCTTCCCCCCCACACATTACAGTCCTCAGCCTTCCCCCCCACACATTACAGTCCTCAGTTCCGTCCCCCACACATTACAGTCCTCAGCCTTCCCCCCACCCCCACACATTACAGTCCTCAGCCTTCCCCCCCACACATTACAGTCCTCAGTTCCGTCCCCCACACATTACAGTTCTCAGTTCCGTCCCCCACACATTACAGTCCTCAGTTCCGTCCCCCACACATTACAGTCCTCAGTTAGATCCCCCACACATTACAGTCCTCAGCCTTCCCCCCCCCCCCCACACATTACAGTCCTCAGCCTCCCCCCCCTCCCACACATTACAGTCCTCAGCCTTCCCCCCCACACATTACAGTCCTCAGCCTTCCCCCCCACACATTACAGTCCTCAGTTCCGTCCCCCACACATTACAGTCCTCAGCCTCCCCCCCCCCCCACACATTACAGTCCTCAGCCTTCCCCCCCACACATTACAGTCCTCAGTTCCGTCCCCCACACATTACAGTCCTCAGTTCCATCCCCCACACATTACAGTCCTCAGCCTTCCCCCCCCCACACATTACAGTCCTCAGTTCCGTCCCACCCACACATTACAGTCCTCAGTTCCGTCCCCCACACATTACAGTCCTCAGTTCCATCCCCCACACATTACAGTCCTCAGCCTTCCCCCCCCCCCACACATTACAGTCCTCAGCCACCCCCCCCCCCACACATTACAGTCCTCAGTTCCGTCCCACCCACACATTACAGTCCTCAGTTCTGTCCCCCACACATTACAGTCCTCAGTTCCGTCCCCCACACATTACAGTCCTCGGTTCAGTCCCCCACACATTACAGTCCTTGGTTCCGTCCCCCACACATTACAGTCCTCGGTTCCGTCCCCCACACATTACAGTCCTCGGTTACATCCCCCACACATTACAGTCCTTGGTTCCATCCCCCACACATTACAGTCCTTGGTTCCGTCCCCCACACATTACAGTCCTCGGTTCCATCCCCCACACTTAGAGACAGATCGGAGGGAGGCACAGCATGAGGAGAAAAGTTGCAGGGAGGGAGGCGGGACAGTTCTGGATGGAGGGCCGAGGTAACAAACAGGTGATTGGCTGCTAGGATGAAGGACAGTCCTAGCAGCCAATCGCCTGTTTGATAACCTCAGGCAGCTCCGCCCTCCACCCAGATTTGTTCCGCCTCCCGCTGTCGGCTCTATGAGCGACGCAGGAGGAAGAAAAGTCTCCTTGCGGTCCGAATGGCAGAGTGCCGCGGTCCGCATGTGGGGCTCTCTCATGCCGCCTGCTCGCGGCCCGGCTGCAGAAGTGCCGCTGCCCGGTAGTGGGCCACGGACCGGGGGTTGGGGAACACTGTTCTAGACTACACATATTTATATTGCTGTGTAGGATCTGGGCCTGCTGCTCCCTCTCCCTCCATCCCTCATTCATCTCAGATGCTAACCACACCACCATAGAGCTACGCCCACTATTTCGCTGAAACCACGCCCATTTCCACCAAGTGGGAGGGGTCAAAAAGGAACAGCGGGGTCTGGTTCCCCCCTCCATTCCTAAAACTTCACCAGCCACCACTGCTTCCCAATGGTGCCTCATCTGGAGGAACTGTTCTTTGTTTGAAGCCAAAACTCTCTATCCCTCTTGTTCTCTGTTGTCTCTGTTTTTAGTCTGATGTATAAAAAATTTACTATTTAACTACCAAACGTGTTATGCTACACTAAACATTTTATCCAATCTATAAATTATTGCATCTGATATTTAAAAAAAACCTGTGTACAAGAAAAATAGCAATAAAAGACACTTGAGTGTTTAAAGCAGTGTTTCTAACATTTTTGGTTTATTTTATATGCAATCGAAATTGTGGATATTGCGTGTTGTTTGAAATGAATATTGGAATTTAATTTATTTGTGAAAACCTTTAATAAAAATAATGAAACCTAAAGCAGTGTTTCTCAACCTTTTTCCAGTAGTAGAACCCATTAATAGTATGCAAATCTCAAAGTAAATGACACTTATTAATGGGAAACCTGACCCTCGAACAATGCACACAACCAACTTGAAAAATGAATTGAGTATTAAACCTGAAGCTGGGTGTGCTGTCAGTTGCATGTGCCTCTCTCCTATCACCTCCCTCTTTCCTCGTCTGCTTCTCACACCGAGCGTCCCTACTGTGTGAGCATCAGAGCTGCGCTGTTTAATCACTTCTGCCCCCCTCCCTCCTGGCTACAGAGGACCTGAACCAATCAGATGTGGTAAGTGGGCTTGCTATGCAGACACTGGGAAATGTAGTCTTAAAGAGGAAGTAAACCCTGATGGGTTTTACTTACTCTATATTTCCCTGCAAAGGTAAAGCATAATGGGCTACTACAGTAGCCCATTATGTGTCACTTAACTGAAACCGAAGCCTGCGATGTCACTGCTGTCCAGTGTTGCAGGAAATGTCCATTCTTCACCCCTCTTCCTTCTGGGGCTGCGAACTCCGGCTCTGTAACTGGCTGGAGTTGAGTGACATGACTGCTGCGCATGAGCGTGGGAGCTGCCAGTCACAGCATGACCTTCCTTTAGAAACATCACGATCGCCGTTTCTAAAGTGCACCTGCACCGTTGTCTGCAGCACATGCGCCGTAGACATTGACGCTCGTCTCTATTGTAAATATCTCCTAAACCATGGAGGTTTAGGAGATAGTTCCAGCACCTACAGGTAAGCTTTAATCTGCAACCACTTTAAAAAGGCACTATATAATGGAAATGAATGGCTGCAGAATAACCATACCCTGAATTCTCTGTGTCAAGAGGAGGCGACATACAGTGTTTTCCCGGGCAAATTACCAGAGACTGGGCAGACCAGCATGGGGAATGAGACATGCAGGGAGGGAGTGCAGACATATTGCTGGGGTGTGTGCCCTGTGGTAGAGAGGAAAGAGCCTGTACAGGGATTGGGTGCTTTTGGGTGTCCATGGGAGCCTGAGGGATGTGCTGCAGGGAAATTGTTTGCTAAGCTAAGACTAGAACTAAGAGATTGAGCCTTGTGAGGACTTGATAGCCAAGGGTACTGGACCTGATCCGTTGCATACAAGTACTGTAGTAATTAGCAGAACTATGGAGTTTAGCCTCTTGCTGCCCCCAGTTAATGCAAGTGAGAATGCTCCTTAGTTAGCAAACAATCCCTTGTGTACATTCTTAAAGAGACAGCTAAATGTCCACCACCCCTCCCCCCTAGTTTCTTTCTTCTTTCCCTTTCCTTTGTTTCTCTATCCTTCTTTTTCTCTTCTCCCCTTATTATTCATTGTTTGATATGATTTGCACTCATCTATGTTTATGATGTTTTACGACACGAGCACCTCTGTAGGTGATAGCCACTTGGCCCACTAGCTGCCAGTTTACGTTATTTGATATATCAGTCATGTCATTGTTACGCTGTTTATACCACCAATAAAATAAAAAATTCAACCCTAAATGTGCACCACCTACAGAAGGGCCCCAACGAAAGCTGGCAAACACTGAAAGTTAGGTGCCAGGTACTTTGTACCCCTTTGTCAAGAACATATACACCCACCCACTAAAGAGCTGTATGCACACTTGGGGACACTTTTTAAAAAAATAATTATTGTAAAGAGTTACAGTAAGACTTTTCTTTGCGCCATTAAGGCTTTCATGGTTGATGCTATTCCTACCAATGCTGTGTACACAAGTTTAATGAGGTTTAGCCTTATTGTGGTGTAAGTCAATGGCCATAGGTGAGGCTAATATTCCCGTCAGTTAACCTGTTTTCGAAGACCCATTTATTGTTATGTGTATTGTGTTTATTCTACTTTGATATAAAAAAAACTTACTTTAATTAATATTACTAACTATTATACCTTCACAGTATGTCTTAGTAAGTTATAGCTGCGAATGTCGGGAAACCGCAAAATGTTAGATGTCTGCTAAGACTGTTTGGGAGTGCAAACAAAATCCGGTGCAGCTCTGCATAGAAATCAATCAGCTTCCAGGTTTTGTTGTCAAAGCTTACTTGAACAAACGGAAGTTAGAAGCTGATTTGCTACCATGCACAACTGCACGCGCTCCAGTTTTAGTAAATTAACCCTAATATCTAACATGGAGGGGAGTTTCCAGGCAGAAAAAAAATGAGAGCTCAAATAAGCTCAAAAGCCTGTAAGAAAAGAGCAGCTTCTTTTGAGATGCAGTCTGCATGAGCCCTAACAACTGGCTGTCCATCAATACACATTGCTTCACAGCAGCCAGAGCAGGGCTCAAGTCCTGCGGGAACGCGTGGGAACGGAGTTCCTGCACTTTTTTCACAGCAGGAACGCAGTTCCCTTTGCAGGACTAGAGCAGCCAAGCCGCCTGGGCCAATTCTTCACTAAGTGGCGATGCCCAGCTCGAGTCACTGTCAGGGGCAGGCGAACCTTAGTAATCCTTTATGTTACTGGCCGCTTCCTGTATATGGATTCATCAGGTAGTGTGCAGGTATTCCGTCACTTCCTCGATGCCGCAATGTCTCCTGGGAGCTTTTGTCATTGTTCCCAGGAGACATTGCGGAGGTCTGCCGCGAGTTATCGTGGGATTTATAAAGAACTTGCGGTTTAGTAATTATGCATATGAGCGTATCATTTTTTTTTTTTGGTGGGGGAGTGGATCTTGGGTGGGAGTTCCCACACTTTTTTCCCCAGGACTTGACCCCTGGGCCAGAGATCATCATTATTAGAGAAGCGAATTGGACAATCATAGATGGTACCTTCAACATTGTTTCCAAGGGCAGGTGATAGAACAACAGCTGTCTATGGGATTTAATAACAATAAGCATGTTTGGATTTGTAGTTCCACTGCATCTGGGAGGATATACTTCTTCAGAGAGCTCAGATTGCAGCAGATCTGAATGGCATATCATACTATTCATAGAAGAAACTGCTGTATGTCACACAGCAGTTAATCACATTAGAGTACCAGGATTACATTGTTTCTAGTAAGCAGCTCATAGAAGTCAGCTGGGAACCCCCTTCCTATTAGCAGCAAGGCTCATATGTCATTTCCTATAAGCCCGCCCCCTACAGGATCCCTGCCAGCCAGGCACACAGTCTTGCGGAGTCTCCCCACCCTGGCTGCATTGCTGTGCTTTCTCTAGGGAATGGGACACTGTGCACTCATCTAGGAGGTCTCTGTACACCGACAGTAAGTTGTTTCATGTACTTATCATTGCATTCAGGTTGTTTTTTTTTTTTTAAACAATTCCTGCAATTGGCTTCATAAAACAACTTCAATCCGCCTTTTTCCCCTGGATCAGATGGATGATTCATGCATCAAACTTTCCTTTTTCCTTTCCAAAACTTCTCTTTTTTTTTTTTCTTCTAGACTCTGTTTTGTCTTATATAAAATCTAGCACAGAGTGGTGTATTGCAGAATGAAAGCTCAGCAATCAGATCTTGGCTTTTCTTTGGTGTGTTCAGCTGCTGAAAGGTGATACTTTGCTTGATCTACAGCAATCTTTTGCTCTTGTAGAACCTGGAAGATGCAGTGCAAAGGGATGATCGGTGGTAAGAAGCTGAAGCTGTTGAGGGCTCTGACACACAGGCACAATTAAAATGCCAACATATATATGATGGATCTTGCTAGCAGAAACATACAGTGTTTAAAAAAAAAAAAACTTTCCAGATGTTATTTTAGCATAGTTTACAACTCTAGACTTGTTTGGAAATGCATAGTATGTGTATCCTAGGAAAGCTGAACGTGTGGATAAGGAATAATATGCTGTTTGGACATATATGCATCTAAATGTGCATAACTGCAAGTAGTTTGTGCCATTTACATGGGGGTTTGCTGCATTTTTGTTTTTATTTTTTACAAACACATCGGCACATAAACTATTTGCATTTATGCACATTAGGTCAATACAGAATTTGAAAGCATATTATTCCTCATCCAGTCCTCCCAGCTTCGCTAGGATTCAGCTATATGTATTTCCAAACAAGTCCTTTAGGTGTAAAATATGCAAACATCTAAAATACTCACCTGGAAAGTGTGTGTGTGTGTGTGTGTGTGTGTGTGTGTGTGTGTGTGTGTGTGTGTGTGTTTTTTTTTTTATCATGGAGTGCTACTCTACATACAGAGCTAAATGCCTCTTTATGTATACCTTGGCTTTTTTAAATGGATCTACACATCTGAAGGTGGTGGATTTTGCACCTGTGGTACGCAAGCCCCAAAGTTTTTATTGAATAAAGTTGCGAAGAGGGGAAGAAAGATCATACGTGTTTTCTCTCTTGAGTTATGCGTTTTTCTTCCTATGAATTGGGACTGTAGAAATTGTGTAGCACTGGATGAGTACGGACTATAAAGGGGAATCGTCCTGATACAGAAAATGTGTATGGACTGGAATTTTCTACAACACATTGATTAAATGTAAAAGAGTATGGGGGGGGGGGGGATTTCCCCAATTTATACTTAGAGTGATGTCCCACAGCATCTCTACACTGAGAACTGAACCATCGAACATCGCCGATCACTTGGTTCTTTTGGCTCCCTGAGCAGAGAGCTGCTGCCTGTCAATCAGCAGCTCTGCTCCTCCACCCTCACTGGAGCACTGAGCTGTGGGGGGGATCACTCCATTCAGCTGGCGGATCCAGATTCTGTCAGGATCACGCAGTGCCTGGACTGATCTGTGTGACGTCAGCAGAGAGCAGACTTCTGTGACCCTTAGGCCGGGTTCACACTAGTCCGACAAACAATCCGACATTCGGCGCTCATGTCGCATGACGTGTGAAAATCAATGTTTCCCTATGGGAGCTGTCTTAACTGGTCCGACACGTCAGAGCGACTTTGCAAATGCTCCCTGTACTACTTTGGTTCAACTTTGATCCCACTTCACTCCATTGAATATTATTGAAGTCGGATTAAAGTCGGAACACAGTCTTGCAGGCTCTGACTTTGGCATGCGACTTGTACTCTGCTGATCTTGAGGGGGAACTCCAAGCTAAATTTTAACAAAAAAACGGCATGGGTTCCCCTCCAAGAGCATACCAGGCCCATGGGCCTGGTGCAGATTTAAAGGGGAACCCCCTACGCCGAAAAACAGCGTGGGGGTCCCCCCCAAAATCCATACCAGACCCATATGCGAGCAGAATCCCGGCCGATCAGGAAAGGGGGTGGGGACGAGCGAGCGCCCCCCCTCCTTGACCGTGCCAGGCCGCCTGCCCTGCAGCCCCCCCACCCCAAAGCACCCTGCCCCATGTTGATGAGGACAGGGCCTCTTCCCGACAACCCTGGCCGTTGGTTGTTGGGGTCTGCGGGCGGGGGGCTTATCGGAATCTGGGAGCCCACTTTAACAAGGGGGGCCCCCAGATACCGGCCCCCCCACCCTAGGTGAATGAGTGACATCACCACCCGGAGCATGCTGGGACTGTGACGTCATTAAGAGGCCTATATAAATCGGTGCGAGCCGCGCACCTGGCATTACAGTGGGAGGGAGCGTCGAGTCAACACCGGAAGAAAAGAGGGAAGAAGAAGGCGACGGAAGAAGACCGGACTGGCCGCCGCTAGTAAGAGGGCTACAAAGAAGATAGCGGCGGCGCAGCCTAGCAGAAGGCACCGGGGAGCACAGAGAGCAGAAGAATAGAGCGGAGAAGTCGGAAGAAGACCCCCGGAGAGCGGAGAAGTCGGAAGAAGACCCCCGGAGCTGACTAATAAAATTATTTTAAAAACCTGTGTAGTGTGTGTGTGTGTTTTTTTTTTTTTTTACACTTTTCCTCCAGGTGAATGGGTAAGGGTACGATGTACCCCATACTCATTCACCTAGGGTGGGGGGGCGGTATCTGGGGGCCCCCTTGTTAAAGGGGGCTCCCAGATTCCAATAAGCCCCCCGCCCGCAGACCCCGACAACCAACGGCCAGGGTTGACGAGAAGAGGCCCTGTCCTCATCAACATGGGGGCAGGGTGCTTTGGGGTTGGGGGGGCCGCAGCCGAGCATCGGTACAATGTCTCCCTGGCTGTGATTATCGCAGCGCCGTGCAGACTTCCTGGCGGGCTCTGCACGTGTACTATGCGAACACGCCAAAGCTCATCCTTAGTCTAGACTTATGACATCATGCACAGCTCTTTCTCACTCTTGTGAAAGTTTGCCAGGAAGGGAGGAGAATGAGTCATAAGAGGGCCAATGAACGCTCCAGAGCTGGGCCTCTGTGTCTGTGTAAATCCAAGAAGTGAACAGGCAGCAGCTTCAGCTGCCCACAGTTAAAAGACTTGGTAGAGGGAGATTTCTGCGGCATGTTTGGCAAGTACAGGATAACTGTGTGTGTGTGTGTGTGTGTGTGTGTGTGTGTGTGTATGCAAAATAAAAATAATTTATATATTTGGAGGGAAGCTTCAGAATAGCAAAGATGTTTTTTTTTTATTAATAAATGAGATCATTTTTATTTTTTAGTTTTAACTTTCCCCATCAAACTCTGGTGGTTGAATGCTTTGTTTCTGCAATTTCTTACATCATGTGTTATCACTGGAGGATAGAAAGTGGTTGAAAATTGTCATGTGTATATCCAGTGTTTAATTTTTTTATAAAAAAAAAAAAAAAGTGTTTTTGTTAATTCAAAAGTAGAAATCGCTGCCAGCCCCTCTATTATAGGCAGGCATACCAGACTGTACATGACTTATAAAAACGAGCCATGTAAATACTTATTTTTTTTTTTTCCTCGATCTTTAGGCCGGTCACGTGATTCACGCCCATTCACAGCTCTGATGCATGGATACTGCAGGAGAAAGCAATCTCTTCCTCTGACATAAGCCCCTCCCGCAGAAGCCCTGTCTCTGAGATGTAAAGCAGTCACGTGACCGGCCTGAAGATGGCTCTAAAAATGTATTTACATGGCTCATTTTTATAAAAAAGAGGAAAAAAAACCTAGGGAAGGAAACGATTAAATTTAAGTTTTTGGACATTTTATTATAGCAAAATGTAAAAATAACCAAAGGTGATCAAATACCACCAAAAGACAGGTCTTATTTGTGGGGGGAAAAAGGGACATTAATTTTGTTTGGGTACAGCGTCGCACAACAGAGCAACTGTCAGTTTAAGCGACGCAGTGTGGTATCGCAAAAAATTGCCTGGTTACTAAGGGGGCAAATCCTTCTGGGGCTGAAGTGGTTAAAAGAGAAGTATCACAGGAGTGCCGAACAAACTGCACTCCTGTGATTCACTGGATCTTTTAAACACAATTGGCACAATTTCAGAATTCTTATTAAATGCCAGTATCTATTATGGTCTTTTTATTTTCCTGTAGCCTGGGGCTAAGCTTGCTGAGCTGTGTCTGCAAAGAATTTAAATTATTATAACTAAAGGCAAAACTCCTTCCTTCTTCCCCTTCTTTTTTTTTTTTTTTTTTTTTTTTTTTATAGTGTAGGAGTAGAACATCTGTCAGTTTTGTTATTGCAGTCTGTGCCCCGTCAGGGGAGATGCCGCCTCTATATTTGTACCATTTTGTTTTTTTACCCTTGTCTTTGAAAGTAAAAGGAAATCCCACATTTTGAGTTGGGGAAATCTTCCAGTGGGGACACTAGTTCTGGTGGCCCCTAGGGGATTCCCTTTATTGCAGCGATCTTCTTTTTTTACTTCCGGTTTTGGCTATAGGACAGGAAGTGAAGGTAAATCTTCCCAATTAGACACAAAAGACAGGGATTTTAACCCTCCTTTACGTTATCTAAAATTGGAAATAAGTGTTGCCTATATTTACTTCAAGGCTTGCCAAGTAAAGATCTTTTCAGGGTGTTTTTTGTTTCCATTACAAAGAATACAACTATTCCTATTGGTATGCCTCATTGGTTGTATAGATCAATTCATGTGGAGAAGCTATCGTTTCTTCAGACCACAAAACTGAGAAATGGAGCAGGATAATGGACACTCAGGGCTTAATCTATTGAATTTCCATACATCCTACTAATGCATACTATTTTGCCTTTTCAGGGAGTAATGTTTGCATTTTTAATGCTGATTCTTGTTTGAATCTTGAGTTAATTCATAAAGTCTGCATAAAAACAGTGAACACATTTCCTATACCAGCTAGTAAGATGTATGTCTTCCCTAACAAATAAAAGCCAGAAGCAGTTGGGTCTCATAGTGGCATTTGTTATAAACTGAATACTTCCAGGAGCCATTCACACCTGCGTGTGTTTGTGTTTTTTGTTTTCTTTGCACATGACCTCATAGGGCATCTACTTCACTTGAATTGGCTGCCCTATGTGCCAAAGTAGTTGTGGCACGTTTTGATGCGACAACCTGCATGTTTGCTAGCCACATTTGGTGTGCCATTAATTTTCCAGGTATGCAAACTCCCCATTCTACACTTTTTTTTTATTTTTTTTCTTAGACAGGAATACCTCCCATTGGCAAGGGCTGTTGTGCACGTATTAACCACTTAAGCCCCGGACCAATATGCAGCCTAAAGACCCAAGGTGTTTTTACAGTTCGGGACTGCGTCGCTTTAACAGACAATTGCGCGGTCGTGCGACGTGGCTCCCAAACAAAATTGGCGTCCTTTTTTCCCCACAAATAGAGCTTTCTTTTGGTGGTATTTGATCACATCTGCGGTTTTTAGTTTTTTGCGCTATAAACAAAAATAGAGCGACAATTTTGAAAAAAAAACAATATTTTTTACTTTTTGCTGTAATAAATATCCCCCAAAAACATATATAAAAACATTTTTTTTTCCTCAGTTTAGGCCGATACGTATTCTTCTACCTATTTTTAGTAAAAAAAATCGCAATAAGCGTTTATCGATTGGTTTGCGCAAAATTTATAGTGTTTACAAAATAGGGGATAGTTTTATTGCATTTTTATTTTTTATTTTTTTTTTACTACTAATGGCGGCGATCAGCAATTTTTTTCGTGACTGCGACATTATGGCCGACACTTCGGACAATTTTGACACATTTTTGGGACCATTGTCATTTTCACAGCAAAAAATGCATTTAAATTGCATTCTTTATTGTGAAAATGACAGTTGCAGTTTGGGAGTTAACCACAGGTGGCGCTGTAGGAGTTAGGGTGCACCTAGTATGTGTTTACAACTGTTTGGGGGTGTGGCTGTAGGAATGACGTCATCGATCGTGTCTTCCCTATAAAGGGAATGACGCGATCGATGCGCCGCCATAGTGAAGGACGGGGAAGCCGTGTTTACACACGGCTCTCCCCGTTCTTCAGCTCCGGGGAGCGATCGCGACGGAGCGGCTATAAACAAATAGCCGCGCCGTGGTCCCGGATCGCTCCCCGAGCGGACCCGACCTCCGCATGTAGCGGGGGGGGTCCCGATCGGACCCCCCACCCGCTAATAGGCGAGGACGTACGTGTACGCCCATGTGCCTGTACGTGCCATATTGTGGACGTATATGTACATGCGGGGGTTGGGAACTGGTTAAGCTTGCTTTTTTAGAGCTTATTATGGAATTGCTTATTACAACATTTTTATGAGCCTGAGATTTGTAGACTAGACCTCCCAAGTCTAAGTAGGAAGAAAAAGTGTTTAGCTGCTATTTGTTCATTATGCCCTATGTAAACACAGCCTTATTCTATGTGTAGCACCCAAAAGTTGTGCTAGGTTCCAGTGTAGGCAAATTGAGTGACTCAGGGGAGGATGACTCATCCTAGCAGATTCTCTGGTGCCTTCCCATGTTTTCTGGGACATTTAAAAAATGTTCTAGACAATTGCGGTTTTTATTTTTTGCGCTATAAACAAAAATAGAGCGCCAATTTAAAAAAAATGCAATATTTTTTACTTTTTGCTATAATAAATATCCCCAACAAATATATAAATATATATATTTTATTTTTTTTTTTTATTTTCTCAGTTTAGGCCGATACATAATTTTTCTACTTTTATTTTTTGGTAAAAATCACAATAAGCGTGATTGGTTTGCACAAAAGTTATAGCATTTACAAAATAGGGGATAGTTTTATGGCATTTTTATTTAAAAAAAAAAAAAATTATTTTACTAGTAATGGCAGCGACCAGTGATTGTATTTTTTTTTTCGTGACTGCGACATTATGGCGGACACATCGGACACTTTTGACACATTTTTGGGACCATTGTCATTTTCACAGCGAAAAGTGCTATAAAAATGCACTGATTACTGTGAAAATTACAATGGCAGTGAAGGGGTTAACCACTAGGGGGCGCTAAAGGGGTTAAGTGTGCCCCAAGGGAGTGATTCTTACTGTAGTGGCTGTAGGTGTGACATCATTCCCTATATCGGGGAACAGACGATCAGTGACACTGCCACACAGAAGAACAGGGAAGGTGTGTTTACACACACCTCTCCCCGTTCTTCAGCTCCTGTGACCCAATCGCGGGACACCGGTGGCGATCGGGTCACGGAGCTTAGGACCGGGTCACAAGCACGACCCACCGCTGGGCTCTTAAAGGCGACGTACAGGTATGTGCCTGTGCCCAGCCATGCCATTCTGCCGACATATATCGGCGTTAGGCGGTCTTTAACTAGTTACCGACCGCCCACCGTCGTTATACGTCATCACTTTAAAGATGAATATCTCGGTAACGGCAGCATCTGCTGCCACAATCGAGATATTCATCTCTTCAGTGGGCGGTCCGGTACACGATAACGGCGGTCTCCGCGGCGGATTCGCCGCGAGATCGCCGTTTATCGGTGACTGGGGACCGCTTACCGTAGCCGTTGGTAGCGGCGGAGGCGATCGGGACCGTTTGGCTGGTGACTGGGGACGAGACTGAAGGAAAAATCTCCTTCACCCGTCCCCATAGCTCTGCTGGGCGGAAGTGACGTCAAAACGTCAGTCCCGCCCAGCGTCTTAAAGCAACATTTTTTTTTTTTTTTTTGTCATTTGAAAAAATGACTTTTTTTTTGCATTTAAGCCTAAATATCAGATCTGAGGTCTTTTTGACCCCAGATCTCATATTTAAGAGGACCTGTCATGCTTTTTTCTATTACAAGGGATGTTTACATTCCTTGTAATAGGAATAAAAGTGATCATTTTTTTATTTCAGTGTTAAAAATTGTAAAATAAATAAAAATAAATGCGAAAACCAAAAAAAATGTTTTTTAAAGCGCCCCGTCGAGCTCGCGCGTAGAAGCGAACGTATACGCGAGTAGTGCCCGCATATGAAAACGGTGTTCAAACCACACAAGTGAGGTATCGCCGCGATCGTTGGAGCGAGAGCAATAATTTTAGCCTTAGGCCTACTCTGTAACTCAAAAAATGCAACCTGTAGAATTTTTTAAACGTCGCCTATCGAGATTTTTATGGGTAAAAGTTTGACGCCATGCCACGAGCGGGCGGAATTTTTAAGCGTGACATGTTGGGTATCATTTTACTCAGCGTAACATTATCTTTCACAATATCTAAAAAAATTGGGCCAAATTTATTGTTGTCTTATTTTTTTAATTTAAAAAAGTGAATTTTTTCCAAAAAAAGTGCGCTTGTAAGACCGCTGCGCAAATACGGTGTGACAAAAAGTATTGCAATGACTGCCATTTTATTCTCTAGGGTGTTAGAAAAAAAATATATATATATATATATAATGTTTGGGGGTTTTAAGTAATTTTCTAGCAAAAAAAAATGTTTTAGTCTCGTAAACACAGAATCTGAAAAACAGGCCCGGGGCTAAAGTGGTTAAGTGGTTAAGAAAAAAGGGAAGGGTAGAATAGAAAGGATGGGGGGGATAGGAAAGAGAAATGGTGAGAAAAAGAAGGGGGGGGGGATGCGAACAGTGTCCTGATCAGTTGGAGGACTTGCCGCCAGAATGGCTGGATGCTGGGGCATTCCCAAAAGATGTGTAAACGTGTGCTCCTGTGGGAATCGCATCTCCAGCATTGATCGCTCAATTGTGGGAATAGTTGGCTAGTACGGATTTTGTAAGTGGCTTCCTGATACTTGCTACATAACAATGATTTATGAGCGAAAAAGAGAATCCTATCTTTTTGTTGGGTCGTAAAAGTGACCTGCAGGTCTTTTTCCCATTTGGAAAGAAAGGGAGGATCTGATTGCGCATGGAGATCTAGTAGAGCTTCGTAGGAAAGGGACAGGGATTTCCGTATCGGACCATCCCCCAGACTGCAGGACTTTTTTTTTTTAATGTCCTGCAAGCACATTGCCCCAGTGTGAAAGCACTCTGCCTTTTGACACTGGGACTGCAGAGGAGGCATTTATTTATTTTTTAGCCCAAAACGCCTCCATGTGAAAGGGGTCTAAATCAACCCCCCCATGTGACTATCCCTGTGCATGTTTTTTGTTGGTCAGACTCTTGGCAATTGCGGCCCCTGTATTTCCCCTAATTGATTTTAGTCACACAAGACCCCTGTTTGGGACAATAGAGAGGGATCTATGTACAGGAAATCCCAACACTGGGCAAAAAGTGTGCATTGGTATGGTTCTCTAAACTGCTCAATTGCTTTATTCCCCAGGAACATTGATTGGAGCTGATGTCTAGCACCTAAGACGATGGATCATTGCCAGATCAGGAGACTAATATGTAATGTCCTTAGTTCTTTTTCCCTAAATTTACTTAGAATTTTTGTGATTGATTCAGGTTCGAAGTTGGTTGCCTTTTTTTTTATCTTGAAAATATTATTAGGCAGTTGATGCCTTTTTGTATAGAATTCATTACATTTTGTGTACTTTATATTATAGCCTTCTTTTTTTTTTTCTCTGTTTACTGGAATGTGTTGCTTTCATTGAACTTTACTTTCTAGGAGACTTCTGGTTAGACAGGTCTCTACTAGCTTGAAGACCATGAAAATGCAAAGGAAATTCTTATCTTAGGGTGGTGTTCTGTCAGATGTTACTTTTTACGTGCGTTTAATGTTACATCTGTCATTGTCCTTTGAAAAAACAAGTTTCAGTAATACGTCATGAATTCTAAGCTTTCACATGAAAGAAAAACTTAGTTTCCTCCCTAGGCTTTAGTATCGTGTTATACTAGTAATTTCTGCATGTAAAATTGGATTCAGATATAACCTCCTATTTCTCCTTTGCTGTAATAAAAAAAGAAAAACCCTGAATGCAGCTATAGGTAGCTTTAAACTGTATGTATGGGGGAAGAAATGTTTGGTACATCTCTTCATTATGTGCACATTCCCCCATGTTTTGTCTTTTTAAAATACTGCAATACTAACTTGTATTGAGCTGATATTTAATGCATTGAATTTTTAAAATGGTGTTAAAGTGGTTGTATACCCTTTACAACCACTTTAACCTACAAGCAGGGCCGATCCGCCCTATAGGCTCACTATGCAAGCCGCTTAGGGCCCCGCAAATAAATATACAATCACATGGACTGTTCATGTCTCAAAAGTCACTGGGAAGTGAATGCTGGGCAGGGTGATAGGTGGACAACAAATTTCAGCAGTCCCTGCGGGAGTACCGCTACAGTTATGAATCTGTAGGCATGGTAGCTAGAAACCCTCACATACTAGGAAATACACTAACACTTTTTACAAGGAATTACAGACAAAAGGTTTTGTTCAGGGTATTGCTTAGGCATAATTAACTTCTCTTTTTTTTTTTTTTTCTCCAATGTAGCAAATCTTAACTTTTTAAGTTTTAACTTTGATTAAATTGAAACCGGTTACTATATGTATACTGTAATAAACTGCATATATACTGTACAGTATAGTTGCTAAACCTCAAAAAAAAAATTTCCTTCGGTTACAAATTACTTGAAACTAAAATTGACTCAGATAAGCACATTTAGAACACATTTTAACTTTGATGTATGAATTCAGACAGAAACTGCAATAGGAAGTCGGGGAGGGCATCAGAATATTATAAATAAACTGGGAGGAAATAAGCACTTAAAAAAATCCATGTGATGCTTTTTGCTTGCTAAATTATTGTTTTTTTATTTTACAGAATAAAACTATTATACATTTAAGAAGACAAAGCCTAAACCACAAGGAGACCTAATGGCTGCTTTTATAACCGAAAACTTTAAATTTTTAGCTCTGTTCTTCAAGAGCAAAGATGTGATGATATTCAATGGGCTGATTGCCCTTGGGACTGTGGGAAGCCAAGAATTATTTTCTGTGGTGGCATTTCACTGCCCCTGTGCTCCAGAGAGGAATTATATGTATGGACTGGCTGCCATTGGAGTACCTGCTCTGGTTTTGTTCCTCATTGGGATAATGTTGAATGGCCACACATGGAATATGGTGGCAGAATGTAGAAAAAGAGCCGTGAAGAACTGTTCTACCGCAGCCACTTTCCTTTTATTTGGATCCATCGCAGGGAGGGCTGCTGTGGCGCCAGTGACATGGTCTGTGATTTCATTACTGCGTGGAGAGGCCTATGTATGTGCCCGTAGTGAATTTTTAAACCCGAACACATTGATGGGATTGGTCACTGACATTGGACCAGAAACCATGGCCAGAATCCCTTGTAAAGACACACCAAGCAGTATTTTGGCGTATAAAGACGAAGTGATCAGAAGGCTACAATACGAATCTCAGGTAATATTCTGAACTTGCTTTGCAAGGGGTAATGGAGATGGCTTCTTTGTAGGCCAATCGAATATTCAACAATACAGATCTGTACTAAAGAGTAATGAAAGTGGATCTCTACGATTAGGGTTCAGTGTGGGTGAAATGCGTAGGCAGGGTTTTTTTAGCATGTTAATTCCAGCAAAATAAAGCCTTATAAGGAGTAACCACATCAGTTTGTGGGACATTTACAGTGGTGTGCAGAGAGGAGATGGCCACTTTAGGCTGACTCCTATCGTACCTTTGACTGATGAGAGCAGTGGAGTGTGGAACAGTGCTCCTTATTTTGGACCTTTTATCTAGCTGGATCTAACAGTTTGGTATACTTGATGAAGATTCATCTTTGTCTGCTGTTCTGACAGGTTTTGGGGTTTGGCATCCTTGACCATTTATTTTTTTGTTTTATCCAGCTGTATTTACTCAATTTAAAACATCCCAAGTAAAAGATGTAATGCCAACATGTCATAAATTCAAAACCAGCATTAGAGTTGAAAAAAGGATCGCCTCCTTGTATTTTGTTGAACCACCTTTTAATTACAGCCTATAGTCTGTTGGGATATGTCTCTACTAACTTTACACATCCAGACTTTGCAATATTTGCCCACTCTTTTTTTGGAGAACTGCCCAAGTTCAGTTAAATTTGATAGTTTCCATTTGTGGACTGCAGTCTTCAAGTAATTTCACAGATTTTGAATGGGGTTTAACCAGCGGAGTTCCTACTAAAACAAAAATATTAAGAGTCAGCCGGTACAAATACTGCAGCTGCTGACTTTTAATAATCGGACAATATATTATATTATTACCCAAATTGTTTTGGTAAAATATATAATAGATAGACATGTGCACTGCCAAAAAAATTGTTTTTTTAGTTTATTTTTATGTTATTTTTTTGGAAATTCAGGAAATTTAAAAAAAAATCGTTTGTTTCATTTTTTTTTTTTTTTTCGTAAATTCGGGAAAATATTTTTTCGGAATTCTGAAATTTGGAAATTCGAAAACTCTGAATTTTCGGATTTCCGAAAAAAGCAAAAAACGAAAAAACTGAAAAAAAATATCCGGGGGGAAAAAAACGAATGAAATGAAAAAAAAGATCGGAAATTCAAAAAATTCTGAAATTTCCTATTTTTCGAACTTTGGATTTTTGAATGTTACAATTTCGACTTTTTTTTTTTTTTTTTTTTTTTTTTTTTAATTTTTCATTGTCGAAATTGCGAAAATTCGAAATTGAAAAAATTTGAAAAATGAAAATTCGAAAAATAAAAAATTTGAAAAATAAATTCGAAAATAAAAAATGAAAGATTTCTAAAATTTGAAAATTAAAAAAAAAGAAAAATGTTCGTATTTCCGAAATTCGGAAATGAAAAAATTCGGAAATACGAAAATTATTCGTAAAAAACTAATTTGTTAATACGAAAATTCGGAATTAACGAATTTTCGTAAAAAAAAAACGAATTAGAAACTAAACGAATTGCACATGTCTAATAATAGATGAGGTTACGTTGAATAAATGAATACCAAACATGTCAAGCTTTTAAACACTGTCTTTTTAAATAGTGACAATCTTCAGTACCCAAAGGTGATGCTTTAAAAGCATTTACAGGTCATCAGTTTAGTGTTGATTGCGAATGAGGCCCTAGAAGTATTGCTGCTTCTGCTATGATAATACTATCAGATGTGTAAAATGTTGTATTGCCATGATTTTCACTTTATTTTAATCTATTTTCATTTATTCTAGTTTATCGGTTGGATTCTAATTGCGGTAGTTGCCTCAGCCATATTTTTACTTAAGTGCCTGCACCACTGCTGCTCTCCATTGAGCTACCTCCAAGAACAGTACTGGGGTCAGTATCGCTCCAGCGAGAAGGAACTCTTCAACCGTACCGCTGAAGTCCATGCAAAAGTCCTTGCTGCCAGTAATGTCAAGCAGTTCTTTGGTTTTGTGGCTTTAAATAAAGAAGAGCAGGAAATGGTAACTGATTACCCAGTGGAAGAGGTACAGCCAAGTCCTCAATGGAATGAAATAACTGGACTATATCTTTATAGGGAAAACAAGGGTTTCCCCTTATACAGTCGTCTTCATAAATGGGCCAAAAAGGTCATTGGGAATGGTACAGATGCAGACACCAAAGAGATGGCATTACTTGCAGTTTGAGACTATGGACATCTGACTGACAGCAGGAGAACACTCAGCCATGCAAGTATTTTCAGGGAATTATGAACTGTCCACTATATTCACATTGCCCAGGACATAATACAACCTATGCTATGTGTGTGTATATTTTTTATATATATAACATTTTAGAATGATTTGACTGATCTCAATATTTTGGACAAAGAATCACTAATCCTAGTATGGAGACAGCAATGAGCACCACCCGTCTTCCTTTTTTTTTTTTTTTTTTTAGACAGGGCAAAGACTTTTTATTCAGTACGACAAAAGACAACACTGAAGCCCTCTCTCTATTTGTGAAAGGGAAATAAAAGCATCTTCAGCTCACTACTTGGCAAATGCAGCACTTGCCCTTCAGATATAGCAAAACAGTATCTTCCTAGACCCAAACTTAGTCGGGGGGGGAGCTTTGAATCAAACCATCTTGGTATTGCATGTAGTCTTCTAGGCCAGGTATTTACCAATCACTGGAGAGTGTATTCTCCAATGAATACCTGGCCAAACAGATTATGCTCAAATCTAGTGATGGCTTCTCTCTAACACACGAAGATCACATGACAAAGGAGGCTGCAAAAGAAGAGCGGGAGTTTGCACAAAGCATCTAAGCAAGGAGGCGCTAGGGTTGGGGAGCATTATGTAGAAGTATATCATTCTGAAACCTCCCCCAAGGTACTTTACAGCCATGAATAGCAAAAGAAACCATGTGTAGAAATGTCAAAATTTGTACAAAATGTTTACATTCAAACAATAAAAAAAATTTTGTTGGTTAAAATTAATCATGGGTGTAAATGGGTATTTCATAGCCTAATGGCAAAGAGAAATAGTGAAATGGTACTCGGCAAGATGTTTATTGTTTAAAAGTGAAGTTTTGTACAAATTTTTACGTTCAACCTTTTCTACACTTTTTTTTTTTTTTTTTTTTTTTTTTTTTTTCTTTTGCTACTCATAGCTGTTAAAGTCCCTTGGGGGTTTTGTTTTCAGATTGAGATACTATATATATATATATATATATATATATATATATTAGTATTTCGGGTGATGGGCAAATACGTGTTTGACTAGTCCTCAAACTGTTCTGATAGGTAGGATTGTATGCCTATTGGAAGGGACCTGTATGGAAAGGTTATGTGATCGCCAAAGGGCGAGCGCTGTCATTGCCAAATAGTGAACTGAAGTAACTGTATGTGCCTTTGTGACTGATCATTAATATTGGCTGAAATGAAAGAAAATCCAATCTGCTTCAGTCCACTGTTATCTCTGTAGGTCACAATATGAATGACCCAATGATTGTCGAACCCAGCAGCAAGCACTACCCTGCTGCAGTCGCTGTGCATCACTGTCATGAAAATGGAATCCTTTCAGGCAACATGTGCTTGTACAGTTTTTCTAGCATTTCTTGATTGACCTAATGTAAGTGGCTCATGTTGAGTAGCATTATATCCAAACCGATAAACCTCATATTAACAAAAGCTAGTGCTAAGAGAAATCAGAGATCATGCCATCTGGGAGGGGGATCTAAGATGCCAGTAGTGCTAGATAACAGAGTAGAGTTTATTTCAGTGACTTGGCCTACTGCCCTTTACACAAACTGTTTCTGTAAGCTCAGGCTAACACATTTCAACAAACCAAGCTTTATTGCAGAGACTTATAATTCTTGTTACCAGCCCACAAACCCTTCTGGACAAAAATCTCTGTTTTTATTTACTACATTAGCACAACCTGTGCAAGAAATTACTAAAAAAGTGAGCACTGTCCAGTCCTGAGGTTCCTATCTGTTGCAAGCAATGCATACTTTTTATAAAGGAGTGAACGCACCACTTTGTGGTTACTGCATAGCTTTTCAAATCGATAGGCCCCCCCATAATAATCGCTGTCATAAAAATGTAAAAACGTTATTATCCAAATGTGCAAAAGAGGAGGGTTCCTTTTTGTTAGGTGACGATGTCACCACTTGAGTGATGTGGACACTTCTACTGGCTGCCCAGTGACGTGTCCTCCCATGATCCAGAAGACCTACAGAACTGGTGATGTTGCAAGGGGACTGGCGAAGGATGGGCCAGCATGGGCACATATGCAGTGCTGAATTACAGGTCCTTGGCACCAACGAGGGACACAGACGGCAGACTTTGGTAAATATAAAATACTCAAACCCTCTCTGGATTTTTTGAAATGCTGCCATTGTAGCAATTGAATTGTTCCTTTTTAAATTTGGTCACAATAAGCAGTTCTTTCAGACCCTTTATGCATAAGGGCTGGGAAAGGTACGTGGTATTCCATGGCAGCTCATCAAAACTGGCCCTATTTTTATTGCATAAGGCTGAGTTGGGTTATAGCCCACAATCGCTCTACACATTTCTATTCTATGTATGTGCGTTTTTTTTTTTTTTTAATGAGCATGAAGATGTGCCTTTTAACATATCTTGTATTTTAATTTATCTTTTATCCGTGTATAATCATGTATTGAGCAGGGTTAGAATCTAAGTGTTTGACATATGTGTAACATTTGAAAAGGTCATTTCTATTTTAGCCATTTGGCATGTCTGGAAATGCATTTCAACAGGGCTGTTGGGCCATGTCATTTTAAAAATGGAGAGTGGTTTCTGTAAAAAAAAAAAAAAATGTACATTTCATATTTTTACTCCTCAGACGTATATGTATGGATGTTTCCAACATTTTCCTTTTTTTTAAATATTTTGTACTTTTAGTGTCCTGTGTTTGTGTGTTTTTTGTGGTTTATTTTTTTTTTGTGACTTTTGCAGCGACCTATATACGGGTAGAGTTCTTGTAAAGAATGTTGAGAGTGTATTCGTTTTGGATAAAGTGACGAAGGTTCAAACCCTATTGGTTTTCTACTGATATCTGGAGCTGGGTTCTATTAAAGCAGTGGTCGTGACCCCTTGATAAAATTTCCCAAGTTGTGGGGACCCCTAACAGTAAAATAATTTTCATAGCGTAGGTTGTTGGCACCCAAGACAAGTAATTTACGCCCCTAACCCACAGGCATTTAGCGCTCCCTGAGTCCTTGTATTGGCAACTATAATCGCAGGTAGTGTAACTCTCTGTCTCCGACTTCACTGTGTCTCCAGATCTGTGGTGTTTCTTGGAGTGACACCTATGCCGAAATCAGGAGATCGGGTCTCCTCCAGCCCCTCCCACTTCACATTCCTCACCAGTCAGCTGACCTCTAGTCTTTGCCCCCCAGCCATGCCGTAAACTGAATGGGCACCTGCGAAGAGGCTGAGTGGGCAGCTGCGGGTTCCAGGGATAGCCCTGCTGGGTGGCTGCAAAAATGCTGGGAGAGTGATACAGGCTTCAGGAACAGCCCAGGATTCGGTGACCCCTGGTAAATCATCATTTGACCCCCAGGTTGAGAACCACTGTATTAAAGAAAGTTAGGGTGCGTGTTTATACGCCTGTGTGTTATACACCAATAAATACGGTACACAGTAAATTGGTTGGTTTTTGAAATTGCTTATGTCACACAGTATTTGCGCAGTGGTATTTCAAATGCAATTTTTGTGGGGGGAAAAACACACAAAAACACAATATATTAGCCAATTGGTAACATTCAAAAGATGATGTAACACTGAGTAAATAGATGCCAAACATTTCACGCTATAAAATTGCGCTCGCCCGTGCAATGGCGACAAACTACATATTGCTGTCCATGATCTGACATTTATGGTGATACCATCACATTTTTAAAAAAACATTGACACCTCTTTTACCCACTTTTTTTTTATAAAATATAATGTATTTTTTGTATTAAGATTAAAAAAAATATATGTTTACCCAGAAAAACAGCTGTGCAAGTACCGTGTGACAAAAAAAAAAAAAAAAAAAAGGAGGTTTTGAAGTAATTTTCTAGCAAAAAAAAATACCTGATGTAAACAAAAAATGCCAGAAAAAGCCTGGTCTTTAAGTGGTTAAATTAAAATTCTGATATATATATATATATATATATATATATATATATATATACATACACCAGAAAAAGGATGACAAAGTCTTGTGAATAGGTAAAATGGCTCTAATGGATATCCTTTCAGGCCTTAGGCCATGCATATTGCTCAACTATTCTTAGATCGGCCATACACTGTGCAAATTTATTTCCTGCAGCCACGCTTCCCCCATGAACACAGTGCTGACAGGGGAAGATGCGATAATCGTATAAGAATACAGCAGTCTGGTTGTACTACAGCTGATCGATCAGCTTTGTACATTCAGTCTGCCCATTAAAGGTTTGAATCTCAGCCAGTTCTTGCTGAACCGGCTGAGATTCGTACAGTGTAGTACTAAAAAAAATAAAAAAAACTTTAACAACTTACTTTACTTTAATTACACTGAACTGAATAGGAAGGCTGTTTTAACGTGTCTCATGAGCAGATTGATTTGTAGCAGTAGTGATATCACATGACCTGTTGAATAAAATTTGTGATCCAATAGCTCAGATCCTCCTCTTCGGTGCTCCTGGGCCCTCCGTCCTACTGAGTGCCCCCACAGCAAGCAGCTTGCTATGGAGGCACCCTGTCCACTCTCGCTCCCCTCATTGGCTGACTTTGATTTTCTATTGACTCTGGTTGCTGTCCCAGCCAATGAGGAGGGAGAGTCCTGGACAGTCGAGTTTCTTGCGCAACATCGCTGGATCGAGAGTAATTATTGGGGAACTGCTGCATACAGAAGTTTTTTTTATCTTGATGCATGCAAAAAAAAAAAAAACCCTTCTACCTTTTTAGAACCACTTTAATATACAAGAATAAACTGTAATCAAAAGAAACTGGTGTTCTAGACCAGGGGTCTCCAAACAAAGGGCCAGTTTATTGTCCTTCAGACTTTAGGAGGGCCGGATTGTGGCCAGCGGGGTTTAGAAAATGTCCCAGGCCCAGCATTGGTGAGAATAAATATGGCCTCAGAGTTTGCAGTCAGTAGGATAAGGAGTAGTGCCCCTATTAGTAGGAGTAATTGTATCCCATCATTGGTATCAGTGAAATAAATTGTGCCCCCTTGTTGGTGTCAGTGGGAAGAATAGTGCCCCATATCAATGGGAGGAATAAAGCCCCAAGGGCCGGATAAAGGCTAGCAAAGGGCCACATCTGGCCCTCGGGCTGCAGTTTGGAGACCCCTGTTCTAGACCTTTACTTAATCAGTTCTGTAAAACAGAGCATCTGCTATTAAATAATTGCAAGCCTGGAAAGCACTTACTTTAACCTAAATATTACATGAGGATATCTAAGACTGTGAATTGCATAAAAACCCTATTGCAAGATTCAGCAATAAGCCCCTGTTCACACTGGTGTAACTTTGACTGTTCCAAATTGCATGACAAGTTGCACCCTATTGTCAGCAACGGAATTGTTCAAATTGGTGCGACTCTGGGGGGGGGAAAGGTTCCTGCACTACTTTTTGCGATTTCAGGTGCAACTTGCATAGAGATCTGATGTGCATGGAGTCACACAGATGTCAGGCAAGTCGCACCTGAAATTGCACTGACCTGTGGCTTTGAAAACAAGCCCCTTCAAGTGAAGTAGCAAGATTTCAAAGTTGCATTCAGTGTGTGTGTGTGTGTGTGTGGGGGGGGGGGTTATAACACAGCCATAATGGCAGGAAAAAGCTTTAAGGGAACAACATTCTGGCCAAAACTCTGAACACCATTTCCCAGACCAGTAATGACCAAATTCTCAAGAGGAGTAGCATGAATCCTGGTAACGAAATTCTGCTCATGGGCATAACACGTGATACAAACACCAAAAGCCAGGGGTGTGCATATGCAAATGTGACCCGGCTCCATGCTCCTATGCGGCCCTCTGTACACCTGGATAGGAGGGGTGGCATATAGAGGAACCAATCGCCTCCATTTTTCTCTTGCAGCTGCAGAAGGAAAATGGAGATGATCAGTTCTCTCACTCAAAAAGGAACACCTTTATTGGTGCTCAAGGTGCTGGAGGAAAAGGGAATTGAAACAGGATTCAACATAAGAAAGTAGTAAAATCCATAAATGGTAGTTAGTCTCTAGTCTCTGGTGAGGAAGTAACTGGTAATTGATGGCTGCTGGCTCTGCAAGTACATAAAAACAAAAGAGCGACGCCATCTAAGTGCAGCAATGAAAAAAGGTTTATTAACAAATGTAAATGAAGCAACTCAGTGCTGCAGATGTGTAAACTTATGTAGTACAAAGGTTCATCCTCTCTATGATGGGGGGGGGGGGGGGTTGTGCTGCAGTGTGGGTGTGGAGGGCCATTGATAGCGGTAACACTGGTGGCTGTGACATCAGCGGCCAGTTCTGTGTGTACCCAAAGTGTCCAAGAAGTGCTGGGAGCCACCGGCACTTCAGAAGCTAACGGGTTCTCCACACCGCAGCACGTCCCCCCCCACGGAGGAACCTTTCTTGTACTACATGCGTTTTTACATCTGCAGCAGTGTAAGTCACTTTATTTACATTTGTTCATAGACATTTTTACATTGCTGTACTTAGATGGCGCTGCTCTTTTCTTTTGTTTTCATTTCCCCCCCCACTTGCCGCTCCTCCTATTCACAGCCTGCACATGTGTACTACCCCCCCCCCCCCCCCTTACCCCCCACAGCACTGCCTGCTTCCCCTCCTGCCGGCTGCTGCGGGGATCTGTCAGGATGGAGAGCAGGGAAGGCGCTGGTAAATGTTTAATTTACTGGCCCCTCTATTACCAATGCCCCCAACTGGAGGACGTGTTTCAACACTGGACAAAATGGCCCTTGCTATGAGAGATTCAGTGAGGATTTTGTGTACGATAGAAGACAGACATGTCCCACCTCCCCCCCCCCCCCCCCCCCTCAATAGTTTTACAGTTTCCTAACCTGTAACTATAATGTATTTATTTCCCTATTGTAAATAAATCCTTATTTTATTAATCATTACTTCATTGGAAGTCAGACACCCCCAACAGAGCACATTTTACATCCGTGATATACTAAAGGAAAAGCAGAGCCATGTACTAAAATCAGTGGAGGTGCCACAAATAGGATCATGTAGGTATGCCAAAAGCCTTCCAATGCTCCACCACTTCCACAAATTCCACTTTAAGGCCTCCCCCCTCCCCCAAATGGCACTTTTTTGGAGGGAGCGGGTACCTGGTTTCACAAGGTGCAGTGTGGCTTGCGCATTTGCAGTGGGCACCCGGCTTTGAAGCAGAGCATGATCCCCTTCCTTCGGAGACTGGGCCACAGGGCTGTATTCTAACATGATAACGACCCCAAACACACCTCCAAGATGACCACTGCCTTGCTAAAGAAGCTGAGGGTAAAGGTGATGGACTGGCCAAGCATGTCTCCAGACCTAAACCCTATTGCACATCTGTGGGGCATCCTCAAACGGAAGGTGGAGGAGCGCAAGGTCTCTAACATCCACCAGCTCCGTGATGTTGTCATGGAGAAGTGGAAGTGGAAGAGGACTCTAATGGCAACCTGTGAAGCTCTGGTGACCCTAATGCCCAAGAGTGTTAAGGCTGGAAAATAATGGTGGCTACACACAATATTGACACTTTTGGCCCAATTGGGACATTTTCACTTAGGGGTGTACTCACTTTTGTTGCCAGTGGCTTAGACATTAACGGCTGTGTGTTGAGTTATTTTGAGGGGACAACAAATTGACACTGTTATACAAGCTGTACACTCACTACTTTACATTGTAGCAAAGTGTCATTTCTTCAGTGTTGTCACATGAAAAGTCATAATAAAATATTTACAAAAATGTGAGGGGTGTACTCACTTTTGTGATATACTAATATATATATTATATATATATATATATATATATGTGCCAAGCATAGGTGTGCATGGGCACACCCTAATCACCCCTGTGCAGCATAAATTCCCCCTGTTGCCTGGGTCCATGTCATTTACCAGCCGCTTCCTTTTCCGAATGAGCACAGTGAGTGATCAGTACAGATCACTCACCTTGTTCATAACTGAAGTCTAGTAAACTGTGTTTCCTAGGCTTCAGTTTGTAAATTAACACAAAGCTCCTAAGTACAAAGCATTTCTCATTCATTCACTGTTCAGTGCAGCTGACACTGCAGAGAAAGGGATTGGGTAATCTCTGTCCTTAGCCCCTTTCTCTGTCACAAAAGTAATACATAAGGGATTTAGACCCCTGAAATTTCACCAAAGCCCCCAGAGGGGCTCCTAAAGGAATTGTAAATAAAAAAATAATAAAAAATAATAAAAAAACAAATAAAAAGCTACTGGCACTGCACATTTTAAAATATTTGTTTGCATTTTATAAGCGTGTGTGTGTGTATATATATATACATATACATACATACAGACACACACACACATGTGTGTTTGGGCTTTGGGGTGCACACCGTAATGTAATAGTCTGCACACACCAATGCTCCCAAGTATACATGTACGCTGTAGAATTCAATGACCACAATGAGAATGACCACACATCTTCCCCTAAGAACTGGTTTCCATAGATCCGGCCATGTATAAAAGTAGTCCGGAACAGTTTCATTCATCGTTTCAGGTGCAAATTTTTACTACAAATTTCACCTAAACCGGACTGAAAATCGTACAAGACTCTTTGTAAAAATGCAGTGCGGCTGACCCACACCCATAGGTGAACTGGCTCCATAGAAAGCCTTGAACCTTGACATGCTGTATACTGGACAGGCGCACTAGCCATTATACCACAGTACATACAACTGCAGCAAATGAAGACACAATAGAGACATTTCATAGGTCAGAAGTGTGACAAACAAAATAAAAATAAAAGCACTAGAGAGCTGAGAGTGAAAGAAAGAAGTGGCTAAAGACTGATAGCCAGAGCACATCTAGCAGGGAAGACAGAGGAGACTGAAGCAGATAGTACAGATAGTACAGTTCAGTCTGTGTACATTCCTCAACCTCAGAACCTGTACTCACCCCCAGCCTATGATAACGGTTGCGGTCCTGTTGGAGAGGCGTTGATCAGGCTGTCAGGCCAGGGTAGCGGTTTCAGTATAAGGTTGCCACCTGTCCAGGAACCCCCCGGACAGTCCGGGTTTTGATTCTTGTGTCCGGGTTTAAGGCGGACTGAAACCCGGACACATTATTCAGACCAGGCTGTGGCTCCCCAAGTAATCAAGAAAGTCACGCACAAATCTGTTGCCATCCGGGAGCTGTGGGTGGCTGTCTGGGGGCAGGTTTGGTATCACTGAGGGGCAGGGCGATGATGTCAGCAAGAGCAATTTGTTTACACCCACTGTTGACTATGCACACTGCATTACTACTCTCCTTTGGGCACCCAAAGATGTCCCAGGCCACTAAAGTTTTCGTGTTTGGCTTGAAGAAAAGGTGGCAACCCTACTTCAGACTCACTACTTACTTGGCTCACAGTGGCATCAACACTGGCGTTGTGGGCACCTGATGAAGGGGGGGGGCGTCCTTGGCCTGCATATTCTTGCATGGTGGCTGCTCCACTTTCTGCCTGCTTGCTGACACTTCCAGTCTGTAATCCTCCTCTTCTGGTCCCTCACAAGTCCCAATGGCCACCTGGTCCCAGGGGTGATGCAATGCTCAGGCACCTCCGGTCCAGCCTCATGATCTTATGCATCTGCCTGGCGGTGCTTTGGAGAGCAATGTGCTAATGCGCGGTAGCCATCTTGATCCCGCAGTACCACAATGTCTCGATCCTCCCTGGACGCAGATGATGGTCCTGATACTGTTCTGTTGCAGGTCCTGGTTTGCTTACAGGTAGATGGAACATTCCCTGGATGACTTTAGGTAGGCTACTACTCAGTACACAAGGTAGCACTGGTACTTACATTAACCAGAGAGAGGAAAATACCGGTACAGGACTCACAGATAGAAATGATAATGCAGCTGTCCACAATGAAAGCCTTTTGTAAAGTAATTTCAGAAAATATTTCATGAAGCAGATTATACATTCTTGGCAGAGAGCAGGTCAAAAGATCCAAAGGAAGGCTGAAGATAATACAGAGATAAGTCCAGCTGACAGACCTGAGGTAACTGCTCACTCTGTCCAGTGACAGGAGAAGATATACAGGGGAAAGGTTACCCTCATTGCCCAGCTGTTTTCCCGCCAAAAATTGGTCACAAATCCAGTACTCAGCTGACTGAAGATCTGCTCAGTGGCTGAGGTAAATCCTCCCAGCAACAACAAGGCAGCTTGTTACCTGATACACAAAGCACTACTAGTACTAAACATCATAGTTCTCTATTAATAATAGAATTTATTTAAAAACAAATAGGTGACCAAATCCCATGGGGCCACTTTTCAAGTTTTATTTTTTTTTTTAATTTTTTTTGTGGCCATCAGGGCCACAAAAAAAATTCAAAAAAAAATAAAATTCCCGCAAACTTGGTAATGCAATACCCACTTGAAGCAAACAAAAGCCCAATTGTTATATGTGGAATGCAAGCCATGACCACCCCAGATTTTAGTTTCTTAGGCAACTTTCACACTGAGTCGCTTTACGGGCGATTTAGCGCTACAAATAGCGCCTGCAAAGCGCCCTGAAGGAGCTGCTGCATTCACTCCAGTGTGAAAGCCCTGCCAGCCGCATCTATGAGGCACTGTAGGAGCGGTGAATACACCGCTCCTACATAGGGTGACCACATTTCCAAACTACAATTCAGGGACACCCCCCCTTCCCAAAAATCTGCTTGTACTGTAACGAATCACAGCACAGTGATTGGACACAAAAGGCAGGATTTATGATTTCTCCAATCACAAGCAGGGGGTGGGGAATGTGCTCCTCCAGGCATTCCCCGCCAGGACAAGTACTGTCAGTGAGTAAAGCAGTGATGTGGCAGCGTTTTTTGGGGGCATTAGTTTGGCTTGGGGGGTGGCTGTGTCAGTTTCATTCCGGGAGACTGTATGTCCAGGAATGAAGGTGCCCGGGACAGACCTGCAAAATGCGGAACTGTCCCGGGCAATCCGGGACACATGGTCACCATACTCCTACAGCGCCCCTGCCCATTGAAATCAATGGGCAGCGCTTTGTGGGCGGTTTTAACCCTTTTACGGCCACTAGCCGGGGTTAAAAGTGCCCCGCTAGCAGACGAAAAGCGCTGCAAAAACAGCGGCAAAGCACTGCTAAAAATAGCAACGATTTACCGCTAACATTCGCAACGCCTCAGTGTGAAAGTAGCCTAATGCCGCATACAGACGATCGGTTTGTCTGATAAAAACGGTCTGATGGACCATTTTCATCAGACTAAACCGATCGTGTGTGGGCCCCATCGGTTATTTATCCATCGGTTAAAAAATTAGGAACTTGTTTTAAAATTATCTGATGGATAAAAAACCTATAGAACAAAACGATCGTCTGTAGGCACGTCCATCGGTTAAAAATCCACGCATGCTCAGAATCAAGTGGACGCAGGCTTGGAAGCATTGAACTTCATTTTTTTCAGCACGTCGTTTTACGTGTTTTACGTCACCGCGTTCTGACACAAATCGTTTTTTTAACTGATGGTGTGTAGGCACGACTGATCATCAGTCAGCTTCGTCGGATAACTGATGGAAAAATCCATCAGACCGTTTTCATCGGATGGACAGATCGTGTGTACAGGGCATTAGGCCTAAGGCTCTCAGTAAGTGAATGTGGGAACACCAAATGAAACCCCTTTCACGCTAAAGCAGTTTTCAGGCATTTCAGCGCTAAAAATAGTGCCTGTAAAGCACCTGAAAATTGCCTCTCAACCCACCCCAGTGTGAAAGCCCTGGTGTATTCACGCTGGGGTGGTGCGCTTGCAGGGAAAAAAAAGTGCTGCAAGCAGGAGCGTGGGCGGTGTGGGAGCGGTGTATTCACCACTCCCAAACTGCCCCTGCCCATTGGGATGATTTGGCACCGCTTCTAAATCGCCTGAAAAGTGATTCGGAAGCACCGCATCACGGGTGCTTTTAACCCCTTCTTGGGGGTTCAAAGAGGCCTGCTACTGCCTGAAAAGTGCTGACAAAGCGCCGCTATAACAATGGTATTGCGCTGCTAAAACGGGTGCCACTTTACTGCTAATGCCTACCACCCCAATGTGAAAGTAGCCTGATGCACCTACACCATCATGTGGACGACTGCGATGTGAACAGTGCAGTTATCTAGACTAGAGACAGGACACAAACACTCTGCATTGTGTCAAGGCAGCCAATTTAATTTGGAAAAAATGACATGCAATTATTATATAGTGTGGGGGGGTGTGTGTATATATATATATATATTTTATTTTTAATTTGTTTCCTTTTTCAGTGATTCTCATCTATGCGTTTTGGTGTGCTAAAATGTTCTTTGTGGTACACTGGCTTTGGTTTGTGGTTGAAAACAAATGATACCACAACACATCACACCATGTCCATGCATTGTTGTGCATTGTGGTAAGGCATAGTAGACCACAACTTGTATAGTTTAAAGTTATTTTTCTTAGGTCCCCTGGCCCATCCCTGCTGCCAAGTGTCCCCAGAGCAAGCAGCTTGCATTGGGGGCACCAGAGCAGGCTAGATGTGATTCATTTCTGTCTTAGCCAATAAAGAAGAAGAGTCAGGGCCGTCTTTAATATGGTTTGGGCCCTGGGCAAACATTTTTTTTGGGCCCCCCTCCAGCTTATTTTGGGCCTGGCTGGTTCACATGTATGTTTTGGCGGTCCTCATTTGTGCAGGTACAGCAGCCCATTGATTTGAATGGGCTGCCATGCCTTTGTTTCCTGCAGAAAAAAGGTGCATTCAGCATTTTAAAAATACAGTTGCCTTGAAATCCATTCTGCTTTTGCACCATGCTACTTACCTGCAGTTCTTGCACACACAAACGCACTGTGTTTTTAAAAGCGTGACCTAAACGTCTAAAAATGCAGCAAGTTTGACAGTGCGGGAACTGCAGATAAGTCACAGCAGACAGCAGAATGGACAGACAGTGCTGTATTTCAGTGCTTGATGGGCATAGGCGTGCCGTGTGCGCAGCCTATTACATGAGGCATGCGCTTTTCTTTGCAGGAAACGCAGGCATGGCGGCCCATTCAAATGAATGTGCTGCTGTGCCTGCGCAAATGTGGGCCGCCAAAACACTTCCATGTGAACCAGCCAGGCCCAAAATAAGCCCATCAAGCAGTTGAATACAGACAGTAATGCCATGTGCTCTGAGGCCTTACTCAGCCTGGACTGCAGGTCTGGTCTGTGATTTAAAGAGTTCCTCTATTTTACACATGGCATGGCATGGGGTCCCATGGTGCTAAAGCAGAATGGACAGACGGTGCTGTGACCCCATGCCATGCCATGTGTAAAATAGAGGAACTTTTTAAAACACTGACCAGACCTGCAGTGAATCATCAAATATTATAAAGACTTTGGGCACACTCTACAGAAAACTTCAATTTACAATATAGATTAGCAAACAGTGACATACCTTGAGGAGCAGGACATGAAGAAGTCAGCCTCGGGAAGAGCAAACTGGGCATGTTATAAAATCACATTCTAATTCACTTTTATATACAAGCAGCACCCAGTGGCAGGAAGGGAGAAGTGCGCGTCTAAAGGGAAGCCAGGGGTGCTGTACATTTTAAAACACTGGGAAGTGAAGCAGTACTGTCACTGGCTGCGTGCCGCTGATGATTTTCAGCCTGATTTGTGGGCAGCACAGGGGCTTAACGGGAGGCAGGGCCGCCATCAGGAATTATGGGGCCACTTACACAGCTTCAGGCATGGGCCCCCTGGAGCAGAGAACCGGGATGGGGGGTGCTGCCACCTGAAATTGAGAAGCAGGGGGGGGCTGCCGCAAATTTAGAAGCGGGGGGCCCTTTACAAAAAAAGAAATAAAGAAAGGAAGAAAGAAAAATATATATAAAAAAGGGGTGTAGCCATCCGGGGCCCTGGGGACCTCTGGGCCCTTTAATAAAAAAAAAATAAAAAATAAAAAAAAATATATAAAAAATATATTTTAAAAAGGGGGTTGCCATCTGGGGCCCTGGGGACCTCTGGGCCCTTTATTTTTTTTTTAATAAAAATAAATTACAAAAAAAAAGGGGGTTGCCACCCGGGACCTCTGGGCCCTTTAATAAAAAATATATATAAAGAAACATTTATAAAAAAAAAGGGGGGTTGCCATCCAGGGCCCTGGGGACCCCTGGGCCCTTAAATAAAAAATTTATAAAAAAAATATATAAACAAAAATAAAAAAATAAACATTTATAAAAAAGATAAAGGGTGTTTGCCACATGGGGCCCTGGGGACATCTGAGCCCTTTAATAAAAAAAAATATATATATATATATTATATATATATATATATATATATATATATATATATATATATATATATATATATATATATATATATATATATATATATATATATAAATAAAATATATCAAAAAAATGTTTTTTATAAAAAAAAGGGGGGTTGCCATCCGGGGCCCTGGGGACCTCTGGGTCCTATAATAATAATAAACATTTTTTTTTATATATATATATATATATATATATATATATATATATATATATATATATATATAAAAGATTTTTTTTTATAAAAAAAGGGGGGTTGTCATCCGGGGCCCTGGGGAACCATGGGCCCCTGGGGACCCCCAGACCTCTAAAAAAAATTGGCCCTTTAATAAAAAATAAAATAAAAATATATTAAAAATGTGTCCCTTTAATAAAAAAAACATTTTTTATTTAAAAATAAATAAAAAAAGGGGGGTTGCCATCTGGGGCCCTGGGGAGGGCTGCTACAGAGAGAAGGTAAAAAACCTTAAGCCTGGGTTCACATTAGATGTGGTGCAAATGTGGTGCAAATTCGCTGCAGATTTGGCACCGCATATAAATCGCAACCTGTCCATGCAAACTGACTGCGGAGTGTATGTTAAGTTAACGACACCCCCCATTCGGTTTGCAAATCGCAGCACAATTTGCAGAATCGGATTGCATGGATGTGGACAAAAAAAAGGGCCCTGCACCAGTTTAATGCGAATGTGGTGCGATTTGAGCTATACAAATCCATGGCTCAAATAGCACCCCAGAGACACCGCATGTAATTTGAGCAGGAATGTGCTGCGATTCTTGTGCGAATTACATGCTGCGCCTCACATCGCAGCAGTGTGAAACCAGGCTCAGCCTTTACAAACACTTTATTGGGTGTTAAATCTGTCAGAGAAACTCATTTTTATTTAATCATGTGACCTCTGCCAGTTGGAGGAAGTTAACACCTGATTGGCTGATATAGGTTAGGTTTTTCAATGCTTTTGCACTGCCTTATAAAATAAATCCAGTTTCCCCATCTAATAATTGCATTTTGTTTACACTGGTTTTGAAGTGTGACATGGATTTTGTAGTATTATAATAACCAATGAAAAAACTTCCCATTCAGTTCTCCACGACAACACAATAAACAAAGTCACCCATGAGTCACCAGCTGTGGGAGTTTGGGGATAAAAATAAAGAATAAAAAACGATGGAAACAATTTGAAATGCTGTCTTTGAGAATCTATTGTATTAACATCAGACTGGATGATTCATTAGGGGTTGATTCTTATTAGGGTTGTGCCGATACCACTTTTTTAAATCCGAGTACAAGTACCGAATACTCGCCGATACCGATTATGATACTTTTTTTAATGTCATGTGACGCACTGATAGATGGCACTGGCTGATGGGCACTAAAAGGTGGCACTGACTGATGGCTGGCAGTGGCACTGATGGGTGGGCACTGATTTTGCAGCACTAATGAGCACTGATAGGTGGTATGCACTGATAGGTGGCACGGATGGCTGGCACTGAAAGATAGCACTGATAGGTGGCATGCACTGAAAGATGGGACTGATAGGTGGCACGCACTAATGGCTGGCACTGAAAGATGGCACAGATATGTGGCAATGATGGGCACAGATAGGTGGTAATGATGGGCACAGATGAAGTGCCACTTATAAGGCTACACTGATGTGTGACACTGATAGGTGGCAATGATGGGCACAAATAAGCGGCAATGATGGGCACAGATGAAATGGCATTTATTGGGCTGCACTGATGTGTGGCACTGATAGGCAGCAATGATAGACACAGATAGGCGGCACTGATAAGGGGGGGCATTGATATAAGGTGGGCTGTGAGCTAATGGGGGTCTCCAAGGGGGGTGCTGCTGATCTAATGGTTGGTTACCACACATTATATCAGCAGTCAGTACCCCCTCTTAGAGACCCCCATTAGCTCAAAGCCCCCCCCCCCATAGTCCTTAGAGACTTCCAGAGATCAGAGAGCCCCCCTGATAACAGTGGGCCCTGCCCTCTATAAGACATCATTCATGTCTCACCAGCATGACCCGGGAGCCACTGCAAGGGGGAAGTGTGAGAGTTGAGCTGGGGGGGCAGAGCCACTCTTGGGCTATGCAGACAGTGTGTGTGTGTGAACAGACTGGCAGGTTATATTACTCACATGCACACTGTTCCCTGCAGTGCCGGTACACCAGCAGCACTCTCTTCCTCTCCTCCCGAACCGCTGAATGTCACTACGGCGCCGGCACTAGAAGGTATCTGTCGGGCGGGGAAGAACATGCCGGGTGCAGGAGGAGTGCACACCGCAGCCATCTGTGTACAGTGAGGGATTTTCCCTGCGCGCCCGCTGACTTGCTGTTGTTCCCGCCTCTCTCTCGCCTCTCTCTCCGATCCCAGGTATCGGGTGAAGCATCGGCAGCATTTGCGCGAGTACAAGTACTCGCGCAAATGCTTGGTATCAGTCCCGATACCGATACTAGTATCGGTATCGGGACAACCCTAATTCTTATGTTTGTCACATGCAGTTGTTTATAAAGCTTTACATTTTTTCTTTCTACTTTGGCATGAATGTAAATTTAGAAGATGCCAGATTCAATGCAAACCAATAATTAAAGGGTTAGCTCCCTTTCACTAGAAAAGTTCCTATGCAGGAAAGGTTTGTCTGTAGATAAAAACAAACAGTGCAGCTCTGACCAAAGTTGAATAATGCCCTTGCTATAGGTGTAGGCCATTTACATAACTTTGCTAAGTGAGGCCTAGGAGCTTTGAGCTTAGCATTAGGGAGCTCACTCTTGTGATGGTGAATAGTAATACTAGGCCTCTCTTTGCAACACCTCAGGAATATTCCAGTCAGGCTTCAGGAGGTATGTACTTGGCCCTTACCTTAAACAAAGTCATTATTCATCTTTATTTAGAGCTGCACAGTTTGTTTTTATCTACAGCAGTGGATCTCAACCTGGGGGTCGAATGATTATTTGCCAGGGGTCACCAAATCCTGGGCTGTTCCTGAAGCCTGCACTGCTCTCCCAGGAGTAATAGAAGGAATAAAAATAAAGAATACATGGAAGGGAGAGGAAAATATGGGGAGGAACAAAGAAAAAGGGAGAGAAAGAATAAGAGAAAGAACAAGAAAGAAGGCTAGAGAGAGGGATGGGGGAAAAAAACAAGAAATTAGGATAGAGAGAGATAAAAGGGAAAGAAAGGAGAACAAAGAGAAAGAGTGGTACATCCTAAAATGTACCATAAGGGGTTATAATATTGAACGTGTGGAAGGGACTCAGGGAGCGCTAAATGTCCGCGGGTTAGGGGTGCAAATTACTTGCCTTGTCTTGGGTGTTAACAACCCACCCAACCCATTATTTCACCCTTAAACCGCAGGGTATTCTTTCCAAGGTCAAATATTTGGTGAGTGTAGTTTTATCCCAGTAGGCTCTGGTCTTCTTCTCAATGCTGCGTGGTCCCAGCTTTAGTTAATCTCCCCCCAATGTGTTGCCTATTTGCTTCTCCTCATCTTCTCTTTAGCAGAAAGAAGTCGAAGTTTGGGAAGACCTATCCCTATGCACTAATCTAAATGACCTCTTCAAGAAACAGGCATGCATTTGCTAGTTTTCCATTAAATTATCTCTTGCTTTTTTTTGCCCTGTTCCTATTAAAAGAAGCGTGCTTGCAATACAAGAGAAGTTTTGAACAAAGACCAATGCTGACTACCATGTGACCTCCCCAGACCAGCTAATTGTCCATATACAATAGCAGAACAAAGGACAGGATTTCCTCTACAGTTCTGGGCTACCCTGCCAGGGTCATCTGATCAGTGAACGGGCACACATTTCGATCACTGATTCTGAGCAGGATGAGGCAAAGGGCTACCTTCCTACAAAGAGTTCCTGCATATAATGACTTAGTAAGTACTTAGTGTGTGATGTTTATGAGTTTGTGTGATTAATATCAATTGTAAGCCCATGACAGCTGATTATTATTTACAGCTATGCAGAATATTAGGAATTTAGAACAATTTCAAAAAGTTGTAGTGATAGAGAAGAATGTTCCTGTATGGGTGACAGGTGCATGTAAAGAACACCCTAGCAAACTCATACAACCAACACAGTGCCTTGAAAAGTATTCATACCCCTTAAAATGTTCCACATTTTGTCATGTTACAACCAAAAACATAAGTGTATTTTTTTTAAGATTTTATGTGATAGACCAACACAAAGTGGCACATACTTGTGAAGAGGAAGGAAAATGAAAAGTGGATTTCCAAATGTTTTACAAATAAATATGTGAAAAGTGTGGCATGCATTTGTATTCAGCCCCCCTGAATCAGTACTTTGTAGATCAATCTTTTGCTGAAATTACAGCTGCAAGTTTTTTAAAGGCTGTCTCTACCAGCTTTGCACATCTAGAGAGTACATTTTTTTGCAAAATAACTCAATCTCTGTCAGATTGGCTGAAGAGCGTCTGTGAACAGCAGTTTTCAAGTCTTGCCACAGATTCTCAATTTGATTTAGGTCTGGACTTTGACTGGGCCATTCTAACACATAAATATGCTTTAATCTGAACCATTCCATCATAGCTCTGGCTGTATGTTTAGAGTCGTAGAACTGGAAGGTGAACCAACGCCCTAGTATCAAGTCTTTTGCAGATTCTAATAGGCTTTCTTTTAAGATTGCCCTATATTTGGATCCATCCATCTTCCTATCAACTCTGACCAGCTTCCCTGTCACTGCTGAGGAAAAGCATCCCCACAACATGATGCTGCCACCACCATGTTTCACGGTGGGGATGGTGTGTTCAGGGTGATGTGCAGTGTTAGTTTTCCACCACAACAGAGTTTTGCTTTTAAGCCAAAAAGTTAAATTTTGGTCTCATCTGACCTGAACATCTTCTTCCACATGTTTGCTGTGTTCTCCACATGACTTCTTATGCCGCGTACACACGATCATTTTTCGGCATGAAAAAAAAACTAAGTGTTTCAGCATGTAGAAAAAACAACGTTTTTCCAACTTCATCATTAAAACAACGTTGCCCACATACCATTGTTTTTTAAAAATGCTCTAGCAAAGTGCGGTGACGTAAAACACCTACGACGACACTATAAAGGGGAAGTTCTATGCGAATGACGCCACCCTTGGGGCTGCTTTAACTGATTCCGTGTTAGTAAAAGACGATTCGCGCTTTTCTGTCTGTTACAGCGTGATGAATGTGCTTACTCCATTATGAATGGTAGTTTTACCAGAACGAGCGCTCCCATCTCATAACTTGCTTCTGAGCATGCGCAGGTTTTTAACGTCGTTTTAGCCCACACACGATCATTTTTTACAACCTGAAAAATGACAACGTTTAAAACGTCGTTAAAAAATGCAGCGTGCTCGAAAAAAAATGTTGTCGTTTTTCAGAAGCCGAAAAATGATGTGAAGCCCACACACGAACATTTTAAATGACATTTTTTTAAAACAACGTTTTTTTAATGCCGAAAAATGATCGTGTTTACACAGCCTTATGGCTTTCCTTCAACAATGGCTTTCTTCTTGCCATAAAGATTCCATCCAGATTCGTGGAATGCACGACTAATAGTTGTCCTGTGGACAGATTCTGCCACCTGAGCTGTGGACCTCTGCAGCTCCTTCAGTGACACCATGGGCCTCTTGACTGCTTCTCCGATTAATGCTCTCCTTGCCCGGCCTCTCAGTTTAGGTGGGCGGCCATGTCTTGGTAGGTTTGCAGTTGTGCCATACTCTTTCCATATTCAGATGATGAATTAAACATTGCCCTGTGAGATGTTGAAAGCTTGGAATATTTTTTCATAACCTAACTCTGCTTTAAATGTCTCCACAACTTTATCCCTGACCTGTCTGGTGTGTTCCTTGACCTTCATGATGTTGTTTGTTCACAAAGGTTCTCTAACAAACCTCTGAGGGCTGCAGAGAACAGCTTTATACTGAAATTAAATTACACACAGGTGGACTCTATTTAGTAATTTGGTGACTTCTGAAAGCAATTGTTTCCACTAAATTTTAGTTAGAAGTATCAGTGTAAAGGGGGTTACATACAAATACACGCCACACTTTACAGATATTTGTAACAAGTTTTGAAAACAATTTATCATTATCCTTCCAGTTCACAATTATGTGCCACTTTGTGTTGGTCTATCACATAAAATCCCAATAAAATACATTTATGTTTTTGGTTGTAACATGACAAAATGTGGAAAATTTCAAGGGTTGTGAATACTTTTTTAAGGCACTGTATGTGTTGAGAAATGAATACATAGCATCATACGGAATATAAAAGCAGCTTGTAGTAACCTATAGCAAACACTCAGGATTTCTACGATTGCCTGTCTGAAGACAAATGAAGGCTTTACTTTATTGAAAAAGGATTGCACAGAATTGTTACATAGACTTACTATACTCAAGGTCCAGTTTAATTACCAAAGCATTGTGGTCTTATATTGCTACCAATACTTATCAAATTTCTATAACTCTGTGTAAAGCTGAGTGCACAATCTCACAATCACAATCTCATTTAGATTTACCACAGAATATGTAGTACAGGGGTCTCACAACTTTCTTAAACAAAGGGAAAGCTTACTGTCCTTCAGACTTTGAGGGGGCCGGACTGTGGCCAGTGAGAGTAGAAAATGCCTGGGCATCAATGGGAGTAAACAATGCCCCATCGTTGGTAGTGGGGAAGGAATAGTACCCTATCATTGGTGTCAGTGGGAAGAATAGTGCCCTGCCGTTGGTGTCACTGGGAGGAACAGTGCCCCGCCATTGGGAGGAACAGTGCCCCATTGTTCTGGTTAATGGTAGGACTAGTGCCCTATTGTTGCTATCAGTGAAAGGAATTATGCCCTGTTGTTAATGTCAGTGGTAGGAATAGTGCCCCAATGTTGGTATCTGTTGGAGGAATAGTGTCACAAGGGCCAGATAACGGCAAGCATAGAGCCACATCCAGCCCATGAGCCACAGTTTGGAGTTCACTAATGTAGTATGAGTCTGTCTGATTTAATTCATATACGACTCAGCTCTAGGAATTTAGAAAAATGTAACCTAGCAGTTCATGAAAGAAAAACATACAACAGACAGCAATAATCTGTTTTCAAACCTGTCCCACAGTTTTCTGGATCTCCTCATGAGACCATGGGGTGGATGTAGACACCACATGCACTGTTTGCATATCTCATCCACACGGAGAAGCTCTACCAGTATGACCGAGCACTTCTATGTCAACGGCTTGATGTGCTTGCTAGAGACAAACTTTACTATCTTGATTTTAGAATTTGTGTGTACCAAACTCACCTGATCTTCTCTCTGGTACAGAATGTCTGCAGATCATTCCATGCAGAAGTATAATATGACCCAGGACAATCTCCGCGCAGCACCATTCAACTTGTTCATCCTCGTTTTTGGAGCTGGATTTCTATTCCTCGTATTTTGCCTTATTTTTTGCTGCTATTTCTTCAGGTAAAAATTAAACACGAATCATTATGTATTGGATCTTAGTGTATCTATAGCCAAAACCTTTGCTTTTTGTTTGGATAGAGTGGGAAAAGAGTAGAGGTGCTTGCAGGGTTTAGGCTTCTTTCACATGGGCAGTAGACTTTGCCAGCCTCTGAAAAGCAATTGCTTTTTTTAGGCCATGTCTGAACCCCAGCTACCGCCATCTTCTGCTCAACTGTATATATAATCAGGGGTATTTTTTCTATTTTTGACTTTGAAATACTGTGCCACAATCACCATAGCCGTGCCTGGAAAGGGGGGTTGCAGCATGGTCCCACTGACTTACTTAAAGCATTTTTTTTACCCCCCAAAACTTCATATTCCTGATACGTGCCTGCTGTACCATGTACTTGTATAAGAAGGTATCCTGTTCTCTTTTTATTGTCTACTTTGTGTGAAATCCCTGGTGTTCCTGCTGGTCCTCTTGCTTTCCTGTTAAAAACTGACCACATTAAACAGGAGAGTACACCATGGTCAATTCTCTAGCTATGCTGGAAACTCTGTGTACTCTCCTCCAATGATCAGACTTGTCCTGACATGCCCCTGCTGCACAGCCATTCACTGGGAAGCTCAGTGTACTGCTGCTTCTCCTCTCCCCAGCTAACAGAAGGAATGTGATCACTTATATTAAAAAAAAAAAAGTATTTAAAGTTTTTTTTTTATATCTATACATAAATGTTTGCCTTTCATTTCTATTTTAAGCTGAATGTGTTGTTTTACAAGGGGATTGTTTAAAATCACTTTAACCTCCTTATCGGTAATCCTGAGTGTGGCTCGGGGTGAAATTTCTGTACCAAAAGCGGTAACCCTGAGCCACACTCGGGATCGCATTGCAGGATCCAGGCAAAGTTACTTACCTTGTCCCCTGGATCCTGAGATGTCTTCCCGCTGTGTGTGCGAGCTGTCTCCTCCTCCGCTCGATTCACAGTGCCCAAGTGCCAAGCTTCGTTCCCTGCGAGCGTTGTGACGCACGGGGACGGAGCTCGGCGACAAATTAAAAAAATTCAAAACACAGTATACATACAGTACACTGAAATCTTATAGATTACAGTACTGTATCAAATTATTTCACATCCTCTTTGTCCCTAGTGGTTTGTCCAGTGCCCTGCATGTAGTTTTATATTATAAATACTTTTCTTTCTGCCTGAAAATTGTAGATTGTCCATAGCAACCAAAAAGTGTCCCTTTATGTCAAAAGTGGTTTTAGACCAGCTAGAAACTTAAATTAGAATCACTTGCAGAATTGAGCTATAGCGATCTGTGGGAACATTTTCAAACACTAAAGTAAAGACAGCGACAATTCTGCAACTGAGCAAATTTCAGTGATTTTGATTTGATTACATTATTGAATCCTTTTTATTATTATTTGTTATAATTATTTATTATATTATAATTTATTGATTTTGTGTTTCAAACTTTATCATACCCGAGATGTCTACTAGACTTTGTTTGGACAGATTTAAGTGTGTTATTACTAAGAATTACAGGCCTACAATATAAAACGCCAAATTTCCATGCAAAACATTGGACCGCTTTGAGCATCAAAAATCTGACATAATCATACCGCCAGGGAGGTTAATGAGCGAGCTAGTGTGACAGGCAATGCCGTCTGTCTCTCACTTAATTTATTCATGGGTAAGCGCTTTGTGGAGTGAAACGCATTGGATTGAAAGTTGGACAGGTGAAATTATATGTTGTTAATCCTCTATTATATTAAAGCTGGTTTTAGATTGGTGACGGCATCAGTGTGCTGCCTGTTCATTTCTTTTCGGCTTGCTGTGCTTTGCATTGTGACAACCCATTCATTTTGGAATTGTCTGCCAACTCACCTTAAAGTGGTCCAGCACCTTTTTTTCTACGCATATGTGTTTGGCATGGTGCAATTAAGTGACATTTAGAATTAATGGCGATATAAAATGCGTATCAATGCAATGCATATATGTGGTGTTGGCCTAAAGCTCGATGCAATTGTGTGCCTATTAATCAGGGAGGTTTGCCAGAAGTGAAAAGGGGGATTTGCATTCTGTTTTACATTTTGTTTCTGCAACAAAGACCATTACTGAGGGTGCTTTTCAGTGTTGCTCATGTTTAGTAAAAGCAGCTATCATTACATTTACAGTCTTCCTATATTAGCATTTGTGTATTATGCTGGGCACATACAAGCACAGCCTGTTTCGTAGAATGTGGAAGGACCAGTGGTTGCTGATATAGCATTTTTAACTATTGCTTTTGTGGTTTATACTCTGTTACCATAAGCCATTTACTGTTTTTCCTTTTGTTTTAGATTGAAACATCAGGAACAATACAGGAGGCGAGGATATAAAAAGGTAACATATGGCTGCCTATGGGGTACAGGGAGAAGAACTAAATTGTGTTATACATCTAGTTATTAATTTATAATTTTCTTTTTACACACAAGAATGAATCTGTCTCTATATCAGTCTTCTGTTATCCTTTGAAGAATAGTTCACATGATTTGGCGAGTCAGCAGGCAGGCTCTATTGCTGTGCACAGTGTTGCTGGTCTAATAGTGTATGGTATAACAGTTTAATGGAGAGGTCTCTTAGGGAGAGATTTACTAAAACTGGTGCAACTGTGCATAGTAACCAGCTTCTAACTTCAGATTGTTTAAGGCCTGGTTCACACCTATGCATTTTTATTTTCCGTTTTGCAGAAACACACTACAGTCCATTTCACGTGGTTTTCTATGGATGTAGTTCACATCTGTGCATTTTATTGAAAGGACGAACCTGCATAGGAGTGAATCAGGCCTAATTAAGCTTTGACAATAAAATCTAGAGGCTGATTGGTTACTATGCAGAGCTGCTTCAGTTTTAGTAAATCTACCCCATGTTCGGGTCCGAAAAGGAAATTTCCTGTTCCATTTTTCAAAGTAGTATGGGATTTGACAACGTGTTAGAAGCTATTAAATGTAACCTCTAGGACAAACATATTTTTCCACCACAGAAGAACCAGTTAAATGGCAGGCATCCATGTCATTAAGTAGTAATGTGAAAGTCTTCCCCTTTTATTGCTATTTATAGTGTCCAGCTGCTCAAATCCTTACAGAGCGTGCCAGGCTGATATGTGATAAATCTGAACACAAAGCCCCACTCAACAGGTCTTCATTTTACTGTACTTCTCAATCCACATGAAGTTCTATAATGTGAAATGCTCGGTAAAGACCAGTGTGTTTTTTTTTGGGGTGACTATTTGCAGATTGGATAGTATGCCCAGCGCACCAATCTAAAATAATAGTTTCAGCAAAGAGAATTCTCAACTGATGATTGCTATTTTAAATAACACATGTTTTATAGCTTAGTGAATTAAGCCGTATGTTGTTAAAGCTACTCTGTTTTTGTGCGACCTTCTACATTAGACTTTATTTCATTTTTCTGCAGCAAAGATATATTTGAATGGTTAGTATAGCTTGGTGCATTGAATTTTAAGGACTGATGGCTGAGCCATGGTTTTACCACACCTCGACTGCCCACAGCAAAATTTAAAGAAACATGTCGAGATACCAGGCAGCACCATCTGTCAAACTCGGCCATTCAAGTCAATACCAAACACTTGTCTAGCGATTGCAGCACATTATAAATTAAAGTGGTTGTAAACCTCATTACACCACTTGTACCTACAAGTAAGACTATAATAAGGCTTACCTGCAAGTACTGTAAATATTTCCTAAACATGCACGGTTTAGGAGATATTTACCATATACGCTTGCGACAATGTTATCAGCGCACTGAAGAAATGGCCTGCTTGTACCGTTTCTTAAGGGCCAGTGACATGACCAGCGGCTCCAACGCACATGCGCAGGAATGACATCATCGCAGCTCCAGCTAATCACAGCACTGGAACCCAGAAATAACTTGGGGGGACATGTCGCCAATCACATCTGTGTGGGGGCTGCTGCAACAGCTTCAAACTAAGGTAAGTATTTCATAATGAGCTAGTATTCAATGCATACTAGCTCATTATGCCTTTGTCTTACAGGGTTTGTTTCTTTGTTTTGATTTTTTCGGTTTACAACCACTTTAAGCTCACAATGGATGAGCCATTTTTTAAAATTCAACTAAGGATTGAATAAAAGAAAACTGGCCCAATTCTCCCACCCACACAGTCAATGTGGATGGGGGAATCCTCCCTTCTGTATCTTTGTATTCCGACAGCAGGGAGACTTCCCCACTGTCAGACTACACTGATCAGTGATGCCGGCTTTAGCCTGCAGCGCTGATCAGGCAGCTGAAATTCAACAGGGTGGTTGTACAGATGTTAAATTGGTAGATCAACTTCTGTTCAACCAGTGTCCAAATGTGGATCGAAATTATGTATAGCCCGTTTTATAGTGTATTAGTGAATGAGCCTGATCACGCTTGTTTACTACAGTTTTTGCCAAGCTGATCTGTTGATCATTTTATATTGTTTTAGGTAGTCTTAAAAGACAAAACAAAGAGAGCCAACCTTGTTGGGGTAAGTTTCATGTAGATCCAGCTGCCATCTAGATTGTAGATTTGCCTTCAACAACATTTTGGAGCGTGTCTGTGAGAATTTGTGTCCATTCACCCAAAACAGCAATTGTGAGGTCAATACTGATGTTGAACACCAGCACATAGTCAGATTTCCAGTAATCCCAAAGGGGTTGAGGTCTAGACTGCAGACCAGTGGAGTTTCTTCCCACCAACCACGTCTTTATGGATCTGGTTTTGTTCACAGGGGCACAGTCATGGTGCAACAGAAAAGGGGATGATTTGTTTGCTTGTAGCAGTAATATTATTCTTCCCTGGAAATACCTAAATCAATAATTTGAGAGGAGCACACAAGTGGGATTGCTGCAGTTAATCACTGGCTGTGCAAACATCCTTGAATAGCTCCGGTGGCCAAGAACCTGTCATTGCAGTGTACTGGCTCGGTGGCCACAGCTCACAGATGTCAAATCCAGGGGCAGGAATCAGGCTTTACATTGTGGCTAAAAGTCTGAGTGAATGCAGCCTAAGGGTTAATTCACACAAGTTGGTGTATTACAACACTGCAGCTGGTATGCGGTGCGGTGCAGTGCAGCGAGACTGCTACAGTGTCAATTTTGGCGCATCACATTGTTCACTTTTTTTTTTATTAACTTTATTAAAATGTGGCTTGCCTCATACTGCATATAGTACTTTTTCAGTGTATTGCATCGCAACGCAGTGGTGTGAACTGGGAAACAGGCATTTTGCCTTGTCATATGGTGACACTGCTCTGGAATGGCTGTCTAATGCAGTCCCACCGCATCTAGTGTGAATATACCCTTAGGCTAGGTTCACACCATCAGCTCCCACCAAGAGTCCAATATGTCCTGGTTCACTATTTCAGCCCAAATTTTGGGCTAAATTCGAACCTGAAATGGACCAAAAGATGCACAGGGCTCCTGTGCAAATTCGCATTGGGGCCACAGTGGAAATGTGTGAACCAGTTCCATAGAGAGCCAGTCAAAATCTCCTGAAAAAAAAAGGGGGGAGTGGGGGTAAAACTGTGCTAATTTCAATGAATAGACAATTAGTGAAAAAGTAGTAAAGCTGCGACACAAAAACATGTGATAATCTTGTGAACAATGTAAAAATAATATTATAGTCATGCTAAAATAATGAATCTAGATGTAAATTAAATAATATGGATATAAGGTTTACCTTGCTGAATATGCAAAATAAAAAATTATGTGCACAAAAACAGTAATATATAGTAATATGAATAAAGTCCAATCCCACAGGAAAAAATGGGAAAAAGGAGTGAAGAGTGTAAGGGATCAAACAGCCATCCACCACCAACGCATTGGATTTATCCTTGTGTTCCACAGGTGAAAAGGGGAGAACCCTTACCAGATCCGTTGGACCTCAGGTGACAAGGGCCCTTTGATAAAGTAATTTGTGACGAAACTGGTCAGGGCGCTGTTACGTACCAACGTGACCACGTCCCAACGTGACCCCGGAAGCACGGGTGTACGGACATTTTTATCTGTGCCGGCTATTTTTTATGCTGCTGTCTGTTTGCCTGTATCGTTCTTCCCTTCATGGTTATACAGCAATAAACAATTTTTTTTAAATGATAACGCACTATCACAAATCCTATCTATCCTATCTTTTATTTTTTATACTACTCACGGAGTGGTATACTCAGGAGAGAGTGTCCCTTCCATGCTACGTCTGATTTCTGTGAGGATGGAGATGAGATGTTCTGGAGGAGGCTATTAATCTAAACCTTGCAGAGGTATACCTGCCAAGCTCATATGACCTTGTCACCTGAGGTCCAACGAATCTGGTAAGGGTTTTCCCCTGTGGAACACGAGGAATAATTGGTCTGATGGGGCAGCGGTCCATCGGTTCGGTTTTGAAGCACGTTTTAAAATTTTGGACCGAAGGAAAACAGACCGATAGCCTAGACACACGGTCGGTTTGGTCCGATGAAAATTAACTTCGGTTCATTCTCATCGGACCAAACCGACCGTGTGTACGGGGCCTGACACTCTTCACTCCCTTTTCCTGTGGGATTGGACTTTATTTATATATTTTACTTTTATTTTGCTTGTGGACATTGATTTCCTTTGATATGCTGTGTTGCATATGCAGCAACACCACGGATGTTTAATTCATACCCATTCCTGATTGTATTTAGGGGATATTAGTCACTTATATCACTGTATATTACTGTTTTTGTGCACATCATTTTTTTTTTGCATATTCAGCATGGTAAACCTCGTATCCATATTATTTAGTTTACATCTAGATTCATTATTTTAGCGCGACTATAATAGTCAAAATCTCCTGCTATTGCAATTTCTCTGCATCCAATTTGCAATGGTATGAACCCAGCCTGAATGAGGAGCCGGAGTTTCTTTAGTATTTCAGATCAAAGTGGTTAGGAGAAAATTTCACACTGAAAAATGTTCCCCAAAATATTTGTACAAATGTATGTCATCTTTGTTTACTTTCATCCGCAGCAAATGTGTGCAGTGTGTCTGGAAGAATTCAAGGTTAAGGAAGAACTTGGACTGTGTCCTTGTACCCATGCCTTTCACACAAAGTAAGCTCCATTTAGAAAGAGTTTGCAGTGCTTGCTACAAAATTGGGAAATATCAGGTCATTCTGCATAGTAACTGCAGCCAAAATGTTGGATAAAATGGAGAATTTACATTTTTGTCAGGGTGGTATTTTAGCAATTTTTCCTTTTTCTGAAGGAAGATGTTGTAGCTAGGTAGGCTCTGTCCACATCCAGGCAGTGGAGTGAAATCTCCTTTGTGTTTTGCAGCAGAACATAGGAAAGGGGCAACTTTCTCCTAGAGGTAAACAGAAGATTACCTTGGGGGAGGAAGGAGAGCCTGGTTCTCAGGACAAGCTTGTGCTTATGTAAGAAAAGAAAAGTCTCCTTACAAGAAAGAGCTGCTCACTTTGAGATATGCCTGACGAAGGCATGGTAACAGCTAACAAAAATAGCCACCTTATTACCCACAATAATATATCCTAAATCGATTCATAGGGTGGTTTATGAAGAAGTGAAGTACCAGATTCAGACAAACCCAGAGAGACACAGGGGGTCATAGTGGGAGATGAACATGAGTAAATCCTTGTATAAGTCTTCACAAAAGTGTGAAGACAAAGGTTTCCAGAATACAACAGATAAAGCAAAGAGAGTACTTAGAGTCTAATGCACACAATTCTGGAGGAAGCCCATATGCATTTCAGCGGTTGAGGTACCTGCTCTCGCACCACAGTAGGCCCTCTAGGTGGTATGGTAGATCCCCTTTGAACAGATTTCCCACCTTGAGCAAGGTGAGAATAAAGCCAGCAACTAAGAAGCAGGATGGAACAAAGGGCCCTGTGACAGAAGGTCCGGCCTGTTTGAAAGAGGAAAAGGCTTATCAATAAAGAGGCTGTATGTCCATGTAATGGGAAAAAGAAAATTGCGCTTATTCAGTGGAAAGCAAGCAAGCAACTAAAAGTGTTATACTACAAGAAGAAGGAAAAAACAGGTTGCACCAATAAGGTTAAATGCAAGAACCCATGACAAATGTATAACTGTGCCAAACATATGAGTGACAAAAATGAATGTAAATAAACACATACATAAAAAATGTTTAGTGTAAGTAATGAATGATCAGACACTCTCAATGATTAAATGGAGAATGAAAAAATCCATACAAATGTGATAAACAAATTAAAGTCCATAAAAAGGAGAAATATCACAAGTGAGTAAATCCCATATAGTCCAAAGAATTGAAAAAATTTAAACAATTAAAACTTCAATCTCCAAGTGGTGAGGGATAATTACAGCAACCCCGAAAATTGATGATGGGTAAACACCTCCACCTTAATGATGTACTGTCTCTTACCAGATAGAATTGATCTCTTATCACAGGAGATCAAAAAATGCATATAAAGCTGGTTAGATGTCCAACAGGGAAGGCATCAATACGATACAGCCTCAATCAATGTACAATGCAGGATGCGCCATAAAATGAGAAGAGGAGCTTGCATAGCATAAAATCCAACGTAAATTTATTAAAAGATAAAAAATGCGCACTTACAATAAGTCAAATGCATATAAAAGAACGTGTCCATTTTTGTGACGAAATGTTGGGTAAGCGACATTTTGACGTCACCGCGCTCAGCTGCACCCGGAAGACACGGGCAGGCAGATCGAGGAGCCAGCCGGCTCGATCTTTTATATGCACATATGCATTTCACCCATTGTAAGTGCGCATTTTTTATCTTTTAATAAATTTATGTTGGATTTTATGCTATGCGAGCTCCTCTTCTCTTTTTATGGCGCATCCTGCATTGTACATCGATTGAGGCTGTATCGTATTGATGCCTTCCCTGTTGGACATCTAACCAGCTTACATGCATTTTTTGATCTCCTGTGATAAGAGATCAATTCCATCTGGCAAGAGGCAGTACATCATTAAGGTGGAGGTGTTTCCCTATCATCACTTTTCGGGTTGCTGTAATTATCCCTCACCACTTGGAGATTGAAGTTTTAATTGTTTCAATTCTTTGGACTATATGGGATTTACTCACTTGTAATATTTCTTCTTTTTATGGACTTTTAAGTTGTTTATCACATTTGTATGGATTTTTTCATTCTCCGTTTAATCATTGAGAGTGTCTAATCATTCAATACTTACACTAAACATTTTTTATGTATGTGTTTATTTACATTCATTTTTGTCACAGTTATACATTTGTCATGGTTTCTTGCATTTAACCTTATTAGCGCAGCTTGTTTTTTCCTTCTGTATGTCCATGTACCAAGTTCTCCTTGGTACATGGAGCACCAGTATCTGTTCTTCCTCTCTCTTGCGGAACAGTAGAGGGTGATTTTTCACTGTAGACAATGCATAGATCAGTCTAAATGAAGACCACAAAGGCCAGGATACCTGGACCTGGCCACAAACTATCCAGTATGGAATTTGGATGCAATAAGTTCCACCTTTGGGGTTCATTTGTGACAGAACAACAGTAAAATCTCATGGTGGCGGTCCTACACCCGAGTCCAGGCATTAATGATTCAGGTATACAATAGGAGAGGTAACTGTCAGCGCAGATACAAAGTACATGTATGGGTAGGAGTATGGTAATTAGTCCATTGGAAATGGTTGTAACAGGCAGTTCAATGGTTAAAAATGCAGGTGATGTGGCTGTTCAATGGCGCCTGCTGTCCTCAGAGAGCTGACTCTATGGTAAACAAAAGAGGGGTAGAGAAAGGAAGCACCACCTAAGTGCAGTATTAAAGAGGTTCTTTTAATGACACATTGTACAAAACACACTTACAAGAAGGTAAGCAAAGAAGGCTCATCTGTAACATCCTGTAGTCCTCGTCCCGGATCCATGGGCTGCTTTAGAAGTGAAGAAAGCAGGATGTGTGGAGTCTTCAGGCCTGTCCTGTGGCCATCAGGATGAAGTCTGTTCCAGCCTCACAGGTCACGTGATTACTTCCAAGGAACACTTCCGGGAGGAGGGTCAGACAGGGAGAACAAAGGCTGATTGGGCTACGCGCTCGGAACCACTAAAGCAGCCCATGGATCCGGGACGAGGACTACAGGATGTTACAGATGAGCCTTCTTTCCTTACCTTCTTGTAAGTGTGTTTTGTACAATGTGTCATTAAAAGAACCTCTTTAATACTGCACTTAGGTGGCGCTTCCTTTCTCTACCCCTCGTTAATGATTCAGGAAGTCTGCTTGCCAATATTTCACTCCCATTATGTAGATAGCAGAGAGAGCTCCAATATAATTCTCCACCCAGGACCGCACAGAAAATGCATACTTTACATTTTACAAACACTCTGCAAACGCAGCAAAAAGCACAATAAAAACAATCCACCACAATCCAATCTAGAAAAAAGTTCTGGAGCTTCTTTGAGGCACAGGGCAGCCCATTGATGAGGATGGGCTTCCCCATGTGTGATGAGTGAAAACAGGCCAAAAGCCTCTATCACTCCCTCCTATGCGCTTGTATACAGATGGCCATTTGCAATCTGATTGTACAATTTGCTTTAGATTTACTAGCACTATGGGAGTTAGAGTTACCACCTGAACAAGCCATTCAAGCTGTATCAAATCAGGCAGGCTCTTTCACTACAGAGCTGATGGGAGATCTAAAGGAGATTGCAATGTGTATGGTCACCCTAGCGGAAGAAGCAGGTGGTGGTATGGTAATGAGGGAGGTGCATTTCAGACTGGTAATACAAGCCCCATTACACCCCTTTTCTGTGATGAAAAAACACAGAGAATGATGAACTAAGTGATGCAGGCAGAAAGACTGCTTTAAAACTCAGGCAGAAACATGACATTTAAACCTTTTTTTGTATAAGGTAAGTGAGAGATAAGAACACTGGGGTGGCTGGGTCAAAAATTATATTACAAAAGGATTCTATTTATTATTAAAAAGTGAAATTCTGCCCAAAAATTTGAAATTAAAGCGAAGGTCCAGCTTCCCACAAAAATGTTTAAGTCAGCAGGCACAAATACTGCAGCTGCTGACATTTAATATATATCCAGGGAGCCCGCAATGTCCGCACCCGAGCCAATCTTTGAATTGGCTGTCGGGTGCAGTCGCCACCATTCCTGGTAAGGGAACCAAGCAGTGAAGCCTTTTCGGCTGCGCTTTATAATTGGTCTGGCGGCAGAGGAAGAAGAAATGGACAACGCTGCACAGACCAGTTGTAAGGCAGGACCAGCATGAGCAAAGCTTACCTTTAATATAATTTCAAAGCATCTACCTACAGAACCCTTAAGGCTGGGTTCACATATGAGCATGCAGCAGCTCACAGCAGGAATCCAGTGCGGCTCTGTTCACTGTTTCAGGTCCGATTTGAGCAAAAATGTTTGGCAAACTTGTGCAAATCACACAGGAGCCGCTGTGGAGATAAGTGAACCAGCTCCATAGAGAGCCGATTCCAATCTCCTGCTATGAAAATTGGATGTGGAGAGAAACTGCATCCGATTCGCACTAGTGTAAACCCAGCCTAAAGCGCATCCTCAACAGGAATAGTGAGATGCTCGTCGAGAGCCGATATGACAGGATCCACCATAAGGACAGACCATTTGTTTTCCCCATAAATTCCTTTTCCACAGGATATACGTTGTGGAGGCATGAATACCTTTTCTGCATTTGGACAACCCTCATGCAAAGAATTTCTATGTGCAAAAGGAAAAGTAGACTTCTGCAGCTGCCAAGTGCAAATATATAAGCTCATAAGAGCTTGTATAGGCTGAAGAGATTATGGTGCTGCCAAGTAAAGGCTAGGGCGCACCACAATGATATGTGAGCCGACAGTTTAAAGCATAGGTCATGAAATCTTACCTTGTGCCTCATAAAATGCAGGCGTTAAAAATTCCTCTGCAGCATCCTGTTCTTTGTCCACTTCACCTTCCTCAATGAGGTGTTGCAGAGCATTTTCAAACAAATCAGGCACAACTGCAGTGAAATCTGTTTTGGATAGCCTGATGTTCACTTGAGAGGGAGCTTATTTTTCCCCAGATACTTATATAGCGCCATCAATTTACGCAACGCTTTACATACAATATAAATTCACATCAGTCCCTGCTATAAAAGGAGCTTACAATCTAAGATCCCTAACTCGCATTCATACATACTAGGGCCAATTTACCGACCAGCATGTGTTGGAATGTAGGAGGAAACCCACACAAGCACAGGGAGAACATGCAAACTCTGTGCAGGTAATGCCATAGTTGGAATTTGGCTCATACCCTGTCTACCTTTTGGCAATCCTTGAAAACTCATTTATTCAGGGAAGCCTACCCCACACCTCCACCTAAGAACTGTACTAGTAGTGATAAGGCATATTGATCCACCAGTAAAACCCGGAAAGGGCTTGCTGGAGAACATGGATAACCTTAAAATATATTATGTTTTTTTTTTTTTATTCTTTATCTTTTTTCCCCTTTTGGGGTATTTAATGGAAATATATATCAGTTTAGGTAAGCCATATCCATTATAGCATTTTGGTGCAAGGGTCCGGGTGGCTTAGTCCTACTTACTTTGAATAAATAAAGAATTAAAGAGATATTAGCAATTTGAACAGTCAGACGGACGAGCTCTTTAATTTTTTTTTATTTTAATATTATATATATATATATATATATATATATATATATAATATAATTTGGGATGTTTTATGTTTATGTAGTTCTTTAGGATATTATGAAAAAACATATGTTCTTGTACTTCATTTTGACCATTATGCTGAATCCCAATAAAAGTGAAAAAAAAAAAAAGCACTGTACTAGAGTTACCTCCATCAGATCATCCCCTGCAGCTATTACTTTTTGTACAAGCTCCCCCTTGCTTTATATTGCAAGCACCATGAGCAGGGCTCTCCTATTCCTTTTGTATTGTAATTGTACTATCCCCCTTTATATTGTAAAGTGCTGCGTAAACTGTTGGCGCTATAGAAATCCTGTATAATATTTACCAAGCTAGGGATTTCCATGTGGGGGACTCACAAAATGGATGCAGAATCAGACAATATTAGCATGTCTGAGAACACCAGCTTCACTTCATACACACCATGGCCATAGTCATTCCTATGGACAAACCATTCTTCAAATGACTGCCGCCAATTGGGACCTTGTTGGAGGAAAGATGGTTGGATTAGAAAGGAAGCCGAATATTGTCACATGAGGGGTTGGCTGCACTCTGAGGGGTGGGGAGATTTATTAAAAAAAGACAACTTCACAAAAAGGTAGTGAAATTCTGCTTTAAAGAACGCGTGACAAATTATAGGCTGCCATTTGATTAACCCTTTGAAAAATTGCTTTTGCCATCACGGACCTGAAATAAAACATCTGCAATTAAAAGGTTAGAACTTTTTATTCTAAATTAATCTTAATTTTTTATTCTCCGCAGGTGCCTCATGAAATGGTTAGAGGTGCGAAACGCTTGTCCAATGTGCAATAAAACCATCTCCGTGCCAATACCAAGACCCTCTTTGGAACACATGTGAATGTACGACTTAACATGTATACAGTTCAATTGTTTCTATAGACCAGTTGCTGATTCACAACTAAGTGGCTGAGGAATGGAACATGTACTAGCAATCAAGTTACTGTAAAAAAAAAAAAAATGTACACTGGCATAGCAATGACAAGGGTTTGCCCAGCTGCAGCGCAGACAGCTTTATGGGCTATTTGGGGTGGCGGCTATCTGATTGGGTATGAGATATTGCTTCAATGAAAGCCGTATATGGAAACTGCATAACATGTCAATCAGTTAGTATTAAACTACAGCCAAAAATAGATTGGGTAACCATGAAGAGACACATAATGGAACCTGAAACCCGAGTAGAGGTTAAAGTAAGTTGCAAGGCTGAAAGTCAAGAAGGAAAAAAAATTAAAAAAAAAGAAGAAATGTATTTACATTAAATAAAATGAAAAACACAATAGAAATGGGGAGCACGGGAAGTGCTGCATGGAAATGTGGTAAGATAATGTCAAATGTTTTCCTAAAGGAAACCTGTCATTTCAGAACTATAGTAGGCTATTCTTGCTGGCCTGTCTTGAAATTCTCTGGCTGTCCTATGTATCCCCAAATCCTAATTTTGTCATATTTTTAAGGAAATATGGGTGGTTTTATTTGGAGCACTTTTTAAAGACTATTATTATTATACAGGATTTATATAGCTCCAACTGTTTGTGCAGAGCGTTGCAATATAAAGTGGGACACTACAGTTATAACTAGCGGTCGACCGATATGGGTTTTTCTCTGGCCGATATTTAGAAATCGGGGCAGCCGATGGCCGATATATGATGCCGATTTTTGCGGCCGATATATGATGCCGATTTTTGGATTGGGATGCATTGTGGAGGAGGATGGATGGTGCTGGGCGTGGGTGGGAGATGCGTTGTGAAGGGGGAAAGATGGTGCTGGCTGTGCGTGGGGGATGCATTGTGGAGGGGGATGGAAGAATGGTGCTGGGCGTGGGTGGGGGATGCGTTGTGGAGGGGGATAGATGGATGGATGATGCTGGCCGTGGGTGGGGGATGCGTTGTGGAGGGGGAAGAGATGGAAGGTGCTGGCTGTGGAGAGAGGGGGGGTGGATGGATGGATGGAGCTGGCCGTGGGTGGGGGATGCATTGTGGAGGGGGATAGATGGATGTTGCTGGCCATGGGTGGGGGATGCATTGTGGATGGGGGTGGATATATATATATATAAAATGTGTGTGTATACAGAAGTATGTATATGAGTGTGTATACAGGAGAGGGGTGTGCTCTGACATGTACACACTGTTCCCTCCAGCACTGCCCATTGGATGACACCTGTGAGCTTCCACGTGAGTTGAGTACTATGTACAATCACTAGAGAGCCGAGGCACCTATCAGAGATAATATGAATACAGTGGGGATCGAAAGTTTGGGCACCCCAGGTAAAAATTTGTATTAATGTGCATAACAAAGCCAAGGAAAGATGGAAAAATCTCCAAAAGGCATCAAATTACAGATTAGACATTCGTATAATATGTCAAAAAATTTTAGATTTTATTTCCATCATTTACACTTTCCAATTTACAGAAAACAAAAAAATGGCGTCTACAAAAGTTTGGGCACCCTGCAGAGTTAATATCTTGTACTGCCCCCTTTGGTAAGTATCACGGCTTGTAAACGCTTTTTGTAGCCAGCCAAGAGTCATTCAATTCTTGTTTGAGGTATCTTTGCCCATTCTTCCTTACAAAAGTCTTCCAGTTCTTTGAGATTTCTGGGCTGTCTGTCACGCACTGCTCTTTTAAGGTCTATCCATAGATTTTCTATTATGTTGAGGTCAGGAGATTGTGTAGGCCATGGCAAAACCTTCAGTTGACGCCTCTTGATGTAATCCCCTGTGGATTTTGAGTTGTGTTTAGAATCATAATCCATTTGTACTAGCCATCCTCTCTTTAACTTCAGTTTTTTCACAGATGGCATCAAGTTACCATCCAAAATTTGCTTAAATTTTATTGAATCAATTTTTCCTTCTACTCGTGAAATGTTCCCTGTGCCACTGGCTGCAATACAACCCCAAAGTATGATTGATCCACCCCCATGCTTAACAGTTGGACAGAGGTTCTTTTCATTAAATGTTGTGCCCTTTCTTCTCCAAAAGGTACCTTTGCTCATTCCGGCCAAAAAGTTATATTTTAACCTCATCGGTCCACAGAACTTGTTTCCAAAATGCATCAGGCTTGTCTATATGTTCATTTGCAAAGTTCAAACGCTGATTTTCGTGGTGAGGACGTAGAAGAGGTTTTCTTCTGATGACTCTTCCATGAAGACCATATTTGCACAATAGATCTGGCAGACACTGGAGTTGTGGAATAGTGTACCACAACTCCAGTGTCTGCCAGATCTTTCTGGAGGGATCGTGCAGTCAAACGTGGGTTTTAAATTGCTTTTCTCACAATCCTGCAAGCTGTTCTGTCTGATATTTTTCTTGGTCTTCCAGATCTTGCTTTAACTTCCACTGTTCCTGACGACTGTCATTTCTTAATTACATTCTGAACAGAGGATATTGACATCTGAAAACGCTTTGCTATCTTCTTATAGCTTTCTCCAGCTTTGTGAGCTTCAGTTTTCTAGACAACTGCTTAGAAGAACCCATGGTGCTGATTGTTGGGGCAAGGTCAGATGAGTCTGGGCATTTAAAACCTTTGAGATTGACATCACCTGGTCTTCCCAGACGATGATTGAGAACAATCCATGACACTGGCAGGGCTCAGCTTTGCAAAGGGGGCCGTGCATGCTATAAATTCTGCAGGGTACCCAAACTTTTGCAGACGTCATTTTTTTGTTTTCTGTAATTTTGAAAGTGTAAATGATGGAAATAAAATCGAACTTTTTTTGACATATTAATACAAATTTTTACCTGGGGTGCCCAAACTTTCGATCCCCACTGTACATTACCCCAGTATCAGGCTGCCAGTCTCCAGCAGCACGAGAAGTGAATCCTTCAGCCACGCTGCTGGTAGCCCCGCCCCCACCTCGGCGGGCTGTAGCAGAAAGCAAACATGTCACAAGCCCGAGCAGCTGCAGTAGTTGTCTGTGCGAAGAGATCACAAAAGCTTCCTGCATGCTGGGACGGTGGCGGGATTACTGAACATGGGCTCTAGGCCGTAGCCTAGAGCCCATGTTCAGTAATCCCACCACTGTCCCAGCATGCAGGAAGCCTTACAAGTGTGATCTCTTCGCACAGACAACTACTGCAGCTGCTCGGGCTTGTGACATGTTTGCTTTCTGCTACAGCCCGCCGGGGTGGGGCTACCAGCAGCGTGGCTGAAGGATTCATTTCTCGTGCTGCTGTAGGTGGAGCGGGGTTTAGTGTGGCAGACAAAAATCGGCCGTTTTTTTTTACAATAATCGGCTGATGCCGATTTCTTAAAAATGGCCAAATATCGGCCGACCTCTAGTTATAACCCATTTCAATACAAGAGGAATAGGTGGGCCCTGTTTGTGGAGCTCACAAACTAAAGGGAGAGGGAGGTGGCACAAAATGTAATAGCTGCAGGGGATAATCTGATGGAGGTGTTTCAAGTACAGTTTTTTTTTTTTTTTTTTTTTAGGAAAGGTGGGGTAGGCTTCCCCGTTTAAAGGAGTTTTCAAGGATCGCCGCCCAAGAGGCAGACCGGGCAAGACCTGGTCAGACATATGGGGATAGGGAGTTTGAGAGGATGAGAGGTTCTGGAGGCAAGCATGGGAAGAGGCAACAAGGGAGCAGAATAAAACGTTATTAGAAGTATATAGCACATATTGGGTATTTTTAATAAAAACATTTTTTTTTTTTACATTATGGCATATTTGTCAGCTTATAATAAACAAAACGGTTTCCGGTTTGTAGGTTTTTGTTATTTTAATACTGTAATTTGGACAGTTGTAGTATTAAACAGATTGACACTGCCACCTTCTAGCTGCAGTAGTATTTGCACGTTTATAATAAATCTTTTCAGCCTGCATGTGTTCACTATGTCATAGCTGACACTGCAATCACATGATTGGGAACCACTGACTGGTTCATAGTTGATAGTGGGGGACAAGAGCTGTCAGTGCCAACTTGTGATTCTCAAAAGGGAGCACTTTTAACATATCCCCAGCTCAAGGAATTGTGCTAGCAAAAGTTTATATACAGATTTCAATGTCAACTTGAAAGGAATAAACTGATCATAAGTTCAAGACCTCCTTTTGACTTATGCTTGATCTTAGTCATGTACTCAAAGCAGTAAAGACAGGGCCAGCCAGGCAACTTGAATTTCAGGAACAGGCCATCAATGTCAGCCTACAATTTTTAACAGAGGTTACCTTTATTTTGGCAAGGCTGCCGAGCAAACAAAATGTGAGGAGGATGAAGCTTTAGTTTATGAAAGCTCTGGGAAGTAGATGAGCTGTAAAAGAGGAAACAGTTCACAACGGATTGCAAACTTATGTGTTTGGATCAGGATTAGTCTCATTACAGATAATCATTCTGAAGCAGAAGCAATGCACAAATCATGAGTAGTAGTTTGTTTACTCAGGAAAATGCCAGTTTCTGTTTACAGATCTTGTATATACAGTGCTGCAAGGTCAGAATCCAGGAACTACAGAACATTTCTAAATTCATTGTATTGTTAAGCATTTGTGTTGCAGATTGTTTTTGCTTGTTTTTTGTCTCCATGCTGATTAAAATGACATTTAGTTCACATTAGGATTTAAATGTTGCTTTATAAAAGACTATTTGCTACATGTAGGAATTTTCCTAGTGTGCCAATAGAAGACCTTATTACAAAGCAATGCATATTATATTATCAAGTGTAGCGCTACCCCCACAGGAGCCGCTGGTTGTTTGTGGGATCGGAGTATTAAGTTACCTTGCGGGGTGTCTAGGGGTGATACTAGTGAGTTGAGGCAATGAGCGAAGGTCCAGTCATCAATTGGATTTTATTCAATGTTTTATTCCAATGGCCAACATCAACATGAGACAAGATAGGAGAGGTTGATGAAGCATAAGAACAACTTTAGTATTGGGCCTTGGATATGAGAAGAGCAGTCCTGCTCTTTGTAGTAATGAAATCAGTTCGTCGCCACTCCAGCCAGAGTGGGTGAAGTGCCCCCGGACAGACCTCTGTCACAAGCCTGGCAACTGAGGTGTCACTTGTAGATCGCTGGGAGGAAGCAGACCTCTGCCACAGGCTTAGGACTTCAATGAGCGATGATAGGAACAAGCGAATCGTCCCAGTAAATTTAGTTAAAGTCACCGGTTGACAGCTGCAATGTACCTGTCAGCATCATGGTGACCAGATCCCCGACGGTTCGTTCAGGCCTCCTGGATAACCTCTTTCGGGTTCTCCCTGAGCCGATTCCCCACCGTACAGCTCCCAGCTTAGGATCCTCTTAGCAAAGGGTGGGACCCAGCAAGTCGCTGGGGCCCCTTTCGGCAACAGGATGGAGCCCTGCATGGTGCGCAACTCCGGCCAGGTAGGCCATGGTGGTGGGGTCCATGGATGCGCGCACCCTGAAGGTGGATGCCGCACCTGGAACTCGGACCCCGCGAAAAAGGACCTAGAATCAATGGCGCCTGCCCCAGATATACTCTTCCCCAGCACGCCCAACGAGGGAAAAACTCCTCTAATTGGCTGCTGGGCAAAGGTGGCTCTGCCAGAACCCTTCTAGCGCCAACTGCCGCCCAGAGGTGGAAACGCACCACTGAAGCGCAGACTGACCTACAAGACAGTTCTGAAAGGACAGCAGCCCTGCAAATTTAACAAATTGTGAATGGGAGCAAAATAACTCTCCCATTCCCCACTTACTTTAGCGTAGTGCCCATACTGAAATTAAGGGGGCGCTACATAAGTATATTGTTATTAGGCACTGGATGAAGTGTTTGTTTAAGCTGAAGGGGTAGATTATTCTCCCCCCCCCCATATGTGTGTGGCAAAGGGAGAACAGCTTACATTAGGGCCTTATGCACACTGGATGTTTTTACCCATGCTATTATGGACGTTTATTTTTATTTTTTTCTGCCTCTTTATGTCCCTGCATGGTGGTCTATGCACACAGGGACAGCAGCGTTTTGGCAGAAAAATGCTTGACACATGCAAGGCCCCTTTCCCACTGACAGACCGATCAGGTCCCACCTGTCAGTTTTTCAGGTAGACCCGATCGGACCAGTCATTACTCTTCATAAAGTGGCAGAATGCCAGCAGACATGTGTCCACCAACATCCAATCCTGTCCGCTAAAAAACAGAGGAGTGGGCATCCGTTCCCCATCTATCCAGTGGAAGTCAAGTAGTCCGACAGCCCCATAGAGAACAGCGGGCGGTGTCCATGCTGCATCAGCAAAGGGGACATGGACCTGTCATCCAACTGCTCAGCGAGGATTAGCAGAGAGATCCCCTGCTGAGCGGTCGGATCCGCTGGCAGACTCCATCACTGTGAAAGGGGCCTAAATGTGTTTTAACACTAGGCCCATCAAGCGCCTGAGCATTCATATCAATGGCCAGAATAATAATTTATTCTGGCCATTGAAATTAATTAAAGGGGTTGTAAAGTCTCAAGGTTTTTCACCTTAATGCATTCTTAATCTATTCTATAAAAAACCTTCTGTGCTGCAGTTTCCCCCAGAGCCCCACCTTTTTTCTGACCTGAACCCATCCGTTCCAGCGACAAGCCAAGCAGCCGTCTCCATTCTCATTGGACAGATGGATAGCAGCAGGAGCAATTGGCTGCCGCTGCCGTCAATCAATTCCAGTGACACGAGAGCCGAGTCCTGCTGTCTGTGTCGGAAGCAGCAGCGGGACTTGTAAGCACACCCGAATGTGTGACCCCCATGAACGCGGTTCTCCGTGGGGGCACCCGATAAAGGGGAGGAGCCAGGAGCGCCGCCGGGGCACCGTAGAAGAACAGGATCGGGGCTTCTCTATGCAAAACCCTTGCACAAAGCAGGCAAGTATATCATGTTTTTTTTTTTTTTTTTAAATGACAAAGGGAATCTTTACAATCCCTTAAATGCTCAAGCATTTTTTTTCTGACAAAACTCTGCTGCCAGGATGAAAGGCGTCTTGGAGAGATGGGCATATGGCCTGTGTGCATGAGACCTAAATCCTAGCAAGAGCATCCACTTTCTGGAAACAAATTTCTTTCACGCTCCCAGTACTTGGACTAATGGTTTAAAAAAAAAAAAAAAGAAGAATGGACGATCTACAAAAGAGATCTTCAAATTTTATGCAAAAAAAAATAAAAAATAAATAGAAACAGATCTTGGCTATCATTCCTAAAACATCTTCTGGATTTAATCATAGAAAAATACAAATAATTCAGGCAGGGTAGGAACAATATTCTTTAAAATTAAGGTTACATTTTTGCACTACTGGTTTTAGTAACCCCTTGCAATTTATGAGCCACAAATTATTATTTTTTTATTTTTTTTTGTAACTTGTAAAACATTATTTTACTAGTAACAAAGACCAGCATTGCCTGCATCCATGTTAGCAAAATATGTATACCTGTCGCCACGAAATCCTAATTTCTGTGTCCATCCTCTGAGCCACTAAGCAGCATATTGTGTAATACAATCTTTTCTGCTATTTAGGTCAATTTCAGCACATTCCAGTAAAGGAAACCAGCACCCAAAGAAATATAAAAGCCTTTTATTACCGGTCTTATCTTTAGCACTACATACTTACTCTAGGTATGGAGCTCAGGGTTAAAGTTCTGACTTTACTGGCTGTACTTGTCCCAGACCTGAAAGTCAAAGTACTAAAAACCCAATACAGCTAAGCAACTAGCATTTGAGAAGGTCATCGGTAAATATACGTTGCTATTTCTTTTTAGCACAGGTACCTTTAGGGAAGGTTGGTGCTGTAGACCAAGGTTGCAACTATACGTTGGCAACAAAATAATAGCAACATTCAAAATTATCTTGCCCTTACAGATTTTGAATTTCCCGTTGGACATTTCCTAAATTTCAATGTACTTACTCCACAAAATGTATCTGAATTCATGATGGTAATTTATTGTGACATCTGAAAATGAATCAGCAATGTACAAAATGCCACTGATAATAAAAATGCTCTATTCTGGCAGTTGACTGTATTTTTCCTGTGTGGTTTCTGAAATTCCAATGATGAACATATGAATCTCATTATTTCATACAGACAGCAGAAACAATAAAGGGAAGCAAATATATAAAATCCATGTGATTTACACAGCCACAAAAACAAGTCTCTTAGGGAGGATTGTACATAATGGGCGGTTGCCTTTTTCCACATCTGTACAAAGTCAATAAAAAAAAGTCCTTCAGAGCAGATGGCTCTAGCTTGTGCCCACAGAACTCTTAGCTTCAACATATTGCAGAGCCTTCTCCTTCACAGCTTGAACGGTCTTCTCATTGCCATGTTTCTTCTCATATTCCAGATAACGCTTGAAGAAAAATTTGATCCTTTTTGCTGCTAAACTAAGGTGGATAACTCGCTCAAATATATCTCTGCAAAAGAGAGAAAAAAAAAATGTAGGAAAATGACAGTGATAACATAGAAAAGTAATGGCAAAAGGAAGACCAAGCGGTCCATTGAGTCTTTTACTTTTTGTGTCAAGGTTCAGATGAAGGTTTGAATCCACCTACTGCTGACTGAGGCATTACCTCTGCTGGAAGTCTATCTGAAGCATCAACTTAGGTAAAAATATTACTTTAGAAGTTTAATTTTGAACTTCCCTCTTGCTAGTTTGAGATCCTGTCCCCGAGAACCTGTTCTTGATTTTGGCATCATACTGAAAATATTAGCCTCCTGAACCTTATTTATTCCCTCTAATGTATTTAGATGTTTCAATCAAGTCTTCCATTTCCCTTCTTTCCTCAAGAATGTATATATTAAGCTCCTGCAGTGTCTTGATAGGTTTTATCCATGTTTTGTTGCCTCTCTGGACTCATTCTATCTTATCAATATTATACAATATATTATTAAGTATCAATATCTTGTAAATGAGGTCTCCCGAACTGTAAACAGTATTCTAAATAAAAGACATTATATAACAGTGTTTGGTTTTAAAGATACTTGAACGTCAAGATCTTCCCATCATAATCCCTGATGCCGGTCATGTTGACCTGGGATTATTATTTTTTTTTTTAAAGTGTATTACCACCCTCCTGTAGCATTTTGCACAATATGGAATAAATACAAAAAGTCCAACTGGGAGAGTAAGAAACCACATATTGGTCACAGCAGATTCTGACTCAGGAACTCAACCTATTTTACAGAGGGTCTCAGGGATATGAAATGGTGAGGTTGCTTGTAATTTAGTAAATACTAGAACTAAACTGACTCATTATACGAGATGTCTCTAAAACGTTCAGTGAATGGTATCAGAAAACAAACAAAACAAAAAGATACAAATTACCTTTATTGGCCTTCAAAATAATTGCCGTCTTTCACAACACACTTTTTTGCAACATTCATAAAGCCTCTGGAAACCGTCAGCAAAGGCCTCTTTAGGAATTGATCGCAGAACCGCTGTCACACATTCTTGGATTGCTGCCACGTCCACAATCAACATTGTCTTGCCCTTGGACTTTTGCAGGTGGCTCTTTTTGGGTCACAGGGAAGACGATGAATGCCATTCCATCGATTGTCACTTGGATTCTAAATCGAACATGTCTCATCCCCTGCGATGATGGTTCGCAGAAAGGATGGATCCTGGTCACACATAATGAAATCAGAGATTTCCATTCATTTTGCTTTCTGTTAATCTGTCGGCTTGTGTGGCACAAACCGGGAACAGATCTTCCTCTTACCAAAAATCTTTGCGAATGATGGTGCGCACTGTGTCCTTGCTAATGCCCAATTCCTCCACCATCAAATCGTATGGTCAGTCATTGATCTCATGTCAGCATTTGACGCACTCGAACGTGGCTCATCCCGAGTCGGTTTCTTCCCATAATGAAAGCGTTTGAAGAAGGTTGTAAGAAATTTTTTTGCTCACGGCTTCCATCCCCTACATTTGGACATTTCATGCGTCTCCGTCACTGGTTTTCACAATTTGTAGCAGAACTCAATGTTTACTCCTTGCTCCATTGCACTGTGACCCTACCTCTCACATGGACGAAGTTCGACCGCCCACAGCAACTTTACCCTGGCATTCATGTGCACGCCATGTTAGGTGGCGCTTCTGAGTGCGTCACTGGATAGTCATGTGGGCACACCTGGCCCATGTTACTGCTGAGATATCGGACCATTCACCAAACTTTTTAGACACCCCTCGTATATCTTCTATCAATGTTTAAAACAAAAGTACAATTTAAAAAAAAATTACATTAGCTGATTAGCTGTAAAGCCACACTATATTTTCAGCTAAGTGCTAAATGTACACAACTCTGACTACCTACGTATATAGCAAGGAACTCGCTAACCGTTTTAGCAAAAATACAACATTTTCTGCTCTTACCTGATTTCTTTTTGATTGCCATGCTTTACCATCATGTCGATATATACAGACCAAATGTCTGTTCGCTTGGGATAGCTGCTCAGTGTGCTTTCAAACAAAGCCTTGGCTCGTACAGGATCTCCCAGCTGGAACTCTAACTGAGCAAACTTCGAAATTACCTCAACATCTGATAGGGGGAAAAAAAAATAAAATGATTTTTCTCTAAAACAAAAAACACAACTGAACACTAGCAATATGGGCTGGAGACATGTACACTTGGTGAGAAAAAAATAAAAAATTAAAAAACAGAATCTTATGAGAGAGTCACAGCAGGTCAGTTTATGTTCCAATATGGTAACATATCAAAAGAGATACAAGTTCAATTCAAATTTCAGGTAATACACACACAAAAAAAATAATGTAATAATAATAATAATAATAATAATAATAATATATAATTGAGATAGATCTCTATCAAAGTCTACTTTTGATAACAGTGACTGCACCTTCCACATACTTTAAAAATAAGGTAGCCATACCAAAATATAAAAATAAATAAATAGATTTTCACTTATTGCAGACCTAAGGGGCTTTCAGACATTAGGCGGCTAAAAACTGAGCAAGTGACCCAGTCGCTGAACGATCTTGCTAATGAATGATATTTCAACATACATGTAAACTCTCATTAAGGTAAACCATTGTTGGCATTGACAAATTCTTTGTGGATGGCCAGTGTTGGGATATTGGACGAACATAAGTGAAAACTTACAATCTCCAACACAGAGCACATAATGCAATTTCAAGACAATGTTAAAATTTGAACTGCAAAAGTAACCGACCAATACAACCTTTACATAATATTTAGCAGTAACCCTGGTAGGTTCCCATGATCACTTTAATAAAAAAATAAATGAATAAAGTGGAAATTCAGTCAAAAGCTTCCTAGGGCTAAACCTGCTCCCACCCCCATTCCAAGCCTATTCCATCTACCCTGTCTATTCTGAAGTCCCATGATCCACTGTCAGTGGCAGCTTCAACGTAGAGGAGGCACAGATGACAACCGATGTAGCAAAGTAAGCCTATGGGTGACATCATCGTCCAAGCATATGCAGCATGTGTCAGTGATTTCTGCTCTACACAGAAGCCGCTGCTGGACAGATCACGTGACTGGACGGTCTTCAGAATAGGCAAGTATACAGATCTTTTCTTCACAGGGTTAGATAGAGTAGGCTTAGAGTGGGGGGGTGGAAACAGGTTTTGCCTTAAGCTGGCCACAGAAGGTTCGAATCTCGGCCGATTCAGCAGGGACGGCAGAGGTTCGAACTATGTATGGACAGGCTGAAAGTACCAAATTGATCTATCAATTGAGTACAACCAGCCTGCCAGATTTTACATGTGATTATTGCTAGCAGCTGTTATAGCCACTAGCAATAATCACTGTATTCTCCCGGTGGTTCACAGGGGAATCAAGCGATTTTCTTTTCTGCAACTATGAAAAAAAATCGCTCCGTCTATGGTCAGTCTTATTTGGCTTATGACTGAACTTCCACTTTAAAAGCAGGTTTAAGTGTTATAGAGTGGTATGCTTATATCCAGCATTAGGCTCTAAGGGAACATTACAAAAGTAGAAGAGTTTGCAGCCTTAAGCTGGCCACAAACACACAATTTTTTTTCCCTATAGACTATAATGTGAGGGACTTTTCCTGACTGGATAGAAGTTAAAATGTACTGTTTGGGTAGTCTCTATTACTACACAGCTCATAATAAATGTAATAGTAGATTGTACAATCAAACGTTAAAACACACTAAAACAAATATAAGAAACACATTTTGGGTAATTAAGTAAAATTGAATTATATTTATACGCAAGAGAAAAACATTTTTTTATATTGCAATTTACCAGCCCTTCAATGTGGTGGATGCATTTGTTTTCTATAACACCCCCCCCCCCCTCCCCCAAGCGATTTTTTTTACCAAATATATGGAAAATACCCATTGCTCTGTCCCGGTCACTTCCTGTACACTGGAACCTCGGATTACGAGCAGAATCCATTCCATGAGAATGCTTGTAACTCGCATATCGTACTCGCATATCAAAGCGAGTTTCCCCATTGAAGTTAATGGGAAACGAAAATAATTAGTTCCGCATTGACATCAATGGCATGCAATACCGCATGCAGCCAGAGGTGGGGGGGGGGGGGGGGGTGACGGAGAGCCTCGGAAATGGCCGAAAAGGCCTGAGGACACCTCAGCAAACCTTGCAAAGACTTAGTTCCAGAGGTCAGCCGAGCTGCACGTCGCTTTGGCCTGAATCGTGATTGTTTTGCGAGACAACACTTGCAAAACTGAGTTACGATTTTTAAAAATACAATGCTCGTATTGCGAAAACGCTCGTTAAATCGTGTTACTCGCAATCCGAGGTTCCACTGTATATCAAACAACGGCATCTTCATTCTAATCCATCTTGGAAAACTACATATTTCCATAACCACCATTCAACAGTGATTAAAAGAGGAGAAAGTATTTGTAATGTGAAGCGGGGAAGAAACCTCAGGTGGCAATCTTACTACTCCAGAGAAACAACAGATTGAGTATTGCTACCCTAGGCCAGCAAGTGTGTTACTGTCACCAGGTAGAAATTAATGGGGGGAAAAAAAAAAAAAACCCTAATGCAGCAAGCACATCTAAGGACTGGCAAGCAGCAATAAAATAAATTTGTTTCTGGGTTTATAAAAAAGGCTGTTTCTGCAATCTGCCTGAATCGGTTCCAGTTAGGCTTGTGGCTGTCAGGTAATAGGTTGTGGTGTGGGAGGTTATACTATACTGTCAAATATTTAGCTAAATCCTCCACATTCAGTTGCCTGTCTGGCTCGGTTCACGCCAGTGCGCTGTGCACTCTCGCATTCGATTCGCACTGCAAATGACATGCGATATCTGTGCGATGCAAATTCAATTATACAGACTCTATGGCTGAAGTCGCATCGCATTCGGACTAAAGTCGTGCAGTCCGCACCAGAATCGGATTGCATAGGTGATCACACCCATGCAATATGATTCATGTCAGGACTGACAGTTTGCACTGCGATATGCAAACCGATCTGGGGGGGGGGGGGGGGGGGGGGACAATAACTTTGTATTGACGCCCACAGCGGCTCCCATATGGCAGTGTGAACTGCCTGCGAGTCAGGTGCAATGCGGGAACCCGTGCTGGATTTGCACGGGTTCTCGCATCGCACCAGTGTGAACCGAGGCTCAACGTGTAATCCTCTGCAGAATTCACATGGCACTAAAAATCACCTGTGCAGTTCAGCTGGTGGGGACTTCATCCATTATGTGAGATGACATCAGTACAACATTTTTATGCTGTCAGGTAGCTCTCTTTTAACAATGTATTTTGCTGAGAAACGTAGCAATGTGTCCATCTCAAACCACAAGAGCTACAAAATGTATAAAAACTGCATCGTTCCACAGTCATCTATATTTTTTGATAGAAGATTCAATAGCAGGATACACATCATATTATCGGCTTGCTAGAGACTACATAGGTTGTTCTCATTTAAGAAATGAGGCTTAAATTAAATTGAAGCCAGTTTGTATTGAAGAGTGGATCAATCTTATTCACAACAGTAAATGACTTAATGACACTAATACTTACGCTCTTTTTCTGGAAGACACTTCATTGCCCGCTGCAGTAAGCGATGAGCAGCCTCAGACTGGCCTTGCTTAAGAAGAAATGCAGCATTTTTCCAATACACAGACTTTTCCTGTTTGAAACGCTTTATCATCGTGTTGAACAATTCATCAGCCTCCTGGATGCCAGAAAACAGCAAACAAATCAAAATTCAACATCATTTACCACAAGTAAAAAAAGTCTTCTAGTAAAGTTGAAAAGAACCAGAGCATACCTTTAATTTTATTTTTTTTAGCTTTACAGAAACCACTGCCAAAATAAACAGTGAAGAAAGCAGGGATAATATCAATAATTCATCAATTACAGCACACATAGCAAAGACACCTCTGCCTTTCCACTGAGTCAAAATGTGACCGATTTCTGCAGGGCAGTGAACAATTCTTAGCGGTAGACATGAAGTCTTGGCAAAAAAAAGGGGGGGAGGAGTTTGGTCTGCATGCAGTAAGGAACAAGGCAATACATGCGATGATGGGTGGACTGCAATGTTTACATGAATAGGAAATGGAAAGATTCACTTTGAGGGCTTGTTTGCACTAGGTGTGGTGCTATGTGGGAACGTGTATTAAATCACGTTTTCCAACACCGCACGGAAATGTACTGCATTCTGCATACTTAATGGCATCACCACACACTTTGCAAACATGCATTACAATGCGGTTTGGTGTGGCACGATTTTAAAATATTATGCCTGCAACATTTTTTATGCATAGTGCAGCCCACGGAAATGAGTAGGCTGTTGGGAATGCATTAAAAAGTGTGTGCGTTTGGACACACCTTATGGTGATGACAAGCCCTAAAGTGAAATTTAACCTGGTCCAACATGCACCTTGTGTTTTAAAGTATGTGTGCTATGCTGTCCATGCACAGCTCAAACTTTTGGAGGTGCCTGCTGAATCTCTGGCGAAGATTGGAGCTTTGGGTGGCCCTGTTTACAGCACATAGCTTGACAAACTTCAACCTGAAAAATTAAGGGGAGCCTTTAAATCCTAGAACCAGGCTATACAGGGGCCTTGAATTGCAATATATATATATATATATATATATATATATATATATATATATATATATATATATATATATATATATATATATATACATACACACACATATACACACACACACAAAAGTGGATATGTATATACTGTATTTTTTTCTGCAGGATGGGCCTTCGCTTTATCTTACCACAGCTGATATGCTGCAGACCACAATGGTGCTGTCAGCTGCAAAGTACCAGCTATCTGGGGGGGGGGGGGGGTATTACATACATAAGGAAAAACCTCAAGAAGGCAGAACAGCACCAAAATGCTTGTAGTCCTTATTCTCATGTCCCCATCACCACAAGATTTTCCTGCTGCATCCACTGAAAAACATTTCTAGGCTCCAAGGACAGGGAAAGAAGGCTCACAAAGCAATTCAGAGGCTTAGAACAAGTCACGTTAAGCAGGCCATTTCCAGCTGCATCCTTTCCAAGGCGGGTGTCTCTTCAACAGCTGCCGGAACAAATATTTTTTTACCCAAATCGCTCCCATGATGGCCAACTAAATCAAGCACAGAGCTGATGTGGACACTCTTAGAAGGGAGGATACTGTGACCTTTAGGGTGTTCAGTTCAGTATTCTGGTGCTTCAGCATTGTAAAGGTGCCACATGACATTTGAGGAAGCTGAACTAAAGCTGCCAAAATTTGTCATGTTTATTTCAAGATAACATCTACCTAGTTTCCGTTTTATACTGTGGCCTACCATAGTTGTTTACATACTGTTCAGCCACTAAAAAATGTATGTGGCCCATTGGCTCTTAGATAATACCATTTATTGCAGGACAAAACCAGCCTGGTTTCCATTTTCTGCCCATTCAAGTACTCGCATACTGTCCTAATGCTACACAATTTCTACCAAACACATACCATACATTAGGGACAATATGAATGGTGTGGGGGTGAACCGGGACAATATAACTGGTACAATGGTGATTAGAGAGACACTGTAAGTGGTGGAAATTAGTAACACTGTGGGTGGGCAGCAGTGATTAGAGACACTGACTGGCAGCACTGGTCTGGTGACTGTACTGCTGTTGCAGTGATCAGATATAATGGCTGGTGGCACTGACATACAGTGATATCAGCATTGTACATTATCACGCAAATCTCATGCAAAAAAATGTGATGCCATAAAAGAGGGTCACTATTGCGAAAATCACACTGTTTTGTAACACACACACACACACACACACACACACACCTTAAAAGGCATCTACCAAGCATGTGATTAAGGGACTGGTTTTAGTTTCCATACCACTCTCAGGGCTGTGTGTTAAGAAGGACCCTCTGCCACTATACAATATTTAAAATATATATTTTATGCTTTGTTAAATGCCCCCCATCGCAGTGCCCGTAGACTTAAAAAAGGGACACAGCCAAGTTTGGGTTTCTCAAATTTCACGTGGGATTCTACAAACCAACCAGCAGTGCCCTCTCTGACTGGGACCAGGGCGTATTTATTCATCACCATCAAGGACATGAATCATTGAATTTTGTGTCTTCATTTGAGCTTTTTTTTTTTTTTTTTAGGTCTTCTAAGGTCAGAAAACAAAATGATTTCCTTCTCTTAAGCCTGAGGTGTCAGTGTTTGGAATGGTGAAGTATCAAGGAGTTTTATTTATATGATGCTATAGGGTAAAACTTTTACATTGATACAAGACAACCAACACATGCCTAAAGTATATATACCTTAAACTTTTCTGACTTGATGTAAATCTCCACCAAGTGTTGGAATGCTTTCAAAGGATCATTGTATTGAACAGCTCGTCCGAACACCTTCAGCAAAGTCTCTTCTGTGCCATATGTATTCTCCATATTCAGCATGGCCACCCATACATTCAGCTTCTCTTGCTCCTCCCTGTAAGAACAATGGGTTAATATATTATGGTGTATGCCAGGGTAATATTTTCTGTTTTATCCCTTTAAAAGATCCTGTAAGCACAAAAATACCTCATCTGACAAATATGCACTCCGCTCATAAGTCCTGTTGTGGACTGACAACACAAACAGCAAATGCCTGCTCAGTTTGAAGGTGGTTGTGCCTTTCCTCCAATTAGCTCTCACCAAGCTCTGAAGAGTGTAACTTTAGCTCTCCGCCCAGTGCTTTCTGAAATCTCAGACAAGATGTAAAAACTCTGCACTTTGAACTGCTGTAGATATACAGGTACAACTTATAATGGGATGATTTGTTTAAATCGCTGTGTGTCACGCTAGTTAGGTCAATGTGTATAGGTAGGGGGGTTTACAACCACTTTAACCTTTCCCATTATCTTCATCTCCAAAACATTGCACTATTTCTAGCCCTAAAATAAGAACTAGGACGACATAGACACCACTGTGATTAAACAGTTTGCCAACAGAGAAAAACAGGAGAACTCAATTTCTGGGGGAAACAAGGGGAGCGATGACATACGTGACCAGTGACATAAAAATATGTAAAATTCTTTCTAAATGGAAACAATAGTTGAAAAATGCAAATAAGGATCACTAAAAACAATCCTCATTTCTTAGTGAATTGACACCATCATGGTTTTGTTTGCCAATCACACAGTGAAAGTATCTTTCACTTGTTAAATTACAGCCATAACTTTATGACCACCCACCCAATATTGAGTAGGTCCCTCTTTTGCTGTCAAAACAGCCCTGATCCATCAAGGCATGGAACCAACTAGACTTCTGAAGGTATGCGGTGGTATTTGGCACCAAGCCGTCGTAGCAGATCTTTTAACCACCTCAATACAGGGCAATTTCACCCACTTCGTGCCCGTGCCAAATTTCAACGCATCACATGCCTGGCGAAAGGGGTCCTGCGCGGCTCCGAAGCGTGGCACTTTCATTTGTGATGTGATCTCTTACATTAAATACTTTTGGACGGAGGTCGTTGTTCCATGGTGTGTTGGTGAATATGTACACTTGTTTGATGCTTGAATAATTGAATGAATGAATGAATGAATGGAGGACCCAACTGGTAATCGCTGCAGCACCCACCATTTTAGGAGCCATATCTACCAGGAACGTGTGCGATAGGAATATTTATCAGACAATTTTCAGCGCTGTCGCACTTTGAATGACAATTGCACGGTACCCATATGACACTTTTATCTTCTTTTTTTTTGAGACAGATAGAGCTTTCTTTTGGTGGTATTTAACCACTTTCCACCCTTCAACGTCATATGACGTTGTCGACTTTGAGTGGGTATATCTGAAGGATGCCTGCAGTTACATCTTCTTTTAGAGCTGGCGATTCCCTTTACCGCAAGAACAATCATAGTGGCTGTTTAGCCCCTTGATCATTCTTACAGGCAGCAGGAGGGGACGTGCCCACCTCCCAACGCGTCTCCGGGCTCACCCGTACGGTCGGCTAAAGCGAGAGTGGTCCATGCCAGAAGTTGACCGTAGAGAATCCGGTGGGCCAGATGGCCCCTGTACGTCTCTATGATCTTTCGGGGGCCAGGCGCAACGTTATGATGTCACGACCAACTACTATTTTCGAAAAAATGCAGCCACCTTGGCTGGGAAGCCAGGATAGTTTTTATTTTTTTCAGATGTGGGGACTTATTGACCCCAGATCTCGTTGTAAAAAGGACCCGTCACGCACTATTCCTATTACAAGAGATGTTTACATTCCTTGTAATTGGAAAAAAAGGAAAAAAAAATGTCAAAATAGAAAAATAACTGTAAAAGTCAAATAAAAAAAAAAAAAAAATTTAAAGCGTTTGTGTCTGCTCGCATGTGGAAGCAAACACATACGTAGGTCGCGCCCACATATGTAAACGATGTTTAAACCACACGCGACGGCAAATGTTAGAGCGAGAGCAATATTTCTAGCGCTAGACCTCCTCTGTAACTCTAAACCTGTAGAAAAAAAAAAAAAAAAAATTGAAATTGTTGCATATTGGGATTTTTAAGCACCGAAGTTTGGCGCCATTCTACGAGTGTGCGCAATTTCAAAGCGTGACATGTTGGGTATTTACTTGGTGTATCATCTGTCAGATTATACAAAAAAAAAAATTGGGCCAACTTTAAAAATGTTCGGGGGTTCCGAGTAATTTTCTAGCAAAAAAAAAAAAAAAAAAAAAAGAAGATTTTTACATGTAGGAGCAAAGTGTCAGAATTGGAAATAAATAATTTTTCTTCACTTACGTGTGCTGATGAGGCTGCGCCAACGAGCACTAAATGACGAGCTGCGCCGATAATCAGGACCCCCGACGATCAGTACCTTGATTATCAGTGTAAACAGTGTGTTGACAGCCTTGCTGGTTATCAGCACTCCTTTGCTCACACAGACACAGTGGGTGGGGAAAGGACTGCCCATAACTGGCAAGTCTGATCAGCTGTGATTGGACACAGCTGATCACATGGTAAAGGGCCACTGTGATTGGCCGTTTACCCCGATCTGATCAGCTGTGTCCGAAGGACACAGTTGACACAGAGCATGCTTGATGCGTCCTAGAACTAAAGTACCGCGCTGTAGCTGTCTTTTGGCTATAGTGCGGTACTGAAGTGGTTAGGGCCTGTAAGTTGCAAGGTTTGGTCATTAGGTTTCCCAGCACATCCAGGTCTGGAGAATTTGGAGGCCAAGTAAGCCTCTAAATCGTCATTGTGTTCCCTTAAACCATTCTTGAACCATGTTTGCAGTGTGCATTATCCTGCTGAAAGAAGCCACTACCATCAGGAAAACCATTTGCAGGGGTGTACTTGATCAGTAACAAGGTTTAATTAGGTGTTCAGCAGAACATTGCTCAAGGCATCACGCTGCCTCCCCCGGCTTGCCTTCTTCCCATACTGCATCCTGGTGTCCTCTCTTCCCCAGGTAAGCGACTCGCACATGCACCCAGCAATCCACATGATGTAAAAGAAAGAAAAAAACAAACACATGGATTTATCAGACCAGGCCACCTTCTTCCATGACTTACTGTTACCCATGGGTTGTTTAGTGTGCCGTTCAGGCTTGATCACTATGGGGAGTAGTGTGGGTGATGCTGCAACCACTGCAGGAGTGCCAGCAAGGGATGTCGTTCGTCTCAGCTCCTGTAGTCACTGGAAGAGAGGAAAGATCCCTGCTGCTGCACATAAGGGGGTGTAGCCTGGCAGGAGTCCAGGCTTAGGTTGTCTCTCATCTACCATAGTATTCCGTAGATGTGTGGCACCAGGGCTCTTTCCTCTCTTCCTTTCAGTACTTCCATTACTTTGTGGAGCAGTTCTGATGCTCATGTGTTCATTGTAGGCACATCTGGCTGTGGCCATGGGTCAGCATAGGCACCCTGAACCAGACTGTTACACGGCTCTATATACAACAAATCACCATTCCCCATTTTTCTGCATTCAACACATCTAATTCAGGGGGATCATGTTTATTTGCGGCCTTATATATCCCATGACTTTTAGATGCCATTGTAACAAGATAATCAATGTTAGTCACTTAACATTTCAATGGTCATAAAGTTATGGCTGATCAGTGTATGTGTAGCATTACCTGAAGTAAATAGTCTGCAGGGCTCTTTCTGCCACAGCCCGTGCTTGCTCCAGCTCAGTGGCCTGGAGGTGGAAATCCATGTACTGAATCCAGTTAGCAGAGATATTAGGTGAACTGAGGACAAGGCGCTCAAATTCATTAATTGACTGCGGTTGCTGACTTGGATCCTTTGCCTCTTTTCCAGCTGGTCTCTTCTCCACTCCCTGTTTTTTCTGGTTGCTCTTAGTCTGAAATGTTGTGAATGCAAATATTCACGGTGAATAGTTTATTATGCTGAACAATATCTTTATAAAATGAAATAAGCAGAACCATGCAAAGAAAATAGATTTGGCCAGTTCAGTGCCGACTAGAAGGTTCCCCGGGCCACAGGTTTTAAAGCCATCAGTTAATGTTACCCAGTCTCAGGGTTTATGTTTTTGGCATGCAGCTCATCGCTAGTACAAAAGAATAAGTTGGGATGAGTGCTTAGGTGAAGGAGTCCTATAGCTCAACACTTTCAGCAAAAACAATCACCCATTTTTGTACTTTAAAACAATTATATACCATTCCAACCAGCATACTGCCGACATATACAGTATGCTGTTTTTTTTTTCGCTGTACAAACCGTTTTATCGTTCTTTTTCTTTTCCGACTCCCACAGGGAATAGGCTTTCCTATGAAGAGGCGTAGATGATTGACGTGCGGCTAAGGCGTGTCACGCGTTCTGAAAATAGCCGGACTGGGACTCGGCGCTATACGGCGCCTGCGCACAGACTAGAAGCTGACTGCGCAGGCGCCGTATATAGCCGAGTCCCAGTTCAGGTATTTTCGGAACGCGTGACGTGCCTTAGCCGCACGTCAATCATCTACAACTCTTCATAGGAACGCCTATTCCCCGCGGGAGTCCGAAAAGAAAAAGAATGATAAAACGGTATGTACAGCGGAAAAAAAAAAACCACACAACAGCATACTGTACATGGCAAAAAATGGAAAGAACGAAAAACTGGACAGCCACACTCCAAAATCACTTAAAAAAGGGATGTCTTTTATTTCAACTGTACATACACAGTCACTGCAAACCAACAACATTCAGTATGGCCGACGCGTTTCGCACTGGTAGTCAGTGCTTAGTCATGGCTGAAATGTTGTCTGTTTATCCCTATTCACGGACGACTTACACAAAAAAAAAAGCCATGACTAAGCACTGACTACCAGTGCGAAACGCGTCGGCCATACTGTATGTTGTTGGTTTGCAGTGACTGTATGTACAGTTGAAATAAAAGACATCCCTTTTTTAAGTGATTTTGGAGTGCGGCTGTCCAGTTTTTCGTTCTTTCCATTTTTTGCTATCATTAGCATTGCCAGGACCTTGGTGGTTCATCAGCCCTTAATTGCCTACGGGGCTCACCTGGAGCGGTGAGAATCTTGTCAGCATACTGTACATGTCGGCAGTATGCTGGTTGGAATGGTATATAATTGTTTTAGGGTGAACCTCCGCTTTAAGATGAAATGGCCATTTCAAATTCAGAAAGACGCATTTATCAAAATAAATGATACTAAATATTTTTCAGACATCCTCTATGCAGAATGATGATACAATTCTCAATTTTCACAAGTCACTTTACACAACAATTGCATTAGAAAAAAATAAATAGTCAAGCCATTATCTCACACTGAACTAATCCAATAGCTGCAGTTAAAGCGGAGCTCTACCCAAAAGGAGAAGATTTGCTTTAAGGTCTCCCCCCCCCCCCACTCTTTCAGTAATGGCAGTTGTGTGTACCCATTCCCACTTCCACTCATCTAGGCAATCACCTAGGCACCCCCCCCATTGCAGTCTTCTGGGACACGACAGGTTCCAGAAAACTGTGGGACCACGGCTGTAAAGCCGCAAGCTGTCACAGCTGGGTGCCCACAGTTGCCGGCCCCAAAGACAGAAGTTAAGGTTAAAATGGCTGAGGTGTGCACATTGCTGGATTGTGGGACAGGGAGTGGCTGTTTTAAAAAAAAAAAAAAAAAAAAAATCAGCAGCTACAGTTGTTGCTGACTTTTAATTTTTACACAGTAGCCTGGAGCTCCTCTATACAACAATATAACTTCAAAAATCAAGCTAGATATGTTCTGTTCAGTTTACCCAACTGCTGTCACTACTATCAAAGTTGGTGACAGATACATGTGAACGACTAGGCATTAACAGTGCAAAGCACAAAAACTAGTTCCGGTGATCCAGAAAAACTGGCTACAAAAATGTAATTATAAAAAAAAATGAGAACCAGCTGATATATATTAATGAAACTAGAAGACCTAAATCTTTTCAGTAAACATACTTTCTGTATCTTGGGGCACTCCTCTTCATCCTCCTCACTGTCTGAACTGCTCTCCTTTCCATCAATTAAAGACGTTTTGAGAGTATTCAGGCTGACGTCCCAAGAAAAGCCGGAGGAAACCTGCAGCCGGGGTGCTGGAGGCTTATTGCTAGCTTCTTTCTACAGAACAAAAAAAAAAAAAATCATGAAATTAAAAAAAACATGCATAAATAAAATACACCAATTTATTTTGGAAGCAAAATGTAAGCATAGTCTTCCTTTACTTGCCTGTTTTCTATGGTAACATCTACATTATATATTGAAATCAATTAAAACAAAATGTATAAATACTAAAATAAGGTAATTTATTTTATGTTATCTTGAATAGAGTGAAGAGAACATTTTTCAGGTTTTATTCTGCGGTCTGCCATCAGGGAGATTCACCCTCTCCATTTGTGATGTTTACCGTTACGTGAAAGTAAAAGAAAATCCCAAAAACTTTGGGTTGTCCCCAGAACAGGAATAGTGGGGGATATCTTCCAATGAGGACACTAGTAATGGTGACAACCAGGGATTCCTTCACTTTGGAGACATTTCCTTTGACTTCCTGTTTTGGCTATGGGACAGGAAGGGCAAGGAATTGTCCTCAATAGGACAGAGATGGCAAAAAAAAAAAAAAAACACAAACACACAAAGAAAAAAGGGTTATCCAAGTTTTTTTTTTTGCATTTAGTTCTACTTTAATAGTAATAACAAACCTCCCATTAACAAAGAGTAATGCGAAAAAGCAATAACAACAGAACTCACTAACCTTTTCCTCATTTTCGGTCTTCTGTTCTCGATAATGAACCTCAACTCCACTGTCTTCATCATCCTGGGACACTTGGGATTTCTTCTTTTTAGAGCTCTAATAATTGGCAAGTATAACGGATTATTACTGGTAAAATTTTACTTCTTACAATAACAAATGACTAAAACAGACAGTTCTACAAGACTCAAAAACTATTACTTTATAGCCGCAAAGCAAAAACGGCAAAGCACTAGTAGCAGAAAATGTAGTAACATTTATCTTTGTGTATACATGCAGAGTTAGATACTAGAACCAAATAAAAAAAAAAATATATAAAACTGTCAACAGGTCAGACATTTCTTTGGTGCCCTTTTTCAGGTCAGTTTTGTTACATTTATGTTTTAGTTGAAAAATTCCTCTTTTTTTTTTAATTGGTCCCCATATCCAGCTCTGTATGTACTATACACAACGATAAATGTTAGAACCTCTGTGCTTTAGTGTTTACACTGATTCTATTAAACTGACCATTTATTCTTTTATTCTGAACCCTCACATGCTGTCACTGAATGCAGCTGGTGTACTGAACTTTACAAAATATACAGGGACTCTGTCTGATAAACAATATGCAATGACAAGCATTACAAAACATTCATCTAGTCGTCCTCTAGCCCAGTGCCCATCGGTGTCAGGAGCGCTGAAAGCCCCTCTGTACAGTGCTGCCATCTGCTGGTCACATGCTACAATACCTTGACTTCACGTTCAGAGTTCGTTCGTCTCCTTTTTTTTTCACCCTTCTTTCTCCTCAAGCTATAGCCATCAGACTCTGGGATAACATCAGGATTTCCAGTATCATTTGAAAGTAGTGACAGCTCTATGTGATTCTCCTCTTTAGCTATACTAAAAAAAATAAAAAAAATAATACACCTATTATATACAAGTTTAAAACAAGCAAAATTCAGCCTAGTGGCACCTACCGGATAAATAAAAATACATATTTTTAGCATTTGTATATTTTGAGACCCAGAATAACTTGTACTGCATTTAAAACATAATTTTTAAAATTACCCATGCGGCCTGTTTGTACTTTTGTCATGAATGTTCCCTTTAACAAAGACTGCCATTGCTATTACTTGTCTGGCCGTTTCTGGGCTCAATACTTTGACATGACTCAGAACACAAATGCAGATCGGGAAAAAGTCAGAATGAAAAATCTGAATACTTACTCTAAATGAGGTACGTTCAGTACTAAAACCCATAACACAAGGTATTTTTCTGTACCTGCGGGGTCTTTGAATGTATAAAGCACAGATGCTGCATGTTTTTTTTTTTTTTTCTCATTTACTGTGACATACACCTTAAATCTGAACTCTTATCTCCCCTTCGCCCTCTATATAGCATGCCACATTTTTTTGTTTGCAATAACCTTGTCAAGCAATTTAACTTCGAGAGAGAGAGAGATCGATAGAACAAAAAGTACTATGCAATGTGGTTATCATGCATTTCAAAAAGTAGTACATGCACTACGTTTGGTGCGGTTTCAGCCCATTCAAAACTATTGGGGCTGAAATCACACTGCACATGAATCCCACAGGAACCACACAGCGTTCCTGTGAGATTCACGTGCAGTTCCTAGTGTGAATGGGTCCTAAAAGTACCTATTTGTGGTTGTAGAGCTGAAAAGGCAGAGACGAGGATAAGACTACAACTTTGAAAACCTCTTGTCCAGCGTCTCAAGAACCCTTGACTACCGACTTCAACATTGCCCAAACACAGACGTTTGGATGCACGGTGCTTACAAAGCCAGCTAAGTTGAGTGCAACATTTCACATGTATAGGTCTGTGGCTGGAGTTCAGTTTAAGTCGAAGCTTGCCTTAAGAGAGTAATTCTACCATAGCCTAGAACAGTGATGGCAAACCTTGGCACTCCAGATGTTTTGGAACTACATTTCCCATGATGCTACACTACACTGCAGAGTACATGAGCATCATGGGAAATGTAGTTCCAAAACATCTGGGGTGCCAAGGTTCGCCATCACTGGCCTAGAACATAGGGGGGTTAATTTTCTAAAACTGGAGAGTGCAAAATCTAGTGCAGCTGTGCATGGCAGTCAATCAGCTTCTAACTTCATCTTGTTCAGTTAATTTTTTGATAACTATAAACTGGAAGCCGATTGGTTATACACAGCTGCAACAGATTTTACACTCTGCAGTTTTAGTAAATCAACCTGTAGTGTACACCCCATGCTTACTTTTACCCAAGTATATATAAAATAAAAATAAAAAAACTTACGAAATAATTTTGGCAGTAAGCAACTTTCCTTCAGGAATGTGTTTCTTATACATCTCTATCTCGTTAACATAATAGGAGGTGACATTCTTAAACAGAATATGGCCATCAATCGAACTGGATATCCTGCAGTAAGAGCAAAGCAATACAATTAGTTCTTTGCACAGCATATACCGGCCACCCACATAGTGCATATAAGGAACATGCATACCTGAAAAATACACCTTTATCTGTAACTGCACTGACAAAACCTTTAATGAGCTGCCCTTCCTTCAAACAATCAATAGACGAGAGGTCTTCATCTATCTGTTTGCTGACACTTCCAGGATTTAATCTGTACAAGAAGGGAAGAATGCAACATTCAAAGTAAACATGCTTGTAAACATTTATCAATATTTAGTGATTGGAGACATTTTGTTATCGCTATAACAGACAAACTGATCTTAATTATCCAGTCATAATATAAAAAATAGAATTTTTGTTCACAGTAAAATCATTATGTGGAACAGGGGAAGTGTTATACCTTGGGACAGACTGCTGTACACACTGACCAACAGGAACTGAACGACTTTCGCACAGTATGTAACCAGTTTCACCTATGAAAGATGTCTATACATACCTTTTTTAATCCTGATCTAATCACATGATCCGACTCCCTTGTGTCAGTCAGCGGCAGCTGCAGGGGAGAGAGAGAGAAAGGAACGCAGACAATGGATGAGCCAAAAGGAGCCTTTGGGTAATGTCACTGCTCCCAGGCATTCCTAGCCATTGTCAAGCACGCTCTTCTCTCCCCGGAAAATATATACATATATACATCTTTCTTACACAGGTAGGTCAGAATAGCTGTTTGGAGGGTGGGGGGGGGGGGTGCATTTTTAGGGCTAGTTTGGTTTAGCCTGGAATTATACTTTATAGCCAACCATGCCATGGACATATAAAGTAGCTAATTAATGACCTGTGACTATGCTTACCGAGATTCTCTTAGGGACAGGTCTATTTTATTTCCAACAGAGAGTATGCAACACCTGAAAAAGGAAAAAACAACATAATCACTGTTGAGCTCAAAATTAAATAGGATTTTTTTTTTTTTTTTAAGCCTGGACAATACAAACTAAGAATATAAAATTTATATATATATATATATATATATATATATATATATATATATATATATATATATATATATATATATATATATATATATATATATATATATATATATATATATATATATATATATATATATAAAAAATGCCCACTTTAGGAGGTTGCCACCTCACACAATCCTGTCTTGCTTTCCTCACTATCTTTCTTTATGCCTACAGTGTTGCCTCAGGTTCCTTAAAATGTAATTAATGAGCTTCTTACATACGTCTGTGGATAAGACGCATCCAAGGTTGCGCTTAGACTAGTCACTTTGTTCTGGGAGCAGTCTTAGCTATACCCATCTAAGACATGGATTAATGGATACATTACTGCACCTGCTACAACTGATCCAGCAAATATACAAATACTTTAGGTAAAACTTATTTCATAATAAAAAATAAAAATAAAAAAAGCCAACCTCACAAGCATTCCAGCGGCAAACTTCTCCAGGGAGATCTCATCATAGCAGTCATTTAATTGGAAGAAACTAGCTCTTCCAGTCTTTCCAAACGGTATGGTTATCTGTAGGCCTGTACTGGGAATTACACTCTTTACGCAGCCAAAAGTGATACAGCCCTCTGTCAGAGCATCAAGGTCTATAAAGATAGATTAGTATATCAATAAAAACGCAAGATGTTCAATCAAATGCAACAGAGGTGCCATCAAGGGAAGTTTATTTTCACACAAAGTGTATGTTGTATTGACATTTTAAAGTTTACATTATGTTTAGCTGAAATGAAAAATGCCTAATCACTTGGAAAAAATAATCTATGGACATGCATGACAAATCTACATTTTCAGCAAATAAGATAATGAGCATCAGCACTGCTAATATACACAAAGATATCACTGATACAGCTGTATATTACCTATTAATGACAAAGAGAGCTTTTTACGCGCGTCCTCTACATCAACCACAGTGGCGGTCAGCGCCTGACCTGGTCTGAAATGCTTCTCTGGACGCTTTAAGACCTACAAAAGACATGGGATGGAATGATTTCTTTCTATCTGTAAACAGGTGGTCTTATGAGAAAAGTATAAATGCCCATACCTTAGCAGAAGATGACAGAAGCAGCTGTTCTACTGTGCCACGAATACCGGGAGAGATTTCTACCTCCAGACATTGCTTCTCTTTGTTATACTGCACAAAACAAGAGAGACAAATAGTGCAAGCTGGTACATATGCTGAAAAACTAAATCTGAAGTGCACAAAAATGTAAAAAAAAAAAAAAAAAAAAGGGGGGGGCCTTAATGGCAAAAGAAAAAAAAAATTACAAAGTGTTCTTTAGCAATGAATGAAAGTTATGTGGTAAAAGATTTTACCAATAGTTGCCCGTTGTGATGGCCTCGGGCGTGTTAGAAATCTCACGTGCTTGATCCCGCCAGGAAGCCGACACTGCACAGTGCTGCTTGTGATTAGCGCTCTGCAGACTCTGCTTCCTGGCGGGATCAGGCACGTGAGGTTTGGAACACGCCCAAACCAATCAGTTGCTGGGCATGTTCTGTAATATTTAAGCCGTTTCACCACTCCCCCGAGAAGTTAGAATGAGTGTCAGGAGCATACCCCAGCACTTATAAGCCATTCAAGTTAAGTGGTTAAGCCACTCTAATCTGTAAACACCATCAGCACTGCCTCCTATTGCAGTGTCCCCCTCCATGTATAATTTATAAAAATAAAATGCTGCAAATACTCCTTTTCCTCTGACAGATGCAGCGGAAAGGGGGCAAGAATCCCCTGCTGATGTCAGTCTGGAGGAGAGAGCCGGCCAGTCATGTGATCACAATTTCGGCTCTGAAATTAGATATTTGCAGCATTTTTATAAACACACACACACACGGGGACACTACAATAGGAGGCAGTGCTGATGGTGTATACAGGTTAGTGTCATGAATGCAGCAGGAGGGGGAGATGCGGCACTGTCACAAGCAGACAGGCAGGAAAGGGAGGAGGGAGGAGACAGATACAGGGCCGGCGGATGACGGAGGCACTTAAACTGACCACCGTGTCAGGGCTCAGCAGCCATGATATACCATGGTCAGTTTACAGGGGGGAGGGGAGAAACTGTCAGGATCAGCCAGGATTTTTAGGTTTTACAAGGGGCCAAATGACACTGCACAAGCACTGTGTCATATAACATGCTTTAAAGTAACAGGATACATTTTTTGGGCTAACATAGGCTTTAAGGCCTGCTAGAAGAGTGGTATATTTTTCTGCAACAAGTTAAAACAAGTTGCATGGGACCAATCACTACTAGCTAAATGAAATCTTTTACATAAATATTACAGATTTACCTTGACTACATAGCAGGTCACTGTATCACCCGATGAGTACGTATTCAGGGGTTTGTGTTTTTCAACTTTCACTTCAGTATTCAAAAGACTGAAATACAAAATACATATAAACAAACAATACAGCTATAAATTTTTAATAATTTTTTTTAATAAAACCCCATACAATTTGCCTTTCAAAGCCATACCACACTAAATACAGATGTCATAGTACCTAGGACATTCTACAGCATTTTTTCACCCAAAATCCTGGCTAGTAGAGCAGGATGGAGGGAATTAACCTCTTTAGTATATTCATTTTAAAGAAGACCTAAGAAACCAACTACGAAGTACTAAGAAATATATGTTTGATCTGCATACTTGACCCAGGGCAGTCACCAAGTATGAAAGTATGACAGCCAAGCAACTAGCATGTTCTAGAGTGGCAGGCATTACCTCTTTTTCTCAGGAATACATTTTCTTTGAGGTGTTCCAGTCAGCAACAAACAGAGAATAAAGTAATTTGGCAATCAACTAAGAATTTCTAAAAACGGGAGAGTGAAAAATCTGGTCTAGCTGTGCATGGTAGCCGTTACATCCACATGCCCTCTAGTGGTGGCCAGAGGTAGTGCGGCTGTGAAAGTGTATCACAGCCAGTCTTACTTGTGTAGAAAGTATAGTTTGGCTTCTATTTTTTTTTGGGGGGGGGGGGGGGCAAACAACACAGATGGTGAGACATTATCTTACCTGGGAAGAATACTGAGTTCAAGAACAGACTTCATCAGGTGCGGGTGAGTAATGGGAAGGAACCTGTCATGCGATACACGTAAAACAAAAATATTAATAAGGGCACAAAGAAATGATCCATCTATAGAACCTAATGAATAATCTGAAGATAGCATACTTGTGTGTCTTGAGATCTCGTCCTCCTATCACACGACAAGTCACACTCTGCTTAGGCCTAAGCTTGGATGTTGGCAGAGCGCCTGCAAGCACATTCTCCACGATCTGAGAGGCGTGGATGTTACCCGTTAGTTTATCTGTAATAGACACCAACACGCTGATGGGCTTGATGCTTTTCACAGTCCCGGTGATCACTTCTCCAATAAGTGGCTTTCTTTTCGTAAGATTGAGTGGCATCTTGACTTTTTCCCTTCCTGAGCTGGCATTCTGCACTGCAAATTGGATTCCATGTTGATCAGCATCCATCGACGATAACGTCACGGAAATCTTCTGACCTACACTTAGCCTTTCTGATTCAAACCGGAAAGTGTCGTTAAAGTGTCTTTTGAGTGGGACAGCCACGAGCTTTGAAGTATCTTTCAAAGATGCCACAGCAAATTCTTCTGACAAATGCTGTATGACTGCAGAGTGGACGGAATTTTCTGCAAACTGGTATAAAAAGGCAAATAGTATTTTATTTTTTGAATAAAGCTGCACAAGAGCCAGGCTGTGTTTTTTTATTACCGGTAATTACAAAAACGGAAGCAAAACTTTTCTGAAAATATATACAAAAAATCCGGAGGTTTCCACCACAGTACTTTTTTTCTACTACTAGATGTCCCTCAGTCTGAGGGCCAGCAACATTGAAACCACTTTACCCGAGCCCAGGTCATCCTGGACCCACCTTAGTATGTGACTGAACAGTAAAAAGAGAAACATCACAGGGATGAGATCATCTCTCTATCACTACACTTTCTCTCAGAATATGAACCGATATGCTTATTGTACTGCTTCTTTCTCTCATTCTTCAGGATGACTGTACAGGGATGGCAAGAGAGCAATTCAGGTTAAATTTAAAATGTGACTGAAGGCAAAAAAGAACCCCCTCCCATTTTGGATAGAGTAAAGGAAAGTCATAACCCATCTGTGTTTTTTTTTTTTTTTTGCCATGTGAGGGAATCCCAGGGCGACACCAGAAGTAGCATTTCCATTGGGAATAAATTCCCCTCTATTAGTGTTCTGATGTCAACCCAACATTTGGGATTATATTTTACTTTCACCTTTGATGATAAATGGTAAGCAGGACAAATGGAGAAGGTAAATCTCCCTTATGGGGCCACAGACAGCAATAATAACGGACGTGTTCTAATCCCTCTCTATCCAAAACGAAAAAAAAAAAAAGTTTTGCCTTTAGTTACATTTTAAGTACTTACATTGCTTTCATGTGAAAATACATCCAACCACTTTTACCCCCGTCCTGCCCAGGCCAATTTTCAGCTTCCGGCGCGGTTACGCTATAGCACGGTCGGCAAGTGGTTAATGAAACATTTAGGATTACAGAGCTGCATTAAAGTGGGGTTCCACTGTTTTTTAAGTTATTTACATCTAGGCAGGCTCCTGAGCCGGGCTGTGTGCATCCATAGACACACGCAGCTTGGGCCCACCCCCCTCAAAGGATTTGTTTGACAGCAGCGGGAGCCTGCTGTCTGAGTCCCAAAATTTTTGACTTTAAAACCACTTAAAGTCCAAGGTTAACAACTCCACTGTGGAGAATTTCAGCACACAGATGCAGCTATTGTAGTCCCCAAGAAATAAAATAAAAATTCACTCTTAACTTTGAAGTTTTATGTGCATTTGTCCTTATAATTTTCTAAACAGAATTTCACAGCAACAGAAAAAAATACTTACATTCTCTTTACATTTCTTTAGTAAAGCTTCTTCCATGGAAACATGAACGTGAGCTTTCAATATATCAACATGTAGAATCACAGCCTTTACTTTCTGTCCCAGAGTTAAAGGTTTTTCTGCAAAAAAAAAAAAAAAAACAACTATTTCAAAAGACTTCTAGACAGAATATGTTTAATGAGGCTCAGCAATAAGCAAATGCATTGAACCTAAAAAGCTGCAGCTGGCACCCAACATTCTAGAACCTTGCTGCAAATGAAAACGTGTGCCACCCTCTATCATAAACAGCTGCTGGTTCCTACATAAAAAAAAACAACCGGCTTTTAATCATTACATAAATAAGCAAAATCCTGCCTAACAAAGACTGAAGAGAAGAGCTGCCTGTGTCATCGAGGTATCTTTTGACCCATGCAAGCCTAACACTATTAAGCTTAGCCTATTTGTTAAAGGAGAATTTCACCTTTCTGAACATGTCACACCCATATTTAGGGTGTAACATGTTCAGCGTCTTCATCCTCTTCCCTCGATCCTCCCACCCCGGTCCCCCAATCACCAAAACAGCAGGCCATACATCTTCTTCCCACCCCTGCTGTCACAATTCAAAAAGAACGTGGGGCCATGCAGGGCTCCGAGCACATGGCTGCATCATTCATTCGCAGATCCCTGTAAATCAATGAACTACAACTACCATCAGCCTTTGTGACCGACGGCTTGTAGCTGAACTATCAGGGAGCTGATGCGCGCTCTAGGTAGTTCATTGAGCTTCCTGTCATTCAGTAACTGTCTGCCCATATCGAAGGTACGGTCAGACAGCTACACTGACAGTCTGTAGGAGCCTGGCATTGCATCCACAATCTGCTGTTTGTGGGTGCAATGCTTTACAGGCTTCTAAAAAAAAAAATGTAATAAAAAAACACAGATACACATTTTGTACCTGCAACAAAAAAAAAATGTGCATTCATAATTTTTTTATGTAAAAAGGTGAACTTATGCTTTAACTGATGTCTAAATAAGAATATAGAAGAATAATTACCTTGTTCCTTATGTTGCACAGCTGATATTTTCTTTGCTCCCGGGACTTGGCTAGTGCTGAACAGAACCGAACCATTATCTTCCAATTTTTCAACAACAAGTATCAAGTTTTTCCCTGGTATTACAGAATAGATGGTCTCGCCCTCATCCAGTTTTTCTAATTAGAAGCAATAAAATAAAATAAAATAAAACAGTCTCGCAGGAACAATAACTAGTCCTAAACAAAGTTATAGCCTATAATGCCAACAACATTGTGTACCTGTATAATGCAGAGAAAAATTAAGAAAACAACGTCAACAAAACCGGACAGCACTACAAGGCTTGGTTCACACTGCAGTGATGCGGGAACCCTGCAAACCCACTCACGAGTTCCCGCATCTCATGTCTCCCGGCGGCAGTTCACACTTCCCCTATGCAAACTGCTGGGAGTGTAAATTAAAAAAACAAAAAGTTAATGACACCCCCAAATCAGTCCGAATTTGCAGTTCGCTTTGCAATATGCAGACACAAAAAAGGATCAGGGTTGTTCTGTGCAAAAGCATTGCACAGAGCAGGCAAGAATAAACATGTTTGTGATTTTAGAAAAAAAAAAAAAAAAACACACACACACACACACACACACACCACAAGGATTTCTATACCGCTTTAAGCGATACTATACACTAATATACAAAATAAATACAACGTAGTTGGTCTTAGTTGCTAGATTAGGGATGGTGCAGGGCTTGCTTTGAATCTAGGAGCCAGTTAAAAAAAGTTAGGAGTTTGTGCGGACAATAGTAACATGGGTATTGCAATTGATGTTTTTATGCGTAGGGCCTAAAATAAAAAAACTTTGGGTGGGGGGGATTTTAGGTGCATCTTTATTTTTTACATCAAAGTCCCCTAGGTGATGACCCAAATACTTTCACCTGACAAGTAAGCCCTGCTGCTTACCCCCCCCCCCCCCACACACACACACACACACACACACACACACACACACACCGTATATACTCGAGTATAAGCCGAGGCCCCAATTTTACCACAAAAAAATGAACTTATTGACTCAGCAGCAGCTTCACTGTGTCCATTTGCAACCTTACTGTGCCCATTCTAGCCTTACTGTGCCCATTGCAGCCTCAGTGTACCTGTATTCTTAACAAGCATCCATTTTTCAAAAGTTGCGGCTTTCTCCTGGTCCCATTCGTTCCGTTATAGCCAGTGTACCTGTCAGGTCGCGGGCGTCCATTTTTCAAACGTCGCGACCATCTCCTGGTCCGTAATAGGCATTTGACACTGTTCGGCTACCGCCTATCACGAATGTCCTCTCATCCTCGGACTCCGTTTCCCAGCAGAAACTGAGTTTAGTGTTCCCGCCAATCACGGACCTCTTTCATGCTCGTGCAAGAGGACATCCATGATAAGCGGAACACTAAACACGGTGTCTGCTGGAAAAGTCGGAGGATGAGAGCACCTCCGTGATAGGCATTTGACACTGTTCCGCTACTGCCTATCACGAACCAGGAGGAAGCCGCGACTTTAGAAAAATGGACGCCCGTGACCCGACAGGTACACTGACTCAAGTATAAGCCGAGCAGGCTATTTTCAGCCCTAAAAAACTTGGCTTATACCCGAGTATATACAGAGAGATAGAGATTATAAATGCACTACCCCGGGGCTTGACCAATCCAAGGCACCAGGTCTTCATGGCGACTATAAATGGAGTCCTGGTGCCTGGGCTTTTGTCAGCCCATTCACTGTTGAAGGGATACACAACTTGTATTGCCTAATGCCCGAGACTTGCAGTTCTGGGCACCTGGCAGGTGTGTGTGTGTGTGTAAAATTTATATATATATATATATATATATATATATATATATATATATATATATATATATATATATATATATATATATATATATATATATATATATATATATATATATATATATATATATATATATATAAAATTTACACACACACACACACACACACACACACACAGAACTGCAAGTGGGTAGTGCATTTCCATTAGTGAGATTTCCCCTCACTTACTGTCACAACTGCTTTCACAGAAAGGAAGGGAGGGACATTTCCTGTACTGAACCAAAACAGGCAATGAGGTTCAAACCAGCCCCAGAAAATAACAGGTGGAAGAGGACGGGTTGGACTGAAAGCAAGACAGATAGTTCATATAAAAGAAAATTTGTTGAGCGACACAAAAGAAAGCTCACCATTTTTTTTCATTAGGCTCTTACAGAACTGCAGCTCACTGCAACACTGGCCGATCTGAGAGAAGCCATCAGCTGAGCAGTCATCTGGGGCACATTCTGACATCTTTAGGGTCAACAGGAAGCGTTTTTTTTGCTCATCAATGTTTGTTACTTTTGCAACAACCGTCTGCCCTTGCACAAAATGGTCACCGATTTCAGTCACAAACTTGTCACTGACTTCCTAGTGTAAAAAAAAAAAAAAAGTCAAATCTACACAAATACTCTGCAGTGCAGCCATGGGCTATTGTAACCATTCAGGATCCAGTTTTTGTTCCCTGGGAAGCTGAAGATATCTGGTAAGCACAATGACTGCACTTTGTTTCAGAATTCAGAAAGCAGCATCGCAGAGGCCAAATAATACAATTTGCGCAGGAGGGGACTGTTGTAGTCACATGCCGTCTGGTGATTCTGTGTTTAGCTCTTTTTTTTTTTTAATCACAGCAGACAAATGCAGATTATTATGTCAGGACTTCCTTGTCTTGACATTATATGGAGGCTCACTTGCAGGAAATCACAAGAAAGTATTCTTGGCTTAGGCATTTAGAACACTTTGCCTCAAAAGAGTGTGCAGGTTTGCTCATAACTGAAAAAAATGAAAAAATTAAAACAAAGTATTACTTACCGAGATGGGGACCAGTCCGACCAGCCCATGTAAGAATTCCACAAATACTCCATATGGCATAATATTTCTAACAAATCCAGTGAGATACATTCCAACTTGAACTTCAGAGAAATCTTTTGCACATGACCCCTTCTCTACACATGAAATTAATGCAGTTTTTCTGGTTAATATCTGTAGACTGGTAAAGGACTGAATAACTGCAATGTAGGATTAACAGGCCATTTGCAACTGTTGAATTACATTACAATGGCAATGACCAATGCAAATAAAAAAACACATCTAGCTAGAAACACAAGGTAAGTATGCAAGACTAACTTACGAAATCAATCTGAACCCACGGTCTGTTCTCCCTAAAACTACATTGCAAGTTATAGCATTGAAGATTCCCTCAGCCTCCAAAACAATTTTTTCCTGGTTGTACTCCTCTCGCCTATCTCGATGCACCTTCAGCATCACCAACAACTATAACTTCTCCTGTCTTCTTCCTCTGTAGACTAGTCAGTCCCCCAAGACTCTGTCCACTGGTCCCTTCTATTCTCCATCTACACGCTCCTATCCTGGGTCAGCTAACCTGCCATAATTTCCAATACTATCTCATTGCTGATGACACGCAAATATTCCTCAACTCACTCCTTTACTCTCATGCATCACTAACCTACTTACCAGCATATCCTCTTGGAAAGCACACCAGTTCCTCAAACTCAATATTTCCAAAACTGATCTATTAATAATAATCATCATGAAGACCCATGATCTAGAGAATACTAATGGGTGAGAGAGTCTACCCTGCCATCACTGCAAAAAAAATATATAATAAAAAATAAAAAAGGATACAGTTTGCCCTTTGGAGGTGTTTAGGCACATCACTCGAGACAGCACATCACCCTCCTTCAAACAGTGAAAGAGGAGCTCACAGTTTGCCGCATGATCAGATAGATGAACTTTTGGAAGTACTGCAGGGCTCTCCTCAGGTAGAATTAATACATTCAGCTCTGCATCAGTCTTGCTTGCAATTCTCACATCCACTATCTGGTAGAAGAAAAGAAAACATTACATAAAGTCTTCCAACACACATGTAAAGCAATTATGTCTACACAACACACCTGCTAAAAATCAGAGACAGACAGAGGAGCTAAACAAAGAAAAACATGTCTACCAAAAAAGTGCAGGGCTTACGAGACAAGGGTCTCAAGACCTTATTCACATTGGAGCAACTTGTCATTCAATTTGAGAGGGCAAAAAAAAAAAAAAGCCTATAACCTTCCGTTCAGGTCCGCCTAAAAAACTGACAGGCGGACCTAAACGGTCTGCCCGTGTGAAAGGGGCCCAACACTGATACTTTTACAATGATCATCATTGTAAGAGCTAAGGTTTTCAATGATCATAAATAATAAATAGGTTAAACTCATGACAGCTGTGATTGGCTACAGCTGATCACACATTACAAGGTGCTGCGATTGGCCTAGGAACCATTCGATCGCCGTAGACAAATCACAGCATCACTCTGCAGAAAACAGCTGTAATTCATTCATAACAGCTTCATTGACATTGTTCTTGGCAGCCGGGTACCAAGACCAGCAATCAGCTGTGTCCGTGCTTCATGTCCCTAACCCGAAAAGGGCTGAAGGCTTAACCATGTACGTGATCCAGACTGCCCATGCCACCAGCAGTAAATATACTGTGGGTGGTCAGCAAGTGGTTAAGGGCAATGTAAAGGATAGTTATGAGTGAAAAGCACCAGAATTTAGGCAACGCAACTCAGTCACTTATTTATCATACCTTTCCAGATTCTTTCCATTGTGAAAGCGTTCTTCTTTCCCTTTTATTATCCGGTTCTCCATTTTCATTTTCTTCAATAATCTTGAAGGACAGTAGCAATGTTTCCTTTTCACGGTTACACTCCAACACCCTTACCCTAACCACCTACATGAATGATAAAAGACATTTAAAAACTGGACCATTTTTGTAACATTCATATTACAAAGTGACGGGCTGCTAAAGCAAAAGTAAAAATTATAGAAAAAAAAATAAAAAATACACAACACAGACAGACGACATTTGTGCATCTCCAATGTGTGTTAAAGAGGTTGTAAAGGTTTGTTCACCTTAATGCATAGAATGCATGAAGTCTTAAAAAAAAAAAAAAAACAGACACGAACACCTGGCAATCAATTTTACTTACCTGAGCCAGTTCACCTGGTCTGCGTATCCCCAGCGTCCTCTTCTCCAGAGTCTTGGCATTGATTGGATAGATTGATAGCAGCGCAGCCATTGGCTCCCGCTGCTGTCAATCAAATCCATTGACGCGGGGCCTGAATCATACAGAGAGCTCTTCTCCAAGGGGGTTTATCGAATGTGGGAGGGTAGGCGCGAGAGCCACCGAGGGACACCAGAAGAGGATGTTTGGGGCCTCTGTGTGCAAAACGAGCTGCACAGTGGAGGCAAGTATGACTTTTTTTTTTTAAAACAAAAATCGAACCTTTAGTATCTCTTTAAAACAAGCTTAAAGCGGAGTTACCTGATTGGACAGGTGATCGCCTACAGGGAGGGACCGCGTAGGCGATATGACGTGCTGCCTAAGCAGTCCCTGGACGGAAGGAGGAAGTGGGACAGGAAGTCCCACTCCTACTGAAGCCCCCACTCCACCCCGAAAAAAAAAATTACATGCCAAAATGAGGCATGTTAGGGGGCGAGGAGTGGTTTAAGCGGAAGATCCACTTTTGGGTGGAACTCCGCTTTAAGATCCCAACAGTGTCCGATGAGCAACAGATGGCTGCAAGTGCATCTTTCTCAAAAAGACACTGCCAAATATGCCTGCAGTTTGTATTGCATGCGTTACAGCAGGAAGACAAAACCATTTGAGAGGACATCTGTGATAGGCGGAACACTGAACACAGGCTCTGCTGGGAAACAGCACGAGGAGGCGGCGCGGCTTTTGAATAATAGACGGTCGCAGTCTGACTGACTCTGCATGTCAGGGATAAGGTATGGGATCGTCCAGGTGAGGCATGCAATGGCACAGTGAGGCCTGAGGCATGCAATGGCACAGTGAGGCCTGAGGCATGCAATGGCACAGTGAGGCCTGAGGCATGCAATGGCACAGTGAGGCCTGAGGCATGCAATGGCACAGTGAGGCCGAGGCATGCAATGGCACAGTGAGGTTTAAAAAAAGCTGAATAAAGCCTGTTCCCGTCAGAAGGCTACCCCTCAGCTTTCAGACAGACTAGTCAGAAGGAGGGTCGTCTTATACGGCGAGTATATGCCAAAACCAAAAATTTAGGTGGAAAATTAGGGGGTCGTCTTATACGCCAGAAAATACGGTATATATAAAAAATAGACATATACATACACACACTAGGTGAAAGGATGATAAAACAGATGAAGATGCTGCACACAGTCCATGATAATCATTAACAGTCCATGGTGATAAAATCCACAATGGCATCTTACCTGTCCCTTATAAAAGGCATCTTGTATTACTGGGATATAATGCGAGCTTAACTCTCGAGCTGGTACAAGCCCATGGACATCATTATAGAATTTAACAATGCATCCAAAATCTTTCACTGCCCAGATAAATCCATGAGTGATCATGCCAGGCTTTGCATCATGAAAACTGGCAATTATTGGCAATTTTGAATTAATCATGGTTTTCTTTCGGGTAAGAATCAGTTTTCTGGCTAATGGATCCACATTTAGAACCTAAAATTGAAATTTAAAAAAATAAATGAAAGAAACAGGTTGGTAGTACATTTTGGCCGTGTCAATTCCATTATGTAGAAAAAGTGGTTGTCAACTTATGAGTATATAGGAGACCCCACCTGCGGTCCCTGACATCACCAACAGGCCACACCTAGTTTTTAACATATGTGAAGTCACAGGAGGCAGTCGGACTGCAGACTTACTAAAGGAAATACTCAGAAATTAGGGACTGGTTAAAAAGGTGCAATTCCAGACTATAGATATGCGGTCTTAAGACTGCAAACACATTGCATGAGATCACTACCATCACAGCCCCTTTACAAAAATTCTGAAAACACTGCTGAATGCTGGAATTCGACATCCACCGAGCAAGTAGGGGCACAGGTTGTGCACCAAGGATTTCAATCTACAGAGTCGGCTGAAAGCCAATGACATACTAGGTGGACCCTGCAGGATGCAAGTTAATAGAGAAAAGCAGGATTTAAATAAATATATATATATATATATATATATATATATATATATAAACACACATACCCCCCTATGTGGGTGCAGCATCAATACGATGCTACAGCCATCTCCTACCAGTGGATCAACGCAACAGCTTTTTACAGTGATCATGGATATGCAGAGAGTAACAAGTTCTTTACAATGTTATTAGCAGAAGGTATTCTGAGCATTTTATCCCAATGAAAACATTCTGCTACACTGCAATTAGCACTAGCAATCCCCGAAAAATATTTTTTTGCAATTTTTTTTTTTTTATTTTTTTTTTTAAAGAAATTTATTGAATTTTATGCAAGTACATACTTTAAGATCACACCAAATACAATACAAACTGAAAGGTATAAGTAGTTGTATCCAAATGTCATGAAAGATCAAAACATATAATACATGTCTTATCGCATCAGTAAAATTCTTCTTCTTCTACTTCTTCTTCTTCTTCTTCTTCTATTATTTTCCCTTTTATTTTAATAAACACTTTATTGGGTACATTGTGCATACATACAGCATAAAGTACACTACGCAGAGTGTCGTCAGTAAGTGCTTCAGTGCCTATCGAGTTGCATAAACAACGGCCAAAATCCGAGAAGAAAAAACCTGGCATACGAGTATAACGCTAACAAAGTGAGGGGGGGGGGGGGGGGTATGGGAATGGAAAAAAAAATATTTTTTTTGCAATTTAACCCCAAATTAACCGACTAAATTTTGCTTTGCCTTTCTGTACTAATTCGTTTTCCTTCCCCGTGCAGATTGAAAACTGCACCAAGGGCTGAATGGGTGAACATGGCTCCAAGGCCCGTTCAGAAATGAGCAGTTTTCAGCTTATAAAATGCTCCGCTCTGAAGATCCAAAAACACCCAAACAAAATAACATGTATTTTAATGGTCCCTGTTAACATATGAGCAAAAATGTTGTCACCTGAAGCAAAACGATTGAAGTTGAAAAGAGTAAAAGCAGCTTAAATTTTTGCAAATTACAAGCGTTTTTGTCCCTAAAGACCTTAATAGAAATGCCTGACTTGAGCAGAAAAACGCTCAAATAGAAGCTCTCCACCTCTAATTCCCTCTCATCCCCCTAGTACTTTCTATTGGCTAAGCAAAAAAAAAAAAAAACCTAAAGCTGTAAAAACGCTTAATACACTTCTAAAACATTTTTTTTTTTTGTTTTAAATAAAAGCTTGTAAAAAAAAAAAAATAAAAAAAAAAAGCGATATGCTCAGGTGTGAATGGAGCCCAATTCTTTCGTAAATAAAAACTAGCAATAGAAAGAGAAATTTCCTTACTCTGCATTTGATATTTTTCCCAGGAGTATATCTCTTCTCAGGATGGTTCAAGGTGATATCCGCCATGTGGAGATTTGGTATGAGACCACTGATGCGTTTGGCGATATTCACAGTTATTCCTTCAGTGGCAATCTTTTCAACAGTTCCCTGTGCAATAACACATGCATTGTTCATTAAGTTTTATGCAAGTATACTGTATATCAAGGGCTGACAAACAGGCATTACAGTGCAGACAAAGGATTTCTTCAGTAGCTGCCACCTCAGAGAAGCAGACTGAGTAAAAACAACAAGTTTGGTTTTATATCTAAAAACTTGGCAGTAACAAAAAGACTTATGCAATAATTTGATTTTTTTTTGCCTTAAAGCGCATCTAGTCAACATTTCGAATTGTAATGCTTTCCACATTGGATTTGAATTATTTCTAACCGACTTCTATTAATCTGTACAATGTTAAAGTTTGTAAACTTACTTTTTGATGAACTCCACACATTTACTACCTTGAATTATGTGACACATATTAAACTATGCCCTGTAAGTAGGCACTGCTGTATCACACATTTTATAGAGCCTGCCTTCTGAACTAGAGGAGCTGGAGGAGGAGTTTCAGGAGGAAAAGTCAGTATAGGAATCACTGCTTGCAGGCAGCAGGGTACCATGGGATATGTAGTCCTTAGAAATCAAAAGTAAACCAAAAAAGCAAAGTAGAAGCTGTAAAACATGCAGGGAATCCTGAAAGTTTTTGTAAGCTTTGGCTAACACAGCCAGCACTCACAACATGAAAGATTTTTCAAGCAAGCTTAAATTGAACTGTCAATAATAACCATTGTTTGTATTGCAATTACAAGGATTATTTTATAAAATTAAAGTGTATGTTGTGGCCATCTGTGCAGGGCAAAGTTTTCTCACCCTTCCTTAAGAATATAAAAACAAGCTGGGCCTGGAAAAAGACTTGGTCTGTCAGATACATTCTTAAAAGATAATCGTGGAAGCTATTCCCCACAAGAGCAAAAAAAAAACGGTCTAATCACCAGTATTTCCTAGAGGCGTACGCATGTGTGTTTATCTTGGTTGATGATCATGACTTTTGCTGGCCGTACACTATATGAAAAATTGTTCCAAACCATTTTCGAAAAACGAACACTCGGCCGTGAGACAAAAATCGATAGTGCCATTGTGCAATGGCCGATAAATCATTCAATGGACATAACATTTTGTTTTTTTATTTAGTTTTTCCACATACACCTAGTGCAAACAGTTTGGACGGGAAACACATTAACCTTTCAATTTATCGTTCGGCAGAACATTTTCAAAACTTTTTGGCTAAAAATGTCCCAACTGATGACAGATTTGTGCTCAATAACTGTCTGAAAAATTTATGAACTGTCCAAATGACCGAATTTCTGTTGATTTTTCGTATTTCCTAATGACCAGTGAGGGAATATTCAAAAAGCAGTGGGAGGGTTATAGAAAGCACAGATCCACAGAATGGATGAAGCATAAAGATCCTTGCCCTGCAGGCCTTCAGATATGGATTTCTCTCCAGCAAAGAAAACAGCGAGATGCAGAGTAGCTACATCACCAAATCTCATGACAAACCTCCCAAGAAAAGGAGCCAGAGGCACAGTAGCTAAGAATTTATACTGCAGATATACAGCAATGAGGCTACAAAACAGGAGTGCTGGGCACAGTCTCATGCCAAGTGCATTGCTACCTCACAGGAGGAATTCAAAGACAAAGTTTAAATCTTTCAGAGTAATGACATTTCTTTACTAGAAGATCAATTTTGATTTAAGTTATTTAGCTACCCACAGAGGAAATTTACTTAGTGAGAACATACGTATAAAACCCCAGATTTCCAGAGTCCACAAGCACAATGATCCACTATGCAGCAGTAAAACAACCCCCTTGCGCATAATTCTTAGAACATGCTGGTTCCAAATGAAAATACACTTTGACATGTTGCCGTTTTCAAGATGGCACTGGCAATTTCTATTATTTTCTTTGATGTGCAGAGTTCTTACTTAAAAAAAAAAAAAAAAAAAAAAAAAAAAAAAGCATTTCCTCAAAGTAAATTTTAAGGTGAACAATATGAACATGGTAAGCCATTTGAATTTGTTTCCTTGATTGTGTGGCAGATCTATAATTACAAATACAATTATACTGTAGGGATCAATGTAAGGGAGCACAAGTACTATCTTCACCTCTAGAAATTGTCCAGCCTGTATATCTTCATGCTTCCAAAAAGGTTCTTCAATGACTGTCCTAGAAATAAAAGAGAAGGAGATCAAAATAAGAAGCTGAGTTCCATCAGAAAACAGTCCTTCTGTAGTCAATGAACTGCTGGATAACAGTTGTGTATTAAGTCTGAGTGATTTATGGGGCAAGAACTCTACACCCTTAAATGGATGGATATCACTGGGTATATGTAAACCCTCACATATACCCAGTGACGTGAACAGCCTCAGATGATACACAGAGATGAAACAAAACCTCCTACATAAGTTTTACATTTATATCTGCTGTCTTCAGCTCTATATACGGTTTAGACCATGGGTCTTCAAAATACGGCCCTCCAGCTGTTCAGGAACTACAATTCCCATCATGCCTAGTCATGTCTGTGAATGTCAGAGTTTTACAATGCCTCATGGGATATGTAGTTCCGGAACAGCTGGAGGGCCGTAGTTTGAGGATCCCTGGAACTTTAGAACGTGCACATCCGTTAGAATTTTCCCTTCCCAATTCACCCGTGGGTGTGGATTCTTGCCATACACTAAGACAGCACTCCCCCTCTCCACAGAAAAAGGAACGATGCAAAGCTGTGCTGTGAATAACCATCTCTCTTCTAATTTATAGCACCCACCCAACACAAAATTCAAGCTGGTTTTATTTCAGTTGTCAGAGAACTTGTCAGATGTTATCATGCTGCTAACATGAGAAAGCCATGGGACTTAGTAAGGCTTTAAAGAGAGATAAGAAAACACTGCATATATATGTGCCCAGCTCAAATTTAATGAATGGGGTTTACATCCACTTTAACGCAGGCCTTCTTATTTATCATCACAAGGGTGCTTCTCTTTTCTGCTAGTGTTTATTTTTTTAACAAAGATTTTATTGCTATATGTTAAAAACAAGGCACATTGAACAATATGCAGATCACAAAACATCTCACATCAGAATTCATATACATTAGACAGCAAAACTTCTGCTTGCAATTTATTATTCTGCACACCCGGCAAGCAGATTTAACTTGGGGTTTACTTGAAATCATTCACATGATGCATGCATTTCTCAACTGAACTACAACCACCCATAGCTGATGAGAAACCACCTTGAGGGAAAGATTGCCATGCAGATCCAGTGGCGCAACAGTTCATGCCATAGATCAATTTTTTTTTTTTTTTTTAATCCACTTTATTTTTATCATTTTTCTTGTTTCATACATAAATATGCCTATTCGGCATCCATTGCAATTCAAGTGACATACATTGTACAACATTTTTACATTCCTATAAAATTCCAATGTACGTCTCTATATTTTTATACCCCACAGCCCTCCCCCCCACCCCCTCCCCCCCTGTCCTCTGCACTCTACATTGAATTTATCCATCACCAGTTTTGGTGGTGCAACACTCGCATCTCTCAATCAGGAATAAATTTAGATCAATTTAAAAGCCAGGCAACTAGCATTACCTGAAGAGTCACCAATGGCAACCTCTGTATTTCTTAGCACAGGTTTACGTATCAGTTTTTCATGGGCTGGGCTTTTAACCATTTCCTGCACGTCATATGATGTCCTTGACTTTGTGCACGAAAATCTGAATGATGCCTGCATCTACAGGCATCATTCAGCCGGCGATTTCCTTCACCATAAGAATGATCATAGCGGCTGTTCAGCTGCTTGATCGTTCTTACGGGCAGCGAGAGGGGACGTCCTCCTGCTACCCTCCGGTGCTTCTACCGACTTCACCTCTTCCATCGGTGAGTTGGAGACAGGATCCACCAGCCCCAGATGTTTTCGATAGAGATTTCCGGCAGACCAGATGTTTTTTTATTTCAGGCTTCCCAGCCTAGAGGTGAGATGTGACCCCATAGCTCACTGTAAAGAGGACCGAACATGCCATATTCCTATTACAAGGGATGTTTACATTCCTTGCAAAAGGAATAAAAGTGATTAAAAATGTATAGTTTTCCTTATTTAAACAAAAAAAAAAAAAACAATATAAAATTTAAATCGCCCCATGTCCCCGTGTGCTCGCATGCAGAAGCAAAACGCATAGGCAAGTCCCACCCACATATGAAAACGGTGTTCAAACCATACATGTAAGGTATCGTCACGAACGTTAGAGCGAGAGCAATAATTTAAGCTCTGCAACTCAAAACACGTGAACAGTAAAAAAAATTAAAGTGTCGCCTATGGGGATTTTTAAGTACCGAAGTTTGGCGCCATTCCGTGTGTGCAAAAATAGGGTTAACTTTACCGTTTTTGTTTTAAAATAAATAAATAAAAAAATAAGAGTAAAAGGCACAAAAAAATAAATAAAAAAAAAACCACAAACACACTTGAATAAATGCTGCGCAAACACTGTGCGAGATAAAAAGTTGCAACAACCGCCATGTAAATGTAAAAAAAACATATGTAAATGTTTAGGGGTTCTATGTATTTTTTTTTATGATTTTTACACGTAGGGAAATGTCAGAATTGGCCTGGGTGGCAAGTGGTTAAAGAGACAGGTTCACCTTTGACATACAATGAAAAATGTGAACCTACTTACTCCTTTAAAGAAAGTAGAATGGTCTCCTCCATTGGGCTAAACGCCACCACCCGTCCAGTGTGGACAGTCCCTTCTTTATATCGGTTCAGATCACTTGACAACTTGGAAATTAGATGGTATTTCTGAAAAATAAACAGATTTAAGCTTTAGGGCAAAGTGCATACATTATTAACTCCAACCAATGCAATGCATATTGTTTTGGATGGAGCAAGCAACATCTATCCCTTTGTGTCCCTGCTAGGGAGATTTCCACTCAATTTTGGAAAGGGCAGGAAGTGAAAGGGAAAACATTCATAAAACACAACAGACTGCAAGTGGGAACTAAAGTATATGCCAAAAGTCCATCATGCGTTAACCTGCTTTAACGGAAAGGGTTGATCAGGTGGATTTTTTTTTTTTTTTTCAGAAAATAAATAAATGAGGCTACACAAGGGATTTTCCTTCTATTTTTTTCCATACAACTTACAAGCGCAAAAGCCATTGTTTCCCCATCCAGCTCAAACATTGCTCCTGCATGCTTAAACAGTGCCTTCACTGTACACTTCTCATGAACCGTGCCAATCCAGTTACTGGACAGTTGTTTTATCAGCCTCCCGGGTTGCAGGAAGGTCTTGCGAAACGTCAGTCGTATGGTCTTGGAAGATTTATCAATCCACAGGATGCAAGCTTTAACCTGGAAAAGATGGGCAGACAAATTATAAAATTATAATTTTGTTACTTCTTTAAATGCTAGCAAAATGTAGGCCTTTCAATAAATCTTTAAATCCCCCTTTGAAAATCAGGGGAAACGCATTAAAAGGGTTGTAAACCGTTTAGGTTTTTCACCTGAACCCGATTGTTCCATGACTGGGGGCGAGCACAGCGGCTCCACCTGCCATCTCGGGTCCTCATTGGATAGATTGATAGCAGCGCAGCCATTAGCTCCCTCTGCTGTCAATCAAATCCAGTGACACGGAAGTCAGGGCCAGGTCCTGCTGTCTGTGTCAATGGACACAGCAGTAGGACTCGGGAGCACGCTTGCACGGGTGTCCCCTTGGAATTCGGGTCTCCGAGGGGGCAATCGATGCAGGCAGGAGTGCCGATGGGGGACCCCAGAAGAGGAGATTGCTTGATTTAATAGTTTCAAAACGACTGTAGGCTGCAGCCACAGTCCATCCTGAAACTGCACCAATTAACTTTAATATCTCCGTAAGATTTAAAAATGCCCTTAAAAGCATTACAAAATGTGCCATAAGCACGCTATGATGAAGGTACATGTAGAAGTTGGGATTCCTTTGCCGCATATGATCCATATGAATGCTAAGACACGACAGGCTAATGCACTGCAACAGGGCTGGAGATTAACAGAATATCATTTTTTCACAAAGAGTTTTCTTTTGGTTGTATTTAATCACTATTGAGTTTTTTTTTTGCTTAATAAAAAACAAAAAAGGAAAGGCGAACATTGTTTTTTTAAAAACAAGGTTTTTTTGTTAGAAAATTTTGCAAATAAATAAGCTTTCTTCATAAAATTTAGCCCAAATTGTATTCTGCTACATTTATTTGGCGAAAAATCTAGTCAGTGTATATTTAGTCTGTAGGGAAGTTATAGTTTCTACAAACTATGGTATAAATCTGAAAATGTATCAATCCTGAAGTATTGACAACTATCTAATTTCTTAAAGGCCCAAAAACGCCAGGACAATACATATAACCCCCAAATGACCTTTTTGGAAAGTAGACAGACGAAGTTATTTAGTAAGAGGCATGGCATGTTTTTGAAGTTGCGATTTTTTTTTTTTTTTACATACGCCACCAGTGGAGTACAGTGTCATCATATAACCAACTGGTGTGGCGGTGACCAGGGACACTGACTGGTGACAGTATACAAAAAAAAAAGACAATATTTTCTTTTACATACTATGACCACAGCAATACAGTGGTAACATAGTTGATCAGGATTAATTTTTTTGTATTCTTTTTTTACAAACTATATACTTTTCACCAAATTTCACTGCTCTAAGCAAATATTTTCTCTGAATGACAGTGTGTAGACACAGTCTATTGTAGTTATTAGCTGTAATTGGTCACAGCTAATCACATGGTACAAAATGGGCTCCGATTGGCCCTGTCTGTTGATCAGTGTGACCAATCACAGCTAGCAACACAATTGTATAAAATGAATGGCATAAAAGAAGCCATTCGAGGCTTACAGCGGTCATGTGATCTGCCGTGATTGGTCACAGCAATCACATGGCACTGGCAGCAGGTCATCTGCTGAGTCGGGTGGACAACCAGATCAATGGTGCAGTTCGGAAAGCAGTTAAAAGAAAAAATATAAAAATAAAAGTAATTAATAAAGTGCAACATGTCTTCCACAAAGTCGAAAAGTGAATGTGCATTGCAATGTCAACAAGCAAGGCGTCTGCACATCACAGAAATGAAGCACCCTGAGCCAAGTATTAGCTGGTAAGCATAATACTTACCTCAGGATGTTGGGTGCTTAATTTCTATGATATGCAGACTGACTGTGCACCGTGATGTCCACAAGCATTCCCCTTTTGACCTTGTGGAAGACATGTTGCACTTTATTTATGAACTTTAATTTTGATAAGCTTTGAGATGAACACTTATTTAGGGCCTGGTGGATTTATTCAGATTTATAAAATGTACCTAAAACCTTTTTATGGAACATTAGATGAATCCTAATGATTGTATTTATTCGTAGTACGACTATGATCACTATCACAAGTTAGATTTGATTTGTTTACTTTGGCGTTCATCGTTGTACAATTTACAGAATAAGGATGGGAGCTTTTCTTCACCACGTTTGAAAGGACAACCATGTTCATGCCATGCAACACTTTCATGTCCTCACAGCAATACCCTACAAAACTCACTGCATACTCACCAACTGATCACTTTGGTACACATTTGCTTTTTTAGGTTCCAAATGCAAGAAATCCACTATTCCAGTGTAGGATGACAAGAAGGATACAGCGATGTGGTCATGAAAGATCTGTAACCAGAAGGGGCAATAGTTACCTTTACTGTAGAAAGACAAACGGTCACGTGTGACCAGTCAGCTCTGCGAATCCTACCTTTTGAATCTGAGCTTTTACCACCAAGCCCGGCAGCAGGTTATTAATAGTCCACTTCTGTTCATCTGTGGCAATGGCTGCAGTCACATCAGACTGGCTGACTGACAGACGTAAGATTCTCCCATCATTCTTCACCTCGTCAATCACAGTGTCCAGATATTGCCCCACTCCGAGTGCAGGCCCTGTAGGCATAAAATAGGAACTCGATAAAGAAAATATTCACACATATGCAGTAAATGAGACATGCAGTGTAGCAACTAGAACAAAACAAACAGTTGTATACATTGCCCCCACCCATTTAAGATTGCTTTGGGTTAAAGCACTGGTATAGGTCAGGGGTGCCCAACCTTTTGAAGAGCAAGGGCCACAATTAGTGGAGCGGGCAGATGACACGTCTGTGTCCACTCTGCAGAGCGGACACGGACACAGCCCACTCTATACTATGGGCCCTCCGATATGATCTGCCCAGGCGGATTGGATGTAAACAGACAGAATAGAAAGAGCGCATCGGCTCCTGGTGCAATACTGTTTATTAAGAGATAAAAAAGTATCAAAGTAACACTAAACACTCACATTTAGTACAGATAAGAAGCGCGTGTGTAAAGTTGCAAGCAAGAAGAAACATGAGCAATGCTAGAGGCAATGTGCAGCACAAACAAGTTTTGGTAGCATAATTATTATGGTGGAATGTATGTTCTTTTGTTAACCACTTGCTGACCAGCCGCCGCACTTATACTGCGAGGGTCGCCTCTTCTGTGCGATCCAACGTACCCTTACGTCGATCCGTGCATGCAAGATTGCGGGTGGAAGCATGCCCGCGGGTCCAGGGGACTCGATGTCGATGTTTTATAGCACTGATCAATGTAATAATGTCACCGGTCCCCAAACAGTGTAATTTAGGGTCAGATTTGTCCGCTGCAATGTTGCAGGCCCGCAAAAAAAGTCCCTATATATATCCCATAGATTGGTTTGCGCAAGTGTTGTTGCGTCTTCCATCAATATACACCTATTGCAATGTTTATTACCAAAAATATGTAAAAGACTACCTATTGATCTAAACATTTGTTTTTTTTATATATATGAACTATAGCAGTAAGAAAAAAAAAACACCTCTGCTTTAACCACAACTACCTAATAAGATGTAGCGATCCTCACCAGCCATGACTCCATCTTCTCAGGCATAACAGAGGGAGCCAATTAGATCTTCTGGGTTTATAAACTACGCTTTTCTAGACTTCTATAATTTGGAGTCTAGGTTTATGATTTGGAGGTCGTTTGGTCCATACATCTATCTCATGCCAGATTGACCCTCTAACATATGTTCCTCAGGGTTCAATCTCTCCGGTAAGCCTTTCTATAGTTGGTGACGGCTTCTTTTTTTCTTGGTTTTTGCGTTTTGAATTATCGGAGCACCATCACTCATATTCATTTGGACAATCACTCATTCTATAGACACTGTGTTTGCACGTTTAACATATGTATTCACAGATTTATAATATATACTACACATGTAGTATATTCATTAATTGTTTTGTAATTTAGCGCTACACTTTATGTTTTGTATTACCAAAAAATATGTAGAAGAATACATATTAATCAAAGACATCAATTTTATTTTGGTACGACTGCACAAATTGGTAAGCCTCGGGGAGCGATCCGGGACGACGGCGCAGCTATTCGTTTATAGCCGCCCCGTTGCGATCGCTCCCCGGAGCTGAAGAACGGGGAGAGCCGTGTGTAAACACGGCTTCCCCGTGCTTCACTATGGCGGCGCATCGATCGAGTGATCCCTTTTATTAGGGAGACTCGATCGATGTCAGTCCTACAGCCACACCCCCCTACAGTTGTAAACACACACAAAGTGAACCCTAAATGTTACAGCGCCCCCTGTGTTTAACTCCCAAACTGCAACTGTCATTTTCACAATAAAGAATGCAATTTAAATGCATTTTTTGCTGTGAAAATGACAATGGTCCCAAAAATGTGTCAAAATTGTCCAAAAAAAAAAAAAAAAAAAAAAAAAAAAAAAAAAATCGCTGATCGCCGCCATTAATAGTAAAAAAATAAAATAAAATAAAACTATCCCCTATTTTGTAAACGCTATAAATTTTGCGCAAACCAACCGATAAACGATTATTGCGATTTTTTTTTACCAAAAATAGGTAGAAGAATACGTATCGGCCTAAACTGAGGAAAAAAAAATATTTATTATAGCAAAAAGTAAAAAATATTGCATTTTTTTCAAAATTGTCACTCTATTTTTGTTTATAGCGCAAAAAAATAAAAACCGCAGAGGTGATCAAATACCACCAAAAGAAAGCTATTTGTGGGGGAAAAAGGAAGCCAATTTTGTTTGGGAGCCACGTCGCACGAGCGCGCAATTGTCTGTTAAAGCGACGCAGTCCCGAACTGTAAAAACCCCTTGGGTCTTTAGGCAGCATATTGGTCCGGGGCTTAAGTGGTTAAGGGGCAAATCCTTCCGGGGATGAAGTGGTTAAAGAACGTTAATGGTGATCAAACTGTTATAGGTAAAGTTCTGCTCTAAAGGCTACTAAAAGAAAACAGAAATAAGCCACAACACAGGCAACAATACGCCTTTAATTTTCGACCGGACAGGGTCACTTTAAAAGACAACCCAAATTTAAGTGAAACTGCCTTGGAGGAGTTAGAGCCTCTGTCAGGTTTTTTAAAGTACACCCCTTGGAGAGAGCCTCCCTAATTTTCATGTCTGTGGCAAACTGTAAACATTTAGGACTAATCTTGTAGCACATTTTATGTACATAGATCAAAGAAATTACTTTATTCAAGGAAAATGTAAGAAACTACAGCAATAATGTTTATCTTATTACACAACATGTTCAAATATATATGTTATAAAACAATGTGATGTGACATTAACTGACAAACTATGTCGAAACTACCCACCTTTGTTTGTCTGGTTTATATACACGTCAGCCTTATGTCGAGGAAGGAAAGCTTTAGTTCCAGCAATGCCCAAATCAATGAGATAGCCATGGTCTTCCTCACTCGATACAAGACCAGTGAGATACTGGAGGAAAAGATCAGAGTTCATGATACAACAACATATATGCAATATGTGCATTCTACCATAAAACCACCCAAACATCAATTAACTGAACGTATTCTTTCCTTTTCATATGCATGATGCATAAAGACACACAAACTATGATCAAGTTTCTACAAGGATTTATTCAGTTTATACCTGTCTCATGTGTTACTTTTTTTTTTTGATACAAAGGGTATAGGTTGGAAATCTTTGACGTGTTTATTTCCATTACCCCAGTTGAGAGATTTTTTCATTTAAAAGGGGTTGTAAAGGTACATGTTTTTTCACCTTAATGCATTTATGCATTAAGGTAAAAAAATATCCGATGATTAGCGCCCCCCCCCCAAGCTCCCGTTTAATTACCTGACCCCTCGAAAATCCTGCGCCGTGAACGCCCGTGGTTCTCGGCTCATTCATTGGTTAATTGAAAGCAGCGCAGACATTGTCTCACGCTGCTGTTAATCACATCCAATGACGCGGCACGATGGGGCCGAGTGATACCGTGAGTGGCTATAGCCGACGGCTGAATCACGGGATTGCGCCCGCAAGAACTAAACAAAATTGCATTTCACCCCTTTCTCTGCCCTGGATACAATGACCACAGCAAAGAACATTTTTAACAACCTCACTACTACTATCCAAACTTCAATTCAGTATTGTATCTGGGCAGCTGTGAACAAGTGTGTAGCCAAATGACAACTACACAATGGTCCACCAGTGCCTCATCAGTGTCACGTAGCAGTGCAACCTTATCAGAGCCCATCAGTGAAGGAGAAAAATGTGGTGATTAACCACTTCAATACCCACCCATAGTCATATGATGTCTGCAGATGTGATCTCCCATCCTGGGCAGGCGTCATATAACGTCCTCTGCTTCCCTGTGGGATGGGGCGCGACACAGGAGCCCGCGATAGGGGGGAGGGGTGTGCCCACAGGCACCCCCCGATCGCTTGCGACAGAGCAGGAACGTAGATCTGCATGTGTAAACACACAGATCCGCCTCCTGTCAGGGGAGAGGAGACAGATCGTATGTTCCCAGTATATAGGAACATGGATCGGTTTCCTTCTGTAGTCAGTCCATTCCCCCACAGTTAACTTCTTGCCTGCCAGTGACATTTATACAGTAATCAGTGACATTTATACAGTAATCAGTGCATATTTATAGCACTGATCGCTATATAAATGTCAATGGTCCCAAAATAGTGTCAAAAGTGTCCTTTCTTGCATCTGCTCCTGACGAGTGGAAGACATCCACAAAATGCGTCAAGCTATACAGATGCTACTTGTTCACATTTTAAGAGTGTTACCAACATTATATATCGATTATGCTATACCGGATTGTACCAATTAAGTATGGTATTATATTGTGTAGACACGGCACATTGAAGTTGGGGTTTTAGGTCATTAATATGGACAATTATGCTACTCTGTTACCATGTTATTATCCATTATGTATGAAATAAAACTATTATATTTATTAATACTTTTTTGCTTGTACCACGTTATGCTTATACATATTTAGTTACCAACAATGACACATTAGCCAGACATTTATTGTTCGAGTTGCCCCTTTTGGGTGTATGCTTCATTTAAAGTCCCAAACCCCTCCCCATATGTATTTGAACTATCCACAAACTGGTGCTAAAAAGGCCCACACAACACAATGCTGTCTAAAGCTAGATTTTCTGTTTTAGGCTGATTACACACATGTGCGGTGCGAATTCCAGCTCAGTTTTCAGTGCGAAGAGAAAAAAACAGCTGTTCAGTGGTTCCTCTCCGTTGTAGCTGCAGATCAGCTGACCTAGGAGAGGGAAGGTGTAGTGAGTAGGGAGAGAATTTGTGTTCATAATGGAACACATCTGCGCATCAGATGCGTTCCCATAGAAGATAATGTGCAGAAAATTCCAACCGCAATGCCTAGAAAACGCACAATTTTTTTGGGCAATGCAAATGCCCCGCATATATGTGAACCAGCCTCATTAAAATTAATGCATTTTAAAATGTTATGCGACTTGGATGCGGTGTAAGCGGCATCCAATTCGCATAGGTGTGAACCCAGCCTTAAAGACTGCTTCAAAAACACATTGGGTGGGACGTTCACATGCCACACTAAAAATTATAGTTACCCAGAACTGTTCTTTCAGGAGAGGATTATTTCATTTTAGTTTACAGTTTCTGCTGAAACCTAAAAGCTGGTATAAGTGTTAAAGCAACAACTATATCTTAGGCCCCTTTCACACTACAGTGACTCAAAGTCGTGTGATTTTTGTCGTGATTTCAGGGAATGCCTGTGTAACTCGCATTAAAGTCAGACCAAAAGTAGTACAGGCACAGACACGAGTGGTACTCATTGGGTACGACTTGTCATGTGACTGCAGTCCCAAGTCACAGGACAAGTCGCACAAGTGTGATAGGGGCCTTACTAGTATTGCTAGGCATCAGGCACTTTTGTGACTTATTGCTTTGCCTCCATGATGGAATACAGGCAAAATATGTCTTAACTCATTAAACCAGGTCGCAATGGCAACTCGAACCAGCTGCCTGGCACCTGGGCTACATTGTGGCATTTGTGTCTTGTCCCCATGCGGTCCCCGCCCGCGGGTGCGCAGACTAAAATGCCGGCCATTGAGGCCACGGCTTTGCGGCCTGCTGGAGAGAGATGCTTACATCGAGCAACTGGTGCCCTCTTGTGGTGGCCAGGGCTGCGACAAGCAGTCATTGACAGCACTGAGGGTATCCCCTGCCTGTTCTCACTGCCCATCTGCTTTCCAAAAGGTACAAAGTAACGTGTAGATACTCTTGATCTACTTTCATTCATCTGTAGATCAGGGGATGTGCTTCCATCTGATGTCAGTAAAAGCAATCTGATAAGTTTTTTTTTTTTATAAAATGTGTTCCCATTTAAACCCTAATTCAAATGTTTTGTTTTATTTATATTTTTCTAGCCATAAATATTTGAACTTAAAAAATTAAGCACTATTGAAAAAAGGCCAATTATTTTATACAAATGCATACAATACATTTATCTGCAGTAACAAAATATATATAATCGCTCGAAAAACCCCAGGTTGTGACTTAAAATAGTGGCCTGGCGCCTGGGCTACACTGCGCCATGTGTCTTGAAATTTTTCTAGCTGTCTCCTAGATTTCATGCAAATTTGTCAAGCCCTGCATTAAAGATGTTGACAGAAATCTCACTTGCACTGTACATACATTTTGAATTAAAAGGCATAATTTCTTATGAGCAGTAAAAATAAATTCTCATAAGCTTTAAATAAATATTAACACAATACACAAAAACACAACACTTTTTAAAAGCCTACCTGCTTTAAACAAGGCGTTTTAACAAGCAGAACTACTGCCATTTCCTACCATACTCTGTAAACTAAGACCGTAGCGTGTAAAAACGTTCAAAGTCAGCCATGTGAGATTCTGCGACCACATCAAGCAACAATCTTTCCACTGACAGTCACCAAGATCCCTGATCCTCCACATTAATATTTATTATACTGAACCACTTGATCATGTCTGCATGCTTATATATTGAGTTGTAGTACCAAGATTTACTACAGTTTACCCATTTCTCTTACTGGACACGTATACCTAATAAAGTGACCAATGAATGTAGCTCAGATTCCGATATGGATGTTCAATTTATGTTTTTTCACCCTTTTCGCTTTCAAACACAGAACACTATGCAGACATACCATGCCTTTGTGCACAGAAGATGGCGCAAGATCCCCATGAATGAGTTTTGGGTTTAAGGACAATTTGATGCTATTGAATCCACCAGACGTGGTCTCCAAATTGCTAATGGCACATCTGACCAGCATTCCTGGTGAATACAGGTTAGGAAGAGGAATAAGACCCTGTTGGGGCAAAAAAAAATAAAAAAAAATTGAATCATTAGGCACTATTACACGCAGCGTACAAAGAACGCAACATTATTCTCAAAATAGCTTTGCTTTTTAGTATGGAATCGAAACTAATCAATGAACCAAGTCTGCAAAGGATAACAACACTTACCTCCACAGGCTCCTCTTTTTTCACTTGTTCATTAAGCAATTTTGTGTAGGCCTCGCAGATATTTGTTGCTTGGACAAAGCCTACGAGATTATAAGGCAAGCTTATAACCAGTTCAAAATCTTTCACCTCTTTAATGCATCCAAGAAACAACATCCCAACACTGAGGTCCTGCATGTGGAGAAAAATACTTATTACAGGAGGTGCAAAATGTGAAGTGTGTGTTTTTTGCAAACGTTGGAAATATGAACATTTCTGGATCTTACAGGTTCTGGCAATCAATTAAAAATAAATAGCTTCAACTAAAGCTAAAATAAAAAAACTGTAGTTTATTAAAGAAGTAATCTTTTTTTCAAACATTACAGCATAACTAAAACTGCGATGTCAATACTACTAGCAGATAGATATTTATGGCAGACTCTTTATGAGGTCTCGACCATAATATTTCACCCTGCCTGCTAGACGTTATTTTATAAATTGTACACACACACACACGAAAAGGGATTACAAACCTTATAATTTAGCAGCTCCACTGCTTTAACTTTTGCAAATGAGCCCTTTTCATGCTGGGATGCCTTTGAAGTTTCTTTCAGTTGTTTCTTCTTTTTCTTCTTACCAGTTTCTTCTGCTTCTTCCCGGTAGGTCTATGTCATACCAGAAAATGCATTAACAAAAAGGTAATAAAAATGGACAGTATGAACAGTGCAATTATTTATTTTTCAACCTACAGTGCTTTGTTTATCAGTCTTGTGGGAAGTCAAACAATACAGTTTTGAGATAAATACAAAAGTAAAAAAAAAAACACACACTACTGTTGTATATTGTGCTATGTCAGGGATGTATTCAAGAAAGACTTATAAAAAGTTGCCCACTTCAATTCAGGGCATTTTCACCCCCTTCCTGCCCAGACCAATTTTTAGTTTTTAGCGCTGTCGCACTTTGAATGACAATTGCGCAGTCAAGCAACGTGGCTCGCAAACAACATTTACGCTCTTTTTTTCCCACAAATAGAGCTTTCTTTTGGTGGTATTTGATCACCTCTGCGGTTTTTATTTTTTGCGCTATAAACAAAAATAGAGCGACAATTTTGAAAAAAAAAAAAACACATCTTTTACTTTTTGATTTAATAAATATAATTTATTTTTTTAAAAACAATTTGTTTCCGTTTTTCCTCAGTTTAGACCGATACACATTCTTTTACATAATTCTTTTTTTTTTTTTTTTTTACCAAAAAAGAAAAAAAATAATAAAAAAAAAAACAAAAACGCAATAAGCATATTTGATCGGTTTGTGCAAAAGTTCTAGCATCTACAAAATAGGGAATAGAATTATGGCATTTTATTTTTTTTACTAGTAATGGCGGTGATCTGCGATTTTTATTGTGACCGTGACATTGCTGTGGGCATATCAGACACTTTTGACACATTTTTGGGACCATTCACATTTATACAGTGATTAGTGCTATAAAACTGCACCGATCACTGTGTAAATGTGACTGGCAGGGAAGGGGTTAACACTAGGGGGCGAGGAAGGGGTTAATATGTTCCCTAAAGTGTGTACTAACTGTAAGGGGACTCACAAGGGGAGGAGACCGAGGTGTGTTCGTCTGTACTGGGAACACACATCTGTCTACTCACCGCTGACAGGACACGGATCTGTGTGTTTACACACACAGATCCATGGTCCTGTCATGATTGCGGGCAATCGCGGGTGCCCGGCGGTCATCGCGGCCCGCCGGGCACACGCACCGGGTCCCGAGCAATGCGGCGCCCCCTTACCCGCCTGGGAATGCAAGGACGAAGTTTCCCCCCCGACGTAATTTTACAATGACTCGGTAGGGAACGTGTTAAAAAAGGAGCATGTGAAAATTCTCCCTTGTAGTGGGGCTGTGCCTGCACGGCAAGGGTAACTGCTAGATTAGGTCTAGGGAAGCTCAAAAGTACTTTTACTTACCTGACCCTCTGCTCCTCCAGGAGATGGTACTCTCCCATGCTACAGAAGTGGACTGTCCCTCAGCAACCCCCACATCCAATAATTCTGGATCAGTCTTGATAATGCCAGGACCTTGGACTGCTGGAGCTTTAAAGCCTAGCACCAATTTCCCTTTAAAATAGTTTGGGCCAGCTTGGTTCAAACAATCTAAATCCTTTACCAACTACCATGGCTGCTGTCCACACTGTACAAACCGTAGCATCAGCTAAATACAGTACACGACCCTGTGTTTCAGCAGCGGTACAGAAACGTACCACCTGCAGCCAGAGCAATGTCAAGTAAGTCAGACTAATGCCTCGTACACACCATCGGAATTTCCGATGGAAAAAGTCAGACGGAATTTTTTCATCTGATATTTTCCAACCATGTGTATGCCCCATGGGACTTTTTCCGTCAGAAATTCCGACGGGGTTAAAAAGAGAACCGACGGAAAAAAATTCTATCAAAAATTCTGTTCGTCTGTATGGAACTCCATGCAGAAAAAAAAAAAAAAAAAACACGCATCCCCAGAGGCATTGAACTTAATTTTTCTCGGCTCGTCATACGTGTTGTACGGCACCACGTTTTTGACAGTCGGAATTTGGTGTGACAGTGTGTATGCAAGACAGCTTGAATGGAATTCTGGTGAAAAAACCTGTCTGAGTTTATTCCGATGGAAACTCTGATCGTGTGTACAGGGCATAAGAGCTTTTCAGCCATTCACAGGGAGCCTGTTTTTTTATTATTATACAGGATTTATATAGCGACAACAGTTTGCGCAGCGCTTTACAACATGAGGGCAGACAATACAATACAGGAGGGATCATTAGAGCTTGCAATTTTAAGTGTAAGGAGTATACTTCCCACTGACTGACTATCACACTAGTGCAGGAGTAGGCAACCTCGGCCCTCCAGCTGCGAAGAAACTACAAATACCATCATGCCTCTGCCTCTAAGAGTCATGCCTGTGATTGTCTGGGTCTTGCAATGTCTCATGGGACTTGTAATTTCAAAACAGCTGGAGGGCCAAGGTTGCCTACCCCTGCACTAATGTATCATAAGTTGTAGATATAGTAATTTTTAGCAGGGGTTCCCCGAGACTGGAAAGATATTTCAGGGGTTCCTCTGTGTTGAAAAGGTTGAGAAAGGCTGCACTATCAGAATTGACAATGAACAATTATAATCCTAAGCTCATAATGTAGTGCACAGGAGGTGGGTTTTACTACAGTTTTTAAAAATCAGCCCTATAAATATAATCTCATGCTTGACTTTACAGGTCAATAAAATACAAGAACAGTTTTATCCCTGAACTAGATTAACACTACAGGACCTTTTCTCCAAACATAATGTTTCAAGGATTTTTTTTTTATATATTTTTTACCCCCCAATTTCAAGCACACATTGGGGACTTACAGAAAACAGGTTGTCGTCTTCTCTCTGCCTTTTTTTAGTGGCAGTTTCCTCAGACTTCTTTAGGGTCCCCCCACGGGGGAAACACTCCTCCATTTCTCTTGTTTTTGTGTATCTATATGAAGAAGAAAATGATTATTGAGTGAGGCAATAAGCGCTTAACGGCAGCAAATCATTCCTATATAAGAAGACATTTAAAAATGAATTGTCTGCATTGCTATGCAAATATCAGGCAGCTCATGATCAGCTTCAGGACACAAATATTTTAACAAAAACAAAGATATCAGCATGCCATGTACCAGCCTTTCTCAACCGGTACTAGCCCTCTAGCAGCACACTGGGGTGTCGCGGGAGAGAAGGGCTGTCAGATAAGCCCGATCTCCCGGTCACCTGCCAAAAACGGTACGTCTGCACTGTGTGGGAGCTCACAGCCTCAGCACAGTGAAAGTAAAGGGAGGGGGGAGTGTGCTGTGCTCTGTTTCCCCCTACAGTGCAGTATACAGCTGTTTGAGCAGTGGAGGTTATCCAAATAATCGAAACAATAATTGATTATGAAAATAATCATTAGTTACAGCCCTATACTGAACTCATCTTTAAAAATGAGGCATTTACAGTATAACTAAAAGCAAAACTTTGTTTAGCGTTGAATAGGGTGGAGGGGGATTAAAACATCTGTCACGTTTTGATTGCGGTGTCCCCATTAAGGATGAGGATTGTTCGCAAACCGCATATGCAGAGCCCGCCAGCACTAATCCCAGGCAGTAAGACATTGTCCCGATCTTTTCAGCCACACATCGGGACAATGTCACTGCTTGCGATTAGCGCTGTGTAGTGCCGACTTCCTTGGAGGGCTCTGCATGTGCAGTTTTCAAACACGCCTGAGCTTATCCTTAATAAGGAGATTCCCCCTCTCTATTAGTCCTGTGCACCATTATCAACCTGAGTGAAAGAAATCATACAAAATGTCACCAGAACAATAATAAAAAGGGGGAATCTTCCAATGAGGACACTAATGTTGTGAGTGGAATTTTCACTTCCTGTTTTGGTTATGGGACAGGAAGTGAAGGGAAATCTCCCCAAAGTGACACAGATGACAAAAAGTTCTGCCTTTTCTTTCAGTTGCAGTGTGGGCTGAAGCATTCCCTGTTCAAGTCTTCTCATCTGATGACTCAATAAATAAAACGCTTATTCTGCACGCAGACTGATGGTTATGGATAAGAAGGGTTATAAGAACATAAAGCTGGGCACTAATCTACCATACACTTCTTATGAAGAACAAACGATGGCAGCTCTTCCATACAGTACTCACCTCGGGTGACAGGTATAAAGAACACCGCGATCTCCCCACTCACTGTTCACTTCCCTCACAGATACAGAGCAGCGATCATACCCACGTGTGGCAGTCTGGCATTTCACCCGGAAGTACAACTAAGGAGACTCTACGTAACAGGAACTTCCTGTCACGCGGGTTCGCCAATGATGTGACCTTCCCAGGCTCGGATACGGAGGCAAGGTTTTCAGCCAATAATAGTCCAGAACGGTATGACAGGCAGATAGGGAAGCCAATGAGAGGCAGCTAACTCTTGAAAGACAGGAGGCCGGGGACAGCAGACTCAGTAGTGGTCGGTGAAGGGCACGGTTCACATTGCTGTACGAAGAGAAGTGAGTAGCTGGATGGACGGGGCTGGGTGTGGGGGAGGCCTAAGCTGTGGGCAGGCGGGACAGTTCCCGGTATGTGTAGGCACCCTCTGTTCCTCTAGTAGGCTGACATTTTATATTCACTAAGTGGGCCTTCCTGGCTTCCCAGCATTTCACCAAGCTGACCTCCAGGCAGACATGTTATATTAACCTTCAATTCTGATCCCTGGAGAGAGACTCCTCTCCATAGCTTGGCACAGAGGTGTTGGTCTCCCACCACGAACATGTTAACAGGAGGAGAGAGCAGAGAGGTGACCCGATCAGTCTTCTGCTGCTCCTTCATCTGTAAGGCATTATTCAAACAGAGCGATTTTAATCCATGCCCTGAGCCAGGGTTGTGTCATACCGGCATGGAGATGAATAGGCATTGCATGCATCCCGGTGTCAGATGTCCCTTTTTTGTTTGTTGGGTTGCAGTGGCTTCACAGATACAGCCGCAACACCTATTCACCCCGAAGCTGGTATAAAGCGGTCCTCCATGGGGCACAGATTACATCGGCTTGTGTGAACGAGGCCTAAGGGCCTGTCTATACTGGTATGCCTTAAAACACGTTGGGGTTGATTTACCAAAGGCAAAAATTTGTTGTTTATCGTTTCTGATCATGTGCAGTCCCATTTCTGATTCTTCTTGTATGAAAATCATACCAAAAAAAAATAAAAAAAGGATAGGGAAATCCACTCTACACTATAAGTGCACTTCAAGTGCAGTCGCTGTAGATCTGAGGGGGACATGCAAGGAAAATTAAACAACATTTTATCTTGCACATGATTGGATGATGAAATCAGCAGAGATTCCCCTCATTTCATATCTACCCCTCAGATCTACAGCGACTGCACTTGAAGTGCACTTATAGTGTAAAGTGGATTTCCCTATCTTTTTTTTTTTTTTTTGGTATGATTTTCATACAAGAAGAATCAGAAAAGGGACTGCGCATGATCAGAAATGATAAACCACAAATAAAATGCCTTAGTCATCAGAGAATCTTCGTACAAATTTTCGTTCATCGGTTACGATTTGCTGTGAAACCGCGAGGAAAATCGGATGATCGGTCACCTGATTTTCTTATAGTGTTTACCCCACTTAAAGGGGGTTGTAAAACCTCAAGTTTTGCATTAAGGTGAAAAAAAAATTGACGGTTACCTGCCCCCCCCCCCCCCCCCAGCCGCTGATTTTACTTGCCTGGAAAGGCCAGCGTCGAAGGCGCTGGATCTTTGCCTGGGGTTCTTGGCTCTTTAATGGATAGATTTAAAGCCATTGGCTCCCGCTGCTGTCAATCAAATCCAATGATGGGGGGGGGGGGGGGGGGGGAACAAGTCCTGCACTTGGCGGCTATGGACGCCGAATGCAGGACTCAGGAGCGCGCCTGCAAGGTAACCTCCTTGGGAGAGCACTTCCCATAGGGGGGGGGGGTTATCTGAAGCGGGGAGGAGCCGAGGGACCCCAGAAAACGGTGTTTGGGGCCACTCTGTGCAAAACAAGCTGCACAGTGGAGGCAAGTATGACATGTTTGTTATTTAAAAAAAAATATATAAAAATGTAACCTATAGTATCAACTTAAGACCCCTTTCACACTGGTGCGCTTTGCAAAGCACGCTGAAATAGCTGCTGCTTTCTCTCACACTAGGGCTTTCACGCTGGAGCGGTGCACTAGCAGGACGGTAAAAAAAAAGTCCTGCTAGCAGCATCTTTGGAGTGGTGTGTATACCGCTCCTGCCTATTGAAATCAATGGGCATCACGGCTATACTGCCGGCAAAGCGGCGCTGCTGTGGTTTTAACTTTCTCAGCCGCTAGCGGGGGGTGGTAAAAGCACCCTGCTAGTGGCCGAATACCCCCGCAAATACGACGGGAAAGCGCCGCTAAAAACAGCGGCGCTTTACCGCTGATAAATGGACACCCCAGTGTGAAAGGGGCCTTGGTTACAGTACCTATAGGTAAGACTATCTCCTAAATGTGCGCTGTTTAGGAGATATTTACTATAGATATAGCTGGTGACATCACCGATGCAGTAACGGCATACCAGTGCCGTTCCTTCAGAGCCGTGCCGTAAACGGTGACATCATCACCAGATCGGCCATTCATAGTGCCAAAGGCCAGATGAAGATGGAAACGCCTTCAGTGGTGACAGTGGAGGGGTTCGTTTTCAGGCAAGTCTTTAATAATGTGCTAGTATGTGATGCTTATGACTTAAACTGCCCAGTGCCTATCCTATTTTTATTACATTTTTTTGGATGCGGTGAACTGAATTTTTCTACACAGTGCATATGTCTTTTCATCCTTGATCACCTTATTGGGGGGGGGGGGGGGGGGGAATTATGCAACTCAAAAATGCACCACAGTGTGCCTTTAGGTACACTTTTATTGACTATAATTGGAGGTGCGTTTTTGAAACGGAGCACTAAAGAGGCAGCATGCAGGACCTGTTAAAACGCAGCACAGTGATGTGAACAGTTACAGAGGATCATCAGTTCCGTCACAGACAACTTCCATTTATTCAGATCAGATTGGATAAGGACCCGCCTCGTTCTGGCCCCACTTACCTAAAGGTGGTATCTGCACATTTCAGCCCGATTACATGAAATGCATATCCCAGGAGACACAGCTAGCAGTGTGTGCATCATTCACCGAAGGCGAGTGATGTGTGTAGGGAGGCGGGCCTGGATATTTTTTTTTAATTAAAATACATGCATGACGCTTCTGCAGGATGGGAGAAGGGGTGGAAAGAAGCAATGTTTGGAAAAGGGTGAAGGTCTGCTTTAAAAAGGATGGATATGGGTGGATGTAAATGGATGATCACCCCCTGCAGTGTCATCTCCCCACACACTCCAGTGGTTTAGGGTGCTGATGTCTTCAAAACCAATGCATATAGCGATGCATTGATATGAAGAGATGGTTCACTGCTGGAGCATTGTGGGAGTGCGGACTACTGGGGGTGCTGAGGATCTGGTAAATAAAAGGTGTAAAAAAAAAAAAAGGGGGGGGGAACTGAATATAAAGTGTGAGCTGGAGTTTGGCTTCGGTTTTAGTGTATTTAAATCAGCTAGTGCATCTAACACGCACCTCAAGACTGACAATGCTGCTGTCCAAAGTGCCCCTTCATCCAGAGTGGGGGCACTCTAATGCAGGAGGCGTGTTACTGGCCAGATCACCAGGTGAAAATAGAGGAAAGCTGAAAGTAAGGAAACTAACACAGCCAGCACATTTAATGATTTGTTAGCGGCATTCTAGTACTTTTTGTATTGGACTGTAATGCCCCTTTAAGCATTCGTTTACATGCGTTTTTTAGTGAACTGTGTTCTTTCCTTTCTAGGGACTAGAACATGGCAGGAGGACACGATTCAGGAAACTACCAATTCACCGGCATAAAGAAACACTTCAATTCCTACACTTTGCTTGGAAGGAGGAATGTAAGTGGAGAATAAAAACAGAAACGGGCACTGCTGGGTAACAAGGTGGACTCTGCATCGAAACCCCAGAGACGTTGCATATCGTTTATATTTACAGCAAAAATAACAATTGCAAAATCATGGAGATCGGCGGTAGTGCCATTTGACCAGCTCAAATACAAACTTTCCTGGATCATGCTTGATGAACCTATGACAGCAACCTTAAACGATAGAATGCAAATGTTCAAGAGGACCTGGGACCCGTGGATCCAGTATCTAACGGGGGACCCCTGAACTATGCCAGAGGGGGGCGGGAGTGGGGGTCCTTCTTTAACTCTGCCCTTCCATCTTTCTTCCTTCAGCCTTAATCTTCTTTCTCTCTCCCCTCCTTGAAACGCCCAGAATGGAGATTGCTCCCTTACCAGAGTCCTCATTCGGGAACACGGGGTGGGATCGATCCATTCAAGAGGGTAGACTCCTATTGGAGAAATACCTGATAGATATTCAGCATATCTGTATGATATAGAGCGTTATAAGAGGATTGTTTACCTAATAATAAGCCATTAACTCATATGAGCTTAAAGAGGAAGTAAACCCTGATGGGTGTCCTTCTTCTTTGTTTCCCTGTAAAGGTAAAGCATAATAGTAGCCCATTATGTGACACTTACCTGCAGGAGAAGCCTGCGATGCCCCCGTCTTCCTCGCTAGTAGCGAATGGCCATTCTTCACCCCTCTTCCTTCCGGGGCCGCAAACTCTGGCACTGACTGGCCGGAGTCGCGTGACATCACTCCCACGCAGGAGCCGCCTTTAACGGCATGACTCGAGATAGAAACGGCACAGCGTGCCCCTTCTAACTCCGGTGCATGCGCAGGAGAAATCGCCCTACAGCGATTTGCAAATATCTTCTAGACCGTGCAGGTCTGGGAGATATTTCTTGCACCTACAGGTAAAGCCTTAACCTTGGCTTACCTGTAGGCTAAAGTGGTTGTAAAGGGTTTACAACCACTTTAAAATTACCGTATATACTCGCGTATAAGCCGAGGCACCTAATTTTACCACAAAAAACTGGAAAAACGTATTGACTCGAGTTTAAGCCTAGGGTGTCCATGACTAGACTGACGTTTAACATGGGAGTCTATGGAAGGGGTGCCTGGCTTTGAAAAATCGGTGTCCCCCAGACAACAAACTTTGCACACTTGTAGAGGAGAAATGGCTACATGTGTGCCAAGTTCCGGAGACCTACGACTGGCCGGTACCGGGTCACTGGAGAAATTACCGTTTAACATGGGAGTCTATAGATGAGGTGCCCGGCTTTGAAAAATCGGTGCTCCAGGGCCATAGGTCCCCCGGACAACAAACTTTGCACACTTGTAGAGGAAGAGTGGGGCTACATGGGGTCCAGGGGACCTACGGCCGACCGGTACCAGGTCCCCAAAGTCCGGGCGATCAGGCGCAAAAGGTGACTCAAGTATAAGCTGGGGTGGTGAGCTTTAGCACAAAGAAATGTGCTGAAAAACTTTGCTTATACTTGAGTATATACGGTACACGACGATAGAGAAATATTTTGACAATGCTCCAGTTAGGACAAATGAATACAGGGGCTACCCCCTATAGGGAGATGGCAAAGGCTAACAAAATCCTTAGCAAACACCCCTAATTGAAGGCACCTACTTCAAGAATTCTCAGTTTTGCAAATGTTTGTATAAAAGCACATTATGTTTTTAGATTTGAAACTATACATATTCACCACAAACACTCTTGTACTTTTTTATTGAGGAAACATTTAAAAAAAAATTAAACTACTAAAAAAAAAAACAGAAATAGACCCAAAAACTTGTGTATCCATCAATCTTATTTTATATTTTTCTTTTTTTTCAGTGTGTGATAGCCACATATGGGGCCATAGCTGCAATCATTCTTTTCTTTAAATTAAAACCTAAGAAGCAAAAGGCAATAACTGAGCATTAGAGGTAAGTGTTTTGGATTGGTTTCCTTTTAGCTGTATACATGTGGAAGGGACGGAAAGGTATGCTGCCCATTGCAACTAGTCAATACAGAAAAATAGGCAATGCTGTGAATTCTTATTTTAGAATTGAGTTCCAATACTGCAGATATATTTTGCCAATAATGACGGTTTAAATATTTAATTCCTCTGATCTACATTTGGATAGACAGCACAGTAAATTCATCAAATATGACATGGCTGTCAGAAATCTAGACCATATGTTTTTTTGCATGTAATAAGTCTGTTCTGTATTGTATTAATAGGAGTAATGGTAGCCCCTAGCTTGCATTTAAAGGAAGAGCACATCAAAATACAGTTGCTACCCCCTGCCCTTCCCCCCCCCCCCCCCCCCCCCCCCCCCCCCCATGAGGTCTTCTAGGGACCTATTAAGAACAGACAGAATTCCTATTTCCTTACTGTTATCACGCCCTGCATTTAGTGGAGTCAGTAGTAGAACATGGAGCATTCTCTGCTAATGCAGCAGTAAGACCCCTTTCACACTGAAGTGCTGCTAAATCGCTGGTAATTTTTGCGGCGATTTCAGGGTGCTATTTTTTTAAGGTCGCGTCAAAAAGTGACCTTAACCACTTGTCCACCGGGCCTATTTTGGTACTTCTTCTCTTCATGTAAAAATCAAAAAAAATTTGGCTAGAAAATTATTCGGAACCCCCAAACATTTATTTTTATATATATATATATATATATATTATATATATATATATATATATATATATATATATATATATATATATATATATATATATATATATTTTTTAGCAGACACCCTAGGGAATAAAATTGCGGTCATTGCACCTTTTTTTTTTTTTTTTTTTTTTTTTTTTTTTCTCGCACGTTATTTGGGCAATTTTTCAAACGCCTTTTTTTGGGGGAAAAAACGGTTTCATTAATTAAATAACAAAATAGTAAAGTTAGCCCAATTTTTTTGTATAATGTGAAAGATGGTGTTACGCCGAGTAAATAGATACCTAACATGTCACGCTTTAAAATTGCACACACTCATGGAATGGCGCCAAACTTTGGTACTTAAAAATCTCCATAGGTGACGCTTTAACATTTTTTACAGGTTACTATTTTCGAGTTACAGAGTAGGTCTAGTGCTAGAATTGTTGCACACACTCTAACGCACGCGACGATACCTCGCATGTGGGGTTTAAACAGCGTTTAAATATGTGGGCGGGACTTGCATGTGTGTTCGCTTCTGCGCGCGAGATAACGGGGACAGGGGCGTTTTGAAAAAAAATATATTTTTATTTTACTTAATTTTTTTTATTTTTATACTTTTTGTATTTTTTTTTCACTTTTATTCCTATTACAAGGAATGTAAACATCCCTTGTAATAGGAATCAGTGTGAGAGGTCCTCTTTATGGAGAGATGTGGGGGCTAAAGCGCCTGAAAACAACCTCCGTGTGAAAGGGGTCTTGCACTTATTTACAATACAGCAGAGAGTTGTCTGACTTTGATAGGTCATGTAATCTTGCTGCTCCTCCTCCCTTTTTGTTGCTGTCTGTGCACCCCTGGTGGGGAGAGTTTCCTCCCATTTTTGCATGGGTAAAGCATATACTATATTACCAAAAGTATTGGGATGAACTTTAATTGCATCCCAGTCTAATACCAGCCATACACTATACGAAAAATCGTCTGAAATTTGGCCAGTTCGTTCATCGGGTTTTCAGCTATTTAATGGGCACAAAATCTTAAAGGGTCACTAAAGGAAACATTTTTTTTTTTTTTAGCTAAATAGCTTCCTTTACCATACTGCAGTCCTGGTTTCATGTCCTCATTGTTCGTTTTTGCTTGGATGTTGCTGTAATTCCTCTCTGTTCTGGACACTTCCTGGTTTTCTGTTTCCTGATAACCACAGTACTGGGAGATTTCTCACTGTGGTGACTAATCAAGGAGGTATGATTACTGTGTCTCTAAAACTCGTCAGCACCAATCCAGTTTTGTTTTGCAAAACCTCTATTGGCTCTGTACATCAGAGAACCAGGAAACGGCAAAAACGAAACTAACTGCAGGCACATTATATGATTGGTTTTTATCTATTTTTAAAAGGAATCCGTTAACTATTATGTCTCTATACCCTGTAAACAGTAATTTTAGCTAAAAAAAATATTTTCCTTTTAGTGACCCTTTAAGGATGTTTTTGAGCCAAAAAAAAAAACTAAGCACAAGTTTGGATATTTTTCTAAGGAACGATAAGTTGAAAGGTTAATGTGTTTCCCGTCCAAACTCTTTACTCTATGCATATGTTAAATGAATCATTTTTTTTTTTTATGTCAACTGAACGATTTATTGGTCATTACATGATTGCACTATCGTTTGCGCTCAAGGCCAAATGTTTTTTTTTTTTTAAATGGTTGACGATTTTTCATATAGTGTATGTCCAGTATTAGTCCATAGGGTTCATTATTGCGCTGGCCCACTCTTTGCAGCAAAGAATAAATGTGTTCTGTATGGAGCCAAAGGTAGAGTCACATTGGTTAACCATCATATTTGTTCAGACCAAAAGTGTATCATGGTCAAATGGCAATGGTTCCACATAGATTGTATGGCTTGACTGAGATCATTTTTGTCTCTTGTATAATACGGTGTTTATGTCCCTTCTGACATGTAAACTTGTCACCCACAGGGCCAAAAGGCTTGAAGCAAGAACAGTCAGGCGGATCCCTTCTCAAACATTTATGTCCTCATGTTTAAACAAAAAAAAAAGTACATGTGTATTATCTTTATTTACAAAATGTTGAGTTAAAAAACTGTACAAAAGGAGGCATTGACATCCTGCCATTGTGTTCATGTTAAACAGTTTGTTGGAGGTATATGATTAAATAAACATTACGTTTCAGAAGAATTTCTGTGTCTTTTGTAGAAGGCTAACATCTGTTTATTGCTCCAGCATTCTTATGAACCAGTTCAAGCTATACTTCCACTTTGAGGTAGAACAACACTGACTTCATTCATGGACACAGTCGAAAAGGGGGCAAAATAGGAGGCTAGACTTTAATATGCACCTGCTCTACAGATGCATATTACTCCCATCTCACAGCTGTTGCCTCCAGTATTTGTTTACATTCATCTCCACAAATCTCACTGTCCTGCCTGCGCATTACAGCCCCACATGCATCTAGAGGCTGTGTCTTAAGACCAGAAACAAGGGAGATGGCCATGATGTAAATCAACACTGCAGATGTGGGTTGGGGCAAAAAGCACTTATCCTTTAAGCAGTATGTGCTACAGGTTTAAAAAAAACTCATGATTACTCCTTGCATGCTTATGAAAAAAAAATGCATTACCAGTTTGGAAATAATCTAGATGCATAATGGATTAATAAAATACAAAAATAACAAGGCTTGCCTTTAAATCACTCAAGTGTTTGGACACATACCATTATAAAAATGGGTAGTTGCAATTTAAAATAATTAGAACATGCAAAATATGAATTCCTGAGCAGTATAATTCACATTAAAGGTTGTCAAGGGGGGAAATTGCAACTTGGGGGACCTGTACATTAAAGGTGGAAAGCTTTGGTTTCTTCTTGAAACCATTCTACACCACTGTAGAGCAAGGTGATGGCAGCCTCTAAAATGAGCCTGTTGGAGCCTAAGTAACAGAATACACACCTTGTTTTGATGGAATACCTACAATTTTTTTTTTTTAAATATGTATTAGGCTATACAGAGGTCTGTGACCTTTTTAAATAAACCATGATTATGACAGGAACTAACATTTTAAGGACGAACTTAGAAAGCAGTAAAATCACCAAAAATTCATTGCAGGTGAATCTTCCAGCAGCATGGGTTGAAACAGCAATTGGTTCACCAACAGTGAAAATCGAACTTGGGGCTTTAGAAATAGATCCCAGAGTGCCAACTTAGCCAGAAGCAAAAGCTCTAAACAAGTGTTAAGGAAGCTTGGGGTCCTGTACAAAGGGAATTTAGGCTTGATGCAGGCAAATATGCCTTAGTAAAATCTGAAGGCTAAGCTGACCCAAAACACACTAAATGCACATTTTTGTAGGTTGGAAACAAAATGCATTTTTTTTTTTTTTTTTAACTGTAGCTTGAAGGAGTATTGGACCAAGGGGTTGTAACCAAATTTTTTTTTTTTTTTTTTTTCCCCTAAATCGCTTCCTTTACCTTTTTTGTACAGTCGTCCTTCACTTACCTCATCCTTCGATTTTGCTTTTAAATGTCCTGAATTCTTCTGAGAAATGTTCACTTCCTATTCGTCTAACTCCACACCGTAATGTGAGGCTTTTTCCCTGGTGTGGAAGGGGCGAGCAGGAGTGTCAGGACGCCCACTAACACACAGCTCCTTTGCCCACCCCCTTCCAAGGCTTTCTCCACACCAGGGTGAAAACCTCGCATTACGGTGTTGAGTTACAGAACAGGAAGCGAGGATTTCTCAGAAGAAATAAAGGACATTTAAAACCAAAATCCAAAAGGATGAGGTAAGTGAAGGAGCTATTTTGGGGGGAAAAAAAAAATTCCTTTACAACCCTTTTAAGCTCCTGCCATGTCTTCCACTAGGCTTTGTGCCCATACTAGCTATCAGTTACAAAGCTAGAGAAAGAATAGAATATAAGCATGGTATGGTGACAGCCCATTCAAACTACAAGTAGATGTGCTGTAGTAGAAAATGGTACTTGTAATTCTTTGATTGAATTACACAGCTGTATGAGTAAAGCCGCACAACTGTGCCGTTTTTAAAAAGTCAGTGGGTGCAGGGATAAGATCTGACAAAAGGAAAGCATTGGCGCATAAGAACACATTACACCCTAAACATGAGTGTAAAATGATCCTAAAAAGGTGAACTTATCTTTTAAGCTCTGAAATCCAACATCAGCTTGTAGAGGATGTTTCAGGCCATCTAAAGCCATAGCCAGGTGACAAGCTGGTTTCTACCCCAACTGAAAAGGATCTGAATGGTGGCTACTCTCACCAAATAGGTGGAAGGCAGGACCCACCCACGCAAAAAAAAAAAGCAGTGTGCCATCAACCTCAATGCTGCCCTGGTTACTTTAAGACTTACTCCAAGATTGTTAATTTGGGACAGTTAAGTAGCCACAAGTATATAACACTGTATTGAATCAGTAGGACAGCAACAAGCTGACACCAGATAGAGTGCCACTGTGCCCTGCTCAGCCATTCATGGGAAGCTTTGCATTCTGATTGTTTTGGGAGCAGGACAGGAAGTCCCCATCCCACAACTGAACACAGTGCTGTATAAACTTGTGGCTACATATTAATACAATATGCCCAACAAGCATACCTGTTATTGCCATACATCATTTAAATGGGGGGGGGTAAGCTTTGGCCCAAATGGACATTAAACAAGCAGTTAATGTTTAATGGGTGATTACTTTCAGCAACAGATCCCATTCATTAGCACTGCTAGAAGGGAAGTGTATACACCAACAAATATGTTCTTGCCTTCACACTGATACAGTATCTATAACTCTTCTGAAATTGCATGGACAAATGCTGAAGCATTACCTGTTAGTTACATAAATACAAGCACTCAGTGCTTAAAAAACTATAACTGTCAAATGCGCACAGCACCAGTTTGAATTTGTATACAATTCCTCTTGCTTGTCAGTTTAGGACTGAAACAAGGCAGTGTGGAGAATGCAAGAGTCTTGCAATAAAATTGACATCAAAATCCTATTTGGTAACATTGCATAACTTAGTCTCAGCCCCGGATTGGACAGTCAAGAGTCAGACGGAAGAATTTATTTTGCATCATCCTGAAAGTGCAATTGTTCATTGTGGGCTAAAAGCTCCAGCAGCCAGAAGAAGGTTTCGCCGTGTGAAATGAAGATGAATAACAGGAGTAGATTTTGTCATATAAGAGCCTAGGAGAAGCTCTTGAGAATTTTCATTGAAGTTTATATGTCCTGCAGAAGTTGTAAAGTCATCAGTTTCTAGGTCTTCAAATGCTTTTACTGTATCCCATAAACAGACAGTATTATCCATAGATCCTAAATAGAAAATAAAATTGTAATTAAAATAAAAGTACCATTCATAAGTATAATTTCCTACACTCACTACATAGACATGGCAAAAGCAGTTCTGCTCCTGACCCATCTACAATGTTATACAATGCCCACCAGTTAAAATCCATTATAGTAAAAACCACTACATAGCTGCAGCGTACTGCTGTCAGAATATAGGGAAACAACCCCCAAGAGCGGGGGAGGGGGTTGCACACTTGTAGCTTGCATCCAACCTGTCCGGTAAACTGCAATATAAAGAGGGATTAAGAGGTCAGCAGTAAGGACGAGCTCAGGCATGTTCGCAGAGCCCGCCAGGAAGTCAGCGCTGCGCTAATCACAGGCAGCGAGACATCTCCCGATCTCTGCAACCACGCATTGGGACAATGTCTCACTGCCTGTGATTAGCGCAGTGCCGTGCCAACTTCCTGGTGGGCTTTGGAAACAAACCAGAGCTCATCCTTAGTCAGCAGTTTCTTTGAAGTAGCATGCCCCCCTCCAACTACATATGTAAAGGAAAGCAGAAACAGCATTTTTAAATGAGACAGTGGCATGTACTGATGGGATCTAGAATGATTGAAGCATAATTTTAATAAAAAAATTCTGCATGATGAGTATAAAAATGTATAAAACTATAATAAAGAAAACAGCACATGTCAACTTCAACAAATAATGCTCCTTATTTGACAAAGAACACTTTCCACGAGCCTTTATATTTAGAAGCCTTTAGCAAAGCTTTTCTTTATCTCTCAGCCAGGCCCTTATGAAGGGGGATTCTGTGGCCCTAGAAACAAGTTGGCTTTCTTCCTTTTGTCTCAATTGAATCAGCTATAAAATGATGGGCCCCTAGAATCTCACAGGAAGAAACTTTTTTTTTGGGGGGGGTGCTAATTGAATGTTAGTAGCTTCACTACAAAGTATCAAATTCAACCAAAGCTCCCCAGCTGACCCAATAAAAGAATCAAGGCAAAAATCCCATCTTTTCTTGGCTATTGTATTCAGACAGCCACAGAATCCGCTGTCTGAATACAGTAGTGACCTGCAACTATTAAAGTACACAAGACTTTGTAATACTCTGCAAACATACCTGATGCTAAAATCTCTCCATCTCGGCTAAATTTAAGTGCATAGATTGTGTTAGTGTGACCCTTTAAATCTCCAACCATCAAACCATGGCCAATATCCCAAAGCAAGACTCTGCCATCTGTGCCCCCGCTAGCCAGAAATTTTCCATTTGGAGTAAATGTCAATGAATGAATTGGTCCCTGCAAAGAAAAAAACAAGATGAATTAAAGAACAATAAAGGCAACAAAAACATAATACTCAGCCGTTTAGAGCGCTCAGTAGGTCTATGTAAGAAACAGTTTTTATCTAGGTCTAACCCAGGAGAAAATAGAAGGGTTATATGACAGCTTAACAGTCTCTAGATGTGATCACCGAACTAGCTTTAAAGTGATTTTTGTTTTTTTTATAACTAACAAAACAAGCCTTCAAACATGTTATACTTGCCTCCTCTGTGCAGTTTGTTTTGCAGAGCAGCCCAGATACTCTTCTTGGGTCCCTCTTGAGTGCCCCTCAGCCAGCAGCTTGCTACAGGGGTACACCCAAGTAAGAGCTCCATATATCCTTGACATGACCCCACCTCTCTCTCCCCTGATTGACTGAAAGCCATGGGAGCCAACGTCGCCACTGGTCTGTCTCAGCCAATCAGGAGTGTACTGGATTGGGGGGGGTGCCAGGATCTTTGTAAAACACCTGCAGTGCTGTGGCAAGCCCTAAGGGCAGTGCTACAAACTGACATTCCTCTACTACAAATCCAAGAAACCTATGATGGCACATGTAAATACGCATCCATGATATCGATGTAGGCCAAGTGTTCCATCTGAAGCGAGGCTACTACCTAGCAAACTGACTCCATCCCGAAGGATTGGATTAACAGATGTTGGTTCAGGGATCTTAGGTCCAAGATTGGCCTTATGTCACCATTTGGCATTAGAACCGTCAACAGGTTTGAATAAAACCATGTGCCTCTTTCGGACACCGGAACCTGTACGATCACTCCCTGATGCACCAACTGCTCTAGCGCTTAAAACAATAGGTTTCTTTTGAGGATCTGCAGGAATGTTGGCTCTTAAAACCTCCCTAATTCCAGCTTGTAATCTCTGCACACTGTTGTGGTGACCCACTTGTCCTGCACCACTGTTCTCCAAATGTCCACAAATTGGAGCAGGCTTCCCCCCACCTTTAAACCCTTGCGTTTTTGGGTCTGCTGACAGTTGCATATTGTCCAATCTTCAGGTACCACTATAGCCCAGGAATAGAGACAGTTCCTGTGGCTGCGTTTCTGTAGATGGCAGCAGGAAGGATGCAGCAACATACTGCATGTGTTCTGGGTGGAAACATCAGGGAGATGAGACGCCGTTATATACCATCCCTCAAGCCAGAAGTCCAGATAGGAGGCAATCTACCAGTTATAACTGCTCACTGAAAGGCATTAGAGACCAAAAAAAAAAAAAAGTACAATAAATGCAAACACCCAAATCTTCTGCCCACTAAAGGGTCCAGTGGGGCAGCACCAGTGGTGTAGTGGGTAGCACTCTCTCCTAGCAGTGCCTAGCAGTAAAAAGGGTCGCTGGTTCGAATCCCAACAACGACTCTACCTGCCTGGAGTTTGCATGTTATCCCTGAGCCTGCGTGGGTTTCCGCCCACACTCCAAGGACATGCTGGTAGATTAATTGGCCCTAGTATATGAATGTAAGTTGGGGACCTTAGATTGTAAGCTCCTTGAGAGTAGGAACCGATGTGAATGTACAATGTATATGTAAAGCACTGCATAAATTGACAGCGCTGTACAAGTGCCTTAAATAATAGTGTGCTAGGCCTTGCAGCTAGTGTTCCATATACAGAGAAAGACTTGCTTGCCTTGTCTACAAACATTGGGCTTAATAAGGTCCAGGATTTGCTCGTCAGGCCTGGGAACAATAGAAACACACTACAGCCCTAGACCCATGTGACACTGCATCCAACTTCACACATTGCACTATATGCCCCTAATGCAGAAACCAGTGCACAATACACAATCATTTTTATTAGTTCCTGGAAGCGAACAGAATTCACTATTAGCTTTTTCACTGCTTAATTTTCACTTTTATTTTCACTATAAAAATCACATCACAAAGGGCATTTTTATTTGTCAAATGGGTGTGTATACACAGTTATTATAATAATAGTCTTTTATCACTAGACACACACTTAAATATGAACTACTTTTTTGTATCTGAATTTTTTACACGAGAAACATTATATTCGTTTTTCATTATATATTTTCCAATATTCCAGATATTTCAGGGTTAAATTTCAGCGATCTGAGACCTATTCACACAGATGATTGTGGTTAGGGATTCAGATCTGGCAACCCCATTGGTTAATTAGTTTTGATTTATCAGGGGTTAGCATTAATCACGTCAAGTTTGCTATTAGATGTGATGTTTTATAATTGTCAGCTATAATTAAGCACTAATTTATAATGCGAAACGCATCAGCTGTTTTACTCCCATGTTGTGTGCTGTGACTTTTAGTGCATTTTTCCTTTTTTAAATAAAGACAACCATCAAGGTTTTTTGGAGTGCAGCTGTCCATATTTTCCTGTTTCCATTTGTTGCCTTGTGCATTGCCAGCACCCTTGATTTCCTGAGACCACACTAATCATCCTAACACAATCCACCTGGAGCGGTAACTTTCTTTCTAAGGCCTCTTTCACACTGGGGCGGGAGCCACGGTGGCGGTATAGCGGCGCTATACCGTCGGATTTGCCACGGGATTCAGCCGCTAGCTGTGCAGTATTAACCCCCGCTAGCGGCCGATAAAGGGTTAATACCGCCCGCAATGCACCTCTGCAGAGGTGCATTGCAGGCGGTATTGCCGCGGTTTCCTGTTTTAAATGGGAAGAAGCGGTGAAAGAGCGGTATACATACCGCTCCAAAGATGCTGCTAGCAGGAGATTTTTTTTTCTCTCCTGCCAGCGCATCGCCTCAGTGTGAAAGCCCTCTGGCTTTCACATTGAGGTTGCTGGGCAGGAGTTTTTCAGGCGGTATAGCAGCGCTATTTTTAGCGCTGTACCGCCTGAAAAACTCCTCAGTGTGAAAGGGGTCTTACAGAGAAAGCCTTACTTGCGTTGTCTACAAACACAGCTTAATAAGGACCAGGTTTTGCTAGTCAGGCCTGGGAACAATAGAAACATACTACAGCCCTAGACCCATGCGACACTGCATCCAACTTCACACATTGCACTATATGCCCCTAATGCAGAAACCAGTGCCTCCAGAGAAGTTTATTCACCCAAGGACACTAGCAAAAAACGGGCACCCCACAATCACTTTATTCTAATCTGTCCTACACAGATTACTTGACAAAGCTGACAGTTCTGTTACTGGCCATACAATGCCAAAATAAATATGCCCACAGCATGATGGTAGCAACATGTGATCTCAATTAAAAGATAGTGATTGGCAGGCTGAAGTAACTGATCTCATACATTAATTGAACATTTTCTAAATCTATAATTTTCCTACACAATGTATTGTGACCGTAAAAAGGTACTGTATGAAAATAAAGTTAAAACACACCAATCATTACCTTGTGTCCAGTGAAAATCCTCACACAGTTCCCATTTAATACATCCCATAATCTGACTGTTCTGTCCGTTGAGCCAGTAGCTATGTAATTAGAATTCGGATGAAAACGAGTACTTATAACATCTGCAAGATGACCAGCAAATATACGTAAAGGCTGATAATGGTCTGTTGCCCATAAACTGTAAGACATGGAAAGAAATAAAATCAGCAGGTGTACATGGAAATTTGGCACCGAATACAAAGCCTTTGTCTTTCCCTGCACGTCAAACCCACCCTGACCTAATGTAAACCCCTCAGATACACTTACGTAAAACTCAATTCACAGGACACTACACCGTTTACATACTGTGGGTCATATATACCTTCCACTGGCTGCACCTGTGCTCTAGTTCCTCTGACTTCTATAGGGCTATCTATAGTGTAACTGCAGACACAGAAAATATACTGAATGGCGGGAGAGAGATGTTTGAACCGTCCCCACAGGTGGGAGGTAGGAAAATTAGTATGCAAACTGTGTACAGAACAGAAGCCTGGACACCCGATATCATGTTTAGTGTGAGGACAGATCGTATGTTTACCTGGATTAGAGAGGGAACAGAACATCTACTCTAACTGGGATTGTTTTACGGTTTGTAAAACTAAAAAATCTTAACCCAAAAAAAGGACAATAATCACTTCATCCAGGTGCAAAAATAATAGTCATTCACTGTATACCCTCATTGCTCCAAGGATGAAGCTATATGCCCGAGAAACCCAGTGTAGACTTAGCTGTTGCTCAAAACAATGGTGTAGCCACTCGGTTAATTATACACCAAATAAAATCCAGTTACAAGTTTAACACAAACTACAAAAAATGTGTGAGCAAAATCTAAAATGTTATTACTATGCTTGCTATATACAAGGAATTGCTGTAATCGACTAGAGGCACTGACTCAACTATAATTCAGGCACCACCCTTTTAATAATTTACATATTCTCCATAGGTCATCATAGATTTTTATACCACACACGCAAAAGGGATACATGCCCTTTGTTTGAAAAGTACACTTCTCCTCGCACTGAATGCCAGCTATGATGCATAAACACAATGGAATATAAGGCAGGACTGACATTGGAAAAACTAAATACAAATGTTAATTTACCGAGCAATTCTGTCATGGCCTCCAGACACAAAGTAATATCCATATGGAGAAAACTGAGCGTCCCACACTGGATAGTTATGTCCTTTGTATGCCACCAAGCAGGTGAATGTCTGAAGACTCCATAAACGGACGGTGCCATCTTCTGAGCTTGATAATAAATAATTCCTAAAGCAGACACGAATAAAAATGATCAAAATTCAATAAAACCAATGACAAAAGTATACTGCAGATATTAAAATACACACTATGCCAAAAGTATTGGGACGCCTGCCTTTACATGAACTTTAATGGCATCCCACTCTTAGTCCGCTACAGCGTTCAATAGAGTTGGCACATCCTTTGCAGCTATAACCACTTCAACTCCTCTGGGAAGGCTGTCTGTCCACAAGGTTTAGAAGTGAGTCTATGAGAATGTTTGACCATTCTTCCAGAATCACATTTGTGAGGTCAGCGACTGATGTGGACGAGAAAGCCCGGATTGCAGTCTCCGCTCTAATTAATTTTAAAGGCGTTCCATCGGGTTGAGGTCAGGACTTTGTGCAGGCCAGTCAATTTCTTAAACCCCAAACTCGCTCATCCACGTCTTTATGGACCTTGCTTTGTGCACTGTTCCAAATCATTGGGTGTGGGGGTTGCTTTTCATGTGTTGGGCTTGGCCCCTTCGTTCCAGTGAAGGGAACTTTTAAGGCACCAGCATACCAAGACATTTTGGATAATTTCATGTTCCCAACTTTGTGGGAATAGTTTGGGGATGGCCCCTTCCTGTTCCAACATGACTGCGCAGCAGCGCACAAAGCAAGGTCCATAAAGACATGGATGAGAGTTTGGGGTGGCGGAACTTGACTGGCCTGCACAGAGTCCTGACCTCAAACCGATATAAAACACTTTGGGATGAATTGGAGTAGAGACTGAGAGCCAGGTCTTCTCGTCCACATCGGTGCCTAATCTCACAGAGGAAGGCGTCAGCATTCAAAGACATGTTAGGTTAGACAGCTTGATGCTCCCAACTTTGTGTAAACAGTTTGGGGATGGCCCCCTCCTGTTCCAATATGACTGTGCTGTCAATGTCAGAGAGCCAATGAGAAGAGGGGGCGGAACCAAGCCAAAGCTCAATGTCTGAATGGACAGAGCAGTGGCTCAGGTGCCCCCATAGCAAGCTGCTTGTTGAGGGGGCCAGAAGGGCTGGCAAGGGACCCGAGAAGAGGAAGACCTGGGCTGTTCTGTGCAAAACCACTGCACAGTGCAGGTAAGTATATAACGTGTTTATTTTTTATTTTATTTTAAATAAGAAACATAACATTTCCCACCTGTCTGGACTGAAGCTAGTTGCATAGACAGGTCCGCAGTGACCATATAAAACCTTTATCTCGCTTGATGTCTTTTCATCCATAATTCTTTCCAGAACATCATCTGATTCTTTGTCTATCAAGCTGAGATCTAATGAAGATAATAGGTCCATTAGTAATCAGTTTAAAAACAGTATTTACCAAAAAAAAAAAAAAACCACACACACACACACAGTATTCCTGACCATAATAATGGCCACTATTCATTTAGCTGTGGGGAGAAGGAGCTACATGCACCTCCCATATGTGTAATGCTTAATACTAGTGGTGCCTTCAACACTGCAAGGAATAATTGATTCAATTGAGGTACCAATGGTAAGCATTATACATTTTAACCCATACTTTGCTGACATTTCAGAAGCAGCATGACGTATATTGTGTGCAAAAGTGTGAATGAAGGCATAAACTCCATCATGTCCTCTTGTTGACAACGTCTGGTCACAAATACTTCAGAAAAAAAAAAAAAAAATGCACACACACTGTAAAATGAAAACAAAACCTGAAGCTCATTTGTAATAGCAAGACTTGTTACCGCTGACAGGAAAATCTAAAAGGTATGTTATTTGTATTATAATCAGTATGTTTTCTTAAACATTTAATGTATTTTCACAAAAATAAATAAAAAATAGTTACCAGCTGTGCCTTTGACACCCCTAAGTCTTTTCGGCGTTAGACTCCACACACGCACGGTAGAATCTGCAAATCCTCCTGCGATCATGCTGGAATCATCCGTAACATCCACTGCGGTCAAACCCTGCATAAAATCAGAGCTTTACTTTAGAAAGTTCATTACTTTAGAAAGATATTTTCAAAATTAGGCAAAAATTCACAAAGGCTTCTGGTCAGCGGTAAAAACCAAGCAGTTATTTTTTACTTCATATCTTTATTAATCCATTTTCTCAATAAACATCTGTACATTCACATAGACCTTGCCACCCTCCCCCAGAACATTCAAATACAATAATCATGATATCTCTTTAGGACCATATATAATTCCCCATTCCGCATAGTTGGAGTATCGCTTCCAACAATCTTTCCCTTGACTTTCCTCCAGCTAAGCTTCCCTCTGTCCAACGCATTTGTCCCTCACTCACATCAATCTACTTTCATTCCTCCATCATTCCCACTTAACCTTTATTTCCTTAAAGGGGTTGTAAACAAAAAAAAAATGTATTTAAAAATCACAAACATGTTCTACTTGCCTCCACTGTGCAGCTCATTTTGCACAGAGTGGCCCCAATCCACGTCTTCTGGGGTCCCTCAGCGGCTGTCTCTGGTCCTGCCCGCAAGAACTACACAGCTCGCATTGTGTGTAGTCCTTTACTGGCACACTCCCATGATACAGCGAGCAGCCATAGCCGCTCACTGCATCACTCGGTCCCTGCCCCTCGGCACGCCGCGTCACTGGATGTGATTGACAGCAGCGCCAGCCAATGAGTGCGCTGCTTTCAATCCATCCGCTCTAGCCAATCAGCGGCCAGGCTGAGCGGCAAAGAGGATGTCGGGACCCAGCACGGGAATTTCAAGGGGTCAGGGGGGGGCCGGTATACTCTGAAGTTTTTTCACCTTAATGCATTAAGGTGAAAAAACTTTTTCCTTTACAACTCCTTTAAATCATCTCTTCCCTTCTTTCTCAACTATTCAATATATATGGATATTACTTTTCTCCCGCCACTGTCTACAGATTTTTTTCAAATGTTTTATTTTTTGTTTTCATTCTTCACTGGATGGTGGGAGAGCGGTTTGCCATCTGTGCAATCAACCTCCTTGCCTGAAATAGGCATCTCAAAAGCTGGTTATTCCCAATTTTTCCCCTCTCCCTATCCCAGTACACATTGAATTGGTTCCAGTTCCATATTAACTTCAAAGCTCTGCTCAATGATTCCCACTACCTCCTTCTAATACCAAAAATAATTTCGGGCATCTCCAACTCACATGTGAATCATTATCCCCTTTGTTTCTTCGGCATCTGATCTACGACCAAACCAAAAAAGTTTGTACAGGGTATAATAAGCTCCAATAAAAATAGATGACAGTTGTCTTTAAAATCTACCTCAAACTGCCCACCTACAATGTGACTTAAGGGCCGATTGGGTCTGTTCACATTAGGGAAGCCACAATGCTTCACAGTGCAGAAATTTTAACTCGCATATCAAGTTTAGCACATATTGCTTGCCAAACCTCACCCATTGAAGTGACCGCACTGCAACCACATGCCAAACACATTCTTTTTTTAAAGTGGAATCCACTTTGGAATGAAAATTAGCAAACACAGGCTTTCAGGAGGAGACAGCAGTGTTGCCAGTAAAATTGCCTCTGAAAAAGCTATCCACCATGTATCACTTCTTGGAGGGGCAGTAGAGCCTACTGTCCATGTGAAAGAGGCATAAGAGTATTTAGATGGGAAAAGATTCAATTTACCCAGAACATGACATCTAGTGGAAGATTCAATTTACCATACCTGGTAAGCATTAAGGAATGAGTAGAAACAGATTGAGGGCAAAAAATCAGGACCAAGGCGAACCCGTTTGGCAGCTTCCTTCATAATCATGATTTTATCAAGTTTGTCAGAATCCTTTAGCTCTGGAAGAGGAATTCTAAAAAAATAAAATAAAATAAAAGTCAGCCATCAAACATGACTTTGCTTCATAGTGTACCCGACTTTAGGGCTCTGTTTGATGGAGTTAACATTTAAAAATGGGACACAAATTAGTGGAGCTATGTATTCGTAAAGCCTAACAAAAAAAAAAAAAAAAAACATTATCAGCACTAGGGACACTACTATTCTTGAGAGGTGTCCTCCCTCCAATGCAACTCAACCTCTCTTTCACCAGCCACTGTAATCTGCCAGTACAACTGGGGTTAGTAGAATGGGCGGTGGCGGGCACTCGTAAGAAATGTCCAACTATGTCCACCCTTTCCACTTGGCTGCTTTGACAAAATTCATACTATTGCTTCCATGAATGAAAACGGGATCTACAAATTAAGGACAGGTGGGTGATGGGTCCCCCCTCCAATCCATAGATCATGTTTTATTCATTAGAAGCTGTAACAATGGTTTCGTGGAATGGAGCAGCCGAGTCAAAAGGGCAGACATAGTCGGGCACTTTTTGAGAGCCAGTCACAGCCTCTTAGTTCTACCAACAGCTATCATACCAGAAGATTACCATTGAGGGGGTAGGAGGCATCAGAGTGGGAAGATTTTGGTGAATGGAGGACAGCAGCACCACAAGATAGGTAAACTTAGGCTTTAATAAATCCATACATGTATTCTCAAAACACAACTAGCGTGTATCGCTGAATTTGACTTACTATCAAACTCTACAATCACCTATACAGCAGCACCCAGACTGGGACAATGAAGAGCAGGACAGGGAGCCAATCAGGTGTGCTGAATGCAAGCGTTATAATAAACATGCCAATAGGAGAGAGCAAAAGATAATCTCATCATTCTGCTATGGGGTGGAAAGGATATTACTGTCAGTCTTAATTATTGCTTATAGAGGAAGTAAACTGATATTTTTTCTTCCCTGCAAAGTAAAGGCACAAACAATGTGCTAGTATGCATCGCATACTCGCCTACAAACGAAGACAGCATCGTCCATGCTGGAGGCCGCATCCCTCTTCGCCTGTCTTCCATTTGGGGCCACGGACTTCAGCTGTGTGACTGGCTGGAGCTATATGCGCGTGGGAGCCGCGGGTCACGAAGTCTTACCTATAGGTACGCCTAGGCGCACGTTTAGGTACAAAGTCTACAGGAAGTTTTACTTCTGTTTTAACCAATGCCATACACCTGACTATGCTGTCCTAAAGGGGTTGTAAAAAAAAAAAATCCCTAAATAGCTTACTTAACCTTAGTGCAGTCCTCCTTCACTTACCTCATTTTTCAATTTTGCTTTAAAATGTCCGTATTTCTTTTGAGAAATCCTCACTTGCTGTTCTTCTGTCTATAAACTTCGCACAATAATGCAAGGCTTTCTCCCTGGTGTGGAGAAAGCCTCTTGAGGGGGGAGGGGGCGAATAGGAATGTCAGGACACCCACTAACACACAGCTCCTTTCACTAGCTGCAAAGTAGATAGCGTCCTGACACTCCTGCTTGCCCCCCCCCCCTCAAGAGGCTCTCCACACCAGGGAGAAAGCCTTGCATTACTGCGTGTAGTTACAGACAGAAGAACAAGTAGTGAGGATTTCTCAGAGGAAATAAGGACATTTAAAAGCAAAAATCGAAGGATGAGGTAAGTGAAGGAGGACTGCACTAAGGTAAAGGAAGCTATTTAGGGAAACATTTTTTTTACCTTTACAACCCCTTTAAGACTGTACAGTCCTACACATACTTAAACAGCTAAATACACAGATAGAATATGTACAAGGAAGGAGCTTAAGCTGCTAGCCCAGAGTTCAGTTTTAACGTCCATTGCTGAAAGCAACTCAATTGTATGTGCTGAATTTCCTAGACATGGACATAACCAGTGTGTCAGTCAATAGAACTGAATGAATCAAAAAGTGGGAAGCTTACTTCCTCAGTGAAATTCTAAGATCCTTTCAGTCATTTGGAAGATGCTCAACAAACAGTTCCTTAAATATTTTAACATACCTAGTCTGAGGCGGTGCATGAGGATCCTGTTTCTTGCTTTTTGAGCCTATGCTGTCCTTTTTTGGCTTCTTTTTCTTTGGCTTTCCTTCTTCATTTTCCCCTTCTTCATCTTCATCATCTAAAGGGACTTCAATCTCTGGTTCTTTCAGAAGGCCAAAGAACACCTACAAAATAAAGTAAACATTTAGAGCAGCAACTTATACCTGGACACATCTACCACCAAGAGGCTTGTTCAGCTCATATATACTATCTGCTTGAAGTACACACCTTGACTTTGTTTGCTTCACGCTTGGCTTCCCCAGACAAGCTGCCCACCATAGCATCTATCTGCTGTTTGCTACGTGGCATGCCATCAAATATATCAATGTACAAGTGTTCCTGTACTATGCTCCATATCTGATTGTTCTGCCTTTCCTGTAGATGGCGCTTAAGCAGCTGATAGGAGTCCCGGGATATTCTTAGCACAAACTTGCTTGTTCGAAAGTCTAACATTGTCTCATTGCCTTTCATGTGCTCTTTCGTGGTAAGGCTGGCTAAAATGCGGAGATCATCTTCATAGTAACATTCCTGGTCCCCATGGAATCTTTAACAGAAAATTGTAACAAGTTAGATACATGTTTAATTATATGCATACACTCTAAATTGATAGAATCAAAATGAAAGGATTTGTGCTTTTTCCCTTAATATATTTCACAGTAATACAATTGCTATGTTAAAGCATATCATGCTCTGCAATGTTTTGTGCACAAGAACCATTCATTATGAATAGCACACCAACACACCTTGCCAACGCACCTGCACCCCATTGCCAAAAATGCTGAATGCAGTTTTTGGGTCCATTGTGGTGCACTGGGTGACATTTAAATAAGGGCTACCCCAAGGCAAAACACGAGCAAACTGGCCTGGAATGGGCCCTTAAAAGAATAATTATATTTGTACTTATGGCAGGGTTGCTTTCACTACATAGCACAACAGTCAATGTGCACGATTCTGTGTAAAATGAGAATCACATTTTTTTTGCTTAGAAGATCATGTTTCTCTTGCAGCCTTCTTTCACATTATACAAAAAATTGGGCTAACTTTGCTGTTTAGGTTTTTTTTTATAATTTAAGTGGAATTAAAAAAATATATATATTGTGTTTGAAAAACCGCTGCGCAAATATAGTGTGACAAAATATTGCAACCGCCAAAAAAAATATGTTTGGGTGTTCCAAGTAATTTTCTAGCAGAAAATGGTTTACTTGTAAGCAAAAAATGTCAGAAAAGGTTTGGTCTTTAAATGGTTAAAGTGATTGTAAAGGTTCAATTTTTTTTTTTTTTTTTATAACATCATACTTACCTCGTTTTGCACAGAGTGGTCCCGATCCAAGGCATCTGGGTTCCCTCGGCTCCTCCATGCATCAGATGAGCCCCTCTGGGAAGCACTTTGCCAATGGTGTTACCTTGCGGATGCGCTCCTGAGTTAAGCATTTGCATCCATAGACACGAATGCGGGACTCGGCCCTGCCCCCTGCGTCATTGGATTTCATTGACAGCAGCGGAAGCCAATGGCTGCGCTGCTATAAATCTATCCAATGAAGAGCTGAGAAGACGGGGCCGAGATAAAATGCGTTTGACACGGGACTTTCGAAGGCAATTATACTTAAGGTGAAAAACGGGAAGGTTTACAACCCCTTTAAGCTTCTTCGTCTACACACCAGAGCTCTTTCCTTTGATAAAAGAACAAAAAGATACTTTGTTTCCACTTGTGTGTTGTATTAAAACTTGGCAGGCTGCCTGGATTTGGTTTTTCCAGCTGTGAGAACTCTGCACTTGTTAGAAAAAACATGACATGCTGTTTTGAAGATCGGAAAGGGTTCTAAAAAAGGTAGAAGTTATTTTTTACCTTAATGCATTCCTTCCCTCAGCCACACTTATACTTACCTCAGCACAATCTCGATCCATCGCTGTACCTGAGAACATTGGCTCTCTGCTCTTCTGGTACCCCAGACTGCACACTGCAAAACCATTGCACAATGCAGATAGGTATAACTTTTATTTCCTTTTATAAATCACTTAATTAGTGCACCTAAAAAGACAGTCCACCATTTTGAAAAAATATAAATACCCCCACATCAAGAAAAGAAAAATATACACATTAGAACCTGCAGAGCATTGCTACCGAGATTAGTGGACCGCAGGAGCAATGCAGAGGCTCATGCAGACTCTTCCTCCAGCCCCAAATCTGTAGGACCTACCCTTAGGGAGCTGAAAAAGTATCAATAAATTACAAGGGCATCACCATGCATGAGCGCTATTGCCACAGTGGCAAGCGGGACTTGCGGTCTTCAATTCACAGATCCTGTGAATGGGTGGCGTGGCTGTGCTGGCAGTCACAAATAGTCACACCAAATTCAAAAGATAAGTTGCTGCAGAGAGAAGAACCCAGCAATTCATGTCAATATTGGGTGGATTGGGGAACGTAACCATGTTTCAATGTAAACACTAAATATGGGTGCTGGACTTCGCTTTTCATTTTTCAGATCTGAACTGGAGTTTTCTTACTAAACACACACTTTTATAGTAGAGCTCAACTGCGATTTAATTTACATATCAGAAAATGAACACCATTATACTTAATAATCCAAAACTAATACTGCCCATTCCTTTTCTAGGAAGATTATTCCAACCCCTCAAATCTGGAAACCCACTGACACCGCTTGGAACATTCCTTACTTGTCAAAGAAAGATTTGGCTTTATTTTCATGCTGATTGTAGACCAGCTCCAGGTACATGTGCACAAAGAGAGGGTAGAATAGCTGAGATAACTCTGCACGATGACAGTCCAGTACAGACTCAATGAATCTTTTTAGGCCACTGTAGTAGTCCTCATACAGCGCTGGATCTCCTTGCTGGTTATAAGCAGACAGAACAGCACTGACATCTGGCTGGTCCTGTGGGCCGCTATTCAAAGTACCTGAAAAGAAAACAGATCGACTTTACTAATTAGAATTTGGGGGGGGAGAAAAAGGAGAGTAGATTTTAACTTGCATATAACACACCAGTACTAATATGAATATTGCATTATTTATCTGAATGCTTCCTTTTTCAAGTCATGCAAGTCAGTTAAAGCATCTGCTTATAATATGGACAAGAACTTGTCAAACTCAATATATGACTACTTAGAAGTACAAATCTAAGCAGGATTTAGGCCTCATTCACACCCACGATTACTACATTTACTGATTACTGTACGGTCCCTCTACTTCAGTGTTTATCAACTCCAGTCCTCAAGGCCCCCCAATAGACCCGACCGTACAGTGCACGGCCACCATAGAGCCGACCGTACAGTGCACGGCCACCATAGAGCAGACCGTACAGTGCACGGCCACCATAGAGCAGACCGTACAGTGCACGGCCACCATAGAGCAGACCGTACAGTGCACGGCCACCATAGAGCAGACCGTACAGTGCACGGCCACCATAGAGCAGACCGTACAGTGCACGGCCACCATAGAGCAGACCGTACAGTGCACGGCCACCATAGAGCAGAGCGTACAGTGCACGGCCCCCATAGAGCAGACCGTACAGTGCACGGCCCCCATAGAGCAGACCGTACAGTGCACGGCCACCATAGAGCAGACCGTACAGTGCACGGCCACCATAGAGCAGAGCGTACAGTGCACGGCCACCATAGAGCAAACCGTACAGTGCACGGCCACCATAGAGCAAACCGTACAGTGCACGGCCACCATAGAGCAAACCGTACAGTGCACGGCCACCATAGAGCAAACCGTACAGTGCACAGCCACCATAGAGTAGACCGTACAGTGCACGGCCACCATAGAGCAGACCGTACAGTGCACGGCCACCATAGAGCAGAGCGTACAGTGCACGGCCACCATAGAGCAGAGCGTACAGTGCACGGCCACCATAGAGCAGAGCGTACAGTGCACGGCCACCATAGAGCAGAGCGTACAGTGCACGGCCACCATAGAGTAGACCGTACAGTGCACGGCCACCATAGAGCAAACCGTACAGTGCACGGCCACCATAGAGCAAACCGTACAGTGCACGGCCACCATAGAGTAGACCGTACAGTGCACGGCCACCATAGAGCAGACTATGTGTATGCCTGGCTCTCTACCCTCTAACACTCCGTACTCTCGGAGATGATCACGGATCGGTCTCTATTCCCGGTGCAGTGTGTGCACAGACATCAGTCAGTCCCCCTCACCTTTCGCGGCGGAAAGTACGGCGGTCGGGGCTCCCCCGGCGGCAGTGGAGGAGATGGCGGCGCTCCCCGCGGTGACTCTGCTCAGCAGACTGTGCTCGGTGCTCTCGGGTTCCCCGGAGGTCGGCTGTCCGCTGGGGCTGAGAGCCGGACTCCCCTCGGGCTCCAGGCCGCACTCCCGGCGGAGGATGTCGACGGACTCCCGCAGGTTACTCTTTTTGAGGAATTGCAGGACAGCCAGCAGCGTCTGCCGGTCCGGAGGCTCCGAGGTGGTGAGCGGAGGAGGCAGCGGAGAGCTGGCGGCCTTCGGGGAGGCGCCATGGCCATTTCCCAACGCTGGCTCCTCGGTAACTGGCCCCGAAAGGCTCTCGCTCTTCACCTCCTCCAGGAGCTCGGGCTCCGTCTTCACCGAGGTACTCGCCTCGTCTGGCACCGCCGCCATCTTGGAGCGGGAGTTTATTCTTTACGACGTCGCGTTTTACGGCGCGAAAGGCGGGGCCTTGGGGGCTTCCGGGAGCATTAGAACGACAGTCCTGGCAGCGCCATTTACGGCGATCCTATAACGACTCTGATTTGTTTTCAGAATAATTCAGTCATAGCTGAAAAATGACGACCAGTATAGGACAGACTTTAGCTCAGCTTTGTCAGCCTGCGTCTCCTATAGTAGACAGGCTGCCTTATTTTCCACTGAATTGCACTGTGGAAGGGCCCACTTAGGCCCCAATCACACTGCTGGCACACTTAGGAAATGCGGACCCCCTTTTTTGCACATTTAGGAAATGTGCCCGGACACGCATGGGGTTTGTGGTATTTTGTGTTAATGACACCGCAAACATTGTTAGCAGAGGCATGTTTTGTTATATGACAAACTGTGCAAAAAGGTACCAAAATAGTAATGGCGGCGATCTGTAATATTTTTTTGGCACTACTGCGACATTGCGGCGAACAGATCGGACACTTTTGACACTTTTTTGGGACCATTTATGCAGTGATCAGAGCTATAAAAATGCACTGATTATTGTGTAAATGTCACTGGCAGGGAAGGGGTTAACACTAGGGGGTGATCAAGGGGTTAGGTGTGTCCCCTGGGAGGTGTTTCTTACTGTGCGGGGAGGGGACTGACTAGAGGAGGAAACAGATCGCTGTTCCTAATCACTAGGAACAGCAGATCTTTCTCTCCTCCCCTGTCAGAACAGGGATCTGTCTGTTTACATTGACAGATCGGGGTCCCCCATCGAGCAGCGTGGCGAGCACGCCTGCTATCGATCTTAAAGGTGCCGACGTACACCTACAGCAATTTGCAGGAACGTGCCGACCTGCCGCCTTATAACGACGGGGGCTGGTTGGCAAGTGGTTAAAGCAGTACTAAACCCTTAAGCAAACACCTATTATATTGCAGCTTACCAATTCCTAGATCTGATATCGGCATTCGTTTTCTTTTTTAGGCTTTCTTTCTCTTATTTTCACCTGGTGATCTGGCCAGTAAGTCTGTTTTTTTTTTTTTAGCGTCCTGCCAGCGCACCGCTCCAGTATAAAAGCACTTGGGGTTTCACACTGGAGTGAGAGTAGCGGCACTTTGTAGACCCTATTTTTAGCTCCTCTGTGTGAAAGTAGCCTTAAAGGGTCATTTTCCAGCTAAATAGCTTCCTTTACCTTACTGCAGTCCTGGTTTCATGTCCTCATTGTTCGTTTTTACTCTGATGTTGCTGTAATTCTTCTCTGTTCTGGACACTTCCTGGTTGTCTGTTTCCTGAGGACCACAGTACTGGGAGATTCTAGTTTCATTTTCCAAACCATCACTTCTCTATGGCTCTATACAGCACAGAGGCAGGATAACATGCAAAAACTAAACTGAAACTACAGGTACATTATATGATTGATTTTTATCTATTTTGAATCGTTTTTAAAAGGAATCAGTTAACTATTATGTCTCTATACCCTGTAAACAGTCATTTGAGCAAAAAACAATTTTTCCTTTACAACTCCTTTAAGCCCTGTACACACGACCGGGAATCCCGTCGGGGGGAAAAAAACATCGGTTTTCCCGACGGGATTCCTGGCAGGCTTGCCCTGAAAAGCTGTGTATACACACGACCACACAAAAACCCGCCTTTCTTTTGAATGGCAAGAACGCAGTGATATCATCGACTACGACGAGCCGCTGTCTCGTCACATTCGATTCCATCGCCGCCATCTTGCTACACCCCAGACTAACATTGTATGCTACCACGCATGAGGCGAAGTGTTATCGAGCATGCATGGTTTTTCTACCCTGCAGGTAAGCATACAGACGATTGGTTTTCTCGGCAGGAAACACTCTGCCGGGAATCCCAACGGGAAAATAGAGAGCAGGTTCTCTATTTTCCTGTCGGGATTCCCGGTTGTTTTCCTGATGGGAAAACTGATAGGGAGCATACACACGGCCGGCATTCCCGGACAAATGCTCTCCTGGCAGTTTTCCTGCCGGGAAAACCGGTCGTGTGTACGAGGCTTAAGTGTTTTTAAATCTTCCAGTGTATCTAACACTCCCATTCCCCCAGACTGACAATGCTGCTGTCCAAAGGTGCCCCCTGTGCTCCTCCATCCAGAGTGCAGGCACTTTATACAGAAGGTGTGTTACTTGCCTAATGACCACGACAACATGGACACCCCGCCCATTTTGGGACAAACTATCACCCCTAGCACCAAAGTCAAAAGTCTCTGAGTCACTTTTGACTCCGACATGACAATGGATGCACAAATAAGCTTAGTAGTCAGCGGATCGCACCATCTGCTGTGCCTGCTACGTAGACTCATTCCCTATATCCCAAAAGAAGACATAGCAGTCGTGGTGGGAACGATAATCAACTCCAGACTCGACTATGCAAACGCCCTTTACCTCGGACTCCCAAAATACCAAATTGCTCGTCTACAAGTCGTCCAGAATACGGCGGCACAACTTGTAACAGGAAAAAAAAACCTGGGAATCAATCTCTCCCTCCCTGAGATCCCTTCACTGGTTGCCCGTAAAAGACAGAATTACGTTTAAGGCACTATGTCTGACGCACAAATGTGTTCAAGGAAGTGCCCCCCAATATCTGTGAAAAATTAAAACGTCACAACCCCAATCGCGTTCTCTGTTCTACTAACCAAAATCTACTTCAGATACCCAAGGCCAGATACAAGTCCAAAGGAGAACGAAGATTTGCAGTCCAAGGACCTCGACTGTGGAACGCTTTACCAACCACCATCCGAACGGAAGTGAATCACCAGGCCTTCAGAAAAAAACTCCAAACCCACCTATTCTGAAGGCAAAATATAGTAGGAAATGGATACCAAGCGCCCTGAGGCGATTCAGTTTGCATGTGTTGCACTATACAAGTTTTTCACTCACTCACCAGGTGAAAACAGAAGGGAAAAAGCCTGGAAAAGTTAAACTAATGCAGCCACCACATCTAATGATTGGAAAGCTGCAATATATGACATTTTTGGCTTTAGGTTTAATACCGCTTTAAGTCTGAGGCCCCGTACACATGACCGAGTTTCTCGGCAGAATTCAGCCAGAAACTCGGTCGGAGCTGGATTCTGCCGAGAAACTCGGTCGTGTGTACACTTTTCAGCGAGGAAGCCGACGAGGAACTCGTCTGGCCGAAAAGAGAACATGTTCTCTATTTCCTCGTTGTTCAATGAGGAAAGTCGGCCCGCCGAGATCTCGGCGGCTTCCACACTGAACTCGACGAGGAACTCGATGTGTTTGGCACGTCGAGTTCCTCGGACGTGTGTACGGGGCCTAAGAGAGAAGACAAAGACAGAAGAAATAATAAGTGGCTGCACTGTCTGCTAGGAGGACTAGTTGTCACATACTTGAAGAGCTGAACATTCTATAGAGAATCTAGAGGGGAGACATGAATACAGTCCACCAGAATCAAATGCAGAGTCGCCGATAAAAGGGCCACACCGAGAAAGTTTGCAAAAGTACTTCAATCGAAAAAAAATAAAAGAATAATCAATTGCGTTTCATATCAAAAAATCCATAGTAAAAAAATATTTTAAAGATGCGATCTACATTGGAGGACTATGGAGTGACATTCTCAAACTGCAGATGTCCATTAAATCCTCTTTGCTGTCGGGCTGTGTCTAGGGCAGTGGTCTCCAAACTGTGGCCCGAGGACCAGATGCGGCCCATTCCTTGCCTTTATCCAGCCCTTGGGGCACCATTTCTCCCACTGATACCAACAATGGGGTGCTATTCCTCCCACTGATACCAACAATAGGTTGTTATTTATCCCACTGATACCAACAATGGGGTGCTATTCCTACCACTGATAATACCAACAATAGGTTGTTATTTCTCCCACTGATACCAACAATGGGTTGTTATTTCTCCCACTGATACCAACAATGGGGTGTTATTTCTCCCACTGATAACAACAATGGGGTGTTATTTCTCCCACTGATACCAACAATGGGGTGTTATTTCTCCCACTGATACCAACAATGGGTTGCTATTCCTCCAAATGATATTGACAATGGGGTGCTATTCCTCCCACTGATACCAACAATGGGGTGCTATTCTTCCCACTGATACCAACAATGGGAAAATATTCCTCCCACTGATATCAACAATAGGGCGCTATTCTCCTCATTAAAGCGGGAGTTCATCCAAATTTTTTTTTTTAACATTAGATTTAGGCTAATTAAGGGGAGCAGAAACTGGTATTTTTTTTTTTTAAATCAATGCCGCACTTACCGTTTTAGAGATAGATGTTCTCCCGCCGCTTCCGGGTATGATCTTCGGGACTGGGCGTTCCTATTTGATTGACAGCCTTCCGACGGTTGCATACAGCGCGTCACCAGTTGCCAAAAGAAGCCGAACGTCGGTGCGGCTCTATACGGCGCCTGCGCACCGACGTTCGGCTACTTTTGGAAACTCGTGACGCGCTGGATGTGACCGTCGGAAGCCTGTCAATCAAATAGGAACGCCCAGTCCCGCAGCCCATATCCGGAAGTGGCGGGAGAACATCTATCTCTACAACGGTAAGTACGGCATTGATTTAAAAAAAAATACCCGTTTCTGCTCCCCTTAATTAGCCTAAATCTAATGTTAAAAATGTTATATTTTGGGTGAACCTCCACTTTAAAACCGATGATGGGGTATTGCTTATGCCCATTGATGTAATGGCATTTTCTACTCCCACCAGCCACAGTCCGGCCTCCCTAATGCCTGAAGGACAGAAAACTGGCCAATCTGAGGGTTGAGAAACACAGCCTATTAAGCTCAGCTACCACTGCTGTCCAAAAGGGGGTCGAGGAGGGGCACGTCCACACCATGTATAAGCTGGATCCTGAGGCCCCGTACACACGAGAGGATCCATCCGCTGGAATTGATCTGCGGACCGGCTCCAGCGGATAGATCCCCTGGTGTGTACAATCCAGCGGATCTGTTTCCGCGGATTTTTATCCCCTGGGATGGATTTCAAGCGGATAAAAATTTGAAGACATGCTTTAAAATCTATCCGCTTGAATCCATCCCAACGGATTGATCCGCTGGTCTGTACAGACTCACAGGATCAATCCGTCCGAATGGATCCCCCGCATGCGTCGTAATGATTCGACGCATGCGTGGAATTCCTTATATGACAGCGTCGCGCACGTCGCCGCGTCATCAACGCGGCGACGGCGCGACACGTCATCGCGATGGGATTTCGATCCGATGGTGAGTACACTCCATCGGATCCAAATCCGCGAAAATCCTCGAGAGGATTTATCCGCGGAAACGGTCCGTTGGACCGTATCCGCGGATAAATCCTCTCGTGTGTACTAGGCCTAAGGGGTAATGGTAACATGTACAAGAAGGATCAGTCGAATGGGAATTAGGGGCTAGCCGTTGCAGGGTGAAATAGTCTTTAAAGAGGAACTTTAACTGCAGAAACTTGTCTCAAGCGGAGATCATATTCGTAATAAAATGGCTGATGCGGGTCTCCCATTCTTCCTCATCTAAATCCAACAAGTCAGCATTCCTTTTCTGGTAACTGCAATTGGAATTAGTGGCATAAGCTAGTAAGAGTCTAATGCCGCGTAAACATGAAAAAATATTTTTTAACTACGCAATTTTGGCTCAAACTTGTGTTGCATACACACGGTCGCACAAAATTCCGACGGTCAAGAACGCAGTGACGTACAACACTACAGCGAGCCAAGATCAATGAATTTCATTGATTCCGAGAATGTGTCAAATTGATTCCGAGCATGCATAGGGTTTTTGTGCGTCGGAATTGGCTACAGACGATCGGAATTTCCGTCAAGAACTTTTGTTGTTGGAAAAATTGAGAACCAGCTCTCAAACATTTGTTGTCGGAAATTCCGACAACAAATGTCCGATGGAGCCTACGCGCGGTGGGAATAAAGCTCACATCGAACTTTTCTTGTCGGAATTTCCGATCGTGTGTACGCTGCATAAGGTATCAAGAGGATAGCGATTTCCCCAACACACTCGAGGTAAGCAATTACTCAACAGGGTCGACGCAAGACTGCAAAGGAATTTTTACTTTGTTTTTCTTTTCTTTTTTCCCCAGCATATTATTGGGTTTTTCTTGCAACGTGAATTTTCATTACATTCACTGAGCTAAGGGAGAATTTCCCTTGGAAGTGAAGAATTCTCTTGCAAAATAAACATTAGGCTTTTGTAACTTAACTCCATTGTGTGCTGATAAATGTATACAGTTACTACATACAGTATAATGTCTGTATTCTGTATATTTTTCTTTTCATACTTTATTTGTGTTTTTTCACATTTACATGCAGACCAAGGAGTGCTTGATTAGACCTCTTCAACATTACAGCTTTACAAAGCAATGATTATCCAGATATATACATACAGCAATAGCAATACCCCTCACAGAGCAAAGTTTACACATAGAACATAGGGTTAGGGAGTTCATGCAGAGGGAGGGGGAAGGACAGTATAAAGCAGCACTGCATTGTGGGTAAGAAGGAAGCTGGTGATCAAGCTGAAGACATAATGGCACAGTGTTGTAGGTATGTCTCTGCTGTGTGTTTGTGCATATCATGTGATCATTGTATTGTATGATTTCAGAGGGCTGATAAAAAAATCACAATGCAATGTGAGAGTGATAGTGACTTTCTATTAAGAACCAGTATGTGTAAGACATGTGTATGCTAGGAATAGGACAGGACTCTGATTGTGTGATACATATAAAAGGACCAGTATGTGTATGATAGGATAGGACTCTGAACATGTGATACAAAGTATTGCTTGGAAAGACATTAATTAAGTTCACACTAAGCAATATCCTTATCCTCCAAAAACAATCCATATACATTCACTATTTAAAGGTCCTGTAATTTATTTTTCATTAAATAATCTTTTACTGCTTTATTTTTTTGTTGCCTCAATGTATTGTCTTCCATGAGCTCCTAAAACTCTCCTTTTCCCTCTTACTTTCCCCCATATGGAACAAGCAGTGTATGGTAGTTGTGGACGTGCACACTGCAAAAATCCCATAGTCCCTAGTCTATCTCAGGAGCAAGCAAGAGAGGGTGGCTACGTTCCTATATACGGTGGGATCATGTAGAATGAACATAGTGACCCTCTAACAGAAAGTTGGATCACATCAGCAAAAAAGAAGCTGCAAATTTGAAGGAGGCTGAGAGCAATATTTTTTTAAAATTAGGAATATGTGGACAGGGGCCCGGATTCTCAGAGGACTTACGACGGCGCAGCGCCATGTACGCCGTCGTAAGTCCTAATCCGAGACGTCGTATCTATGCGACTGATTCTAATGCCGCATACACACCATCACTTTATGTGATGAAAAAAAACGACACTTTCTGTGAAGTAAAAAATGACGTTTTTGAAACTTCAATTTTCAAAGACGAAGTTGCCTACACACCATCGTTTTTCTCACAATGTTCTTGCAAAGTGAGGTTACGTTCACCACGTTTTACCATTGAAGCTCGCTTCATAAGTAGCTTCTGGGCATGCGTGGATGAAAAAACGTCTTAGAAAACGACGTTTTTTGCTACACACGGTCAATTTCTGTGAAGTAAAAAGTGCACTTTTGAAAAACGACACATAAGATTGAAGCATGCTTCAATTTTTTTTGGTCGTTTTTTTCAAGACATAAAACAACGTTTTCCCCCACACACAGTCAATTAAAGTGACGTTTTTAAAAACGTCATTTTTTTTCATCACATAAAGTGATGGTGTGTACGCGACATTAGAATCAGTTACGCATAGATATCCATTAGATCCTAAAGGCGTAAGTCTCTTACGCCGTCGGATCTTAACTGCATTTTTTTTTTAACCGCTAGGTGGCGCTTCCGTCGAATTCCGCGTCGAGTATGCAAATTGGCTAGATACGCGAATTCCCGAACGTACGCGCCGACGCAATAAAGTTACAACGTTTACGTTAGGCTTTTCCCGGCGTAAAGTTGCCCCTGCTATATGAGGCGCAGCCAATGTTAAGTATGGCAGTCATTCCCGCTTCAAAATTTTAAAAAGTTAAGTCGTGTGCGTAAGTCGTCCGTGAATGGGGCTGGACGTCATTTACGTTCACGTTGAAACCAATGACGTCCTTGCGACGTCATTTGGAGCAATGCACACTGGGATATTTTACGGACGGCGCATGCGCAGTTCGTTCGGGGCGGGGACGCGCTTAATTTAATGATACACGCCCCCTACCCACCGAATTTGAATTCCGCCAGGTGATTTATGATACGCTGCCGCAACTTACGGAGCAAGTGCTTTGAGAAAACAGCATTTGCCCGGGTAAGTTGCGGCGGCGTAACGTAAATCGGATACGTTACGCCGCCGCAGAGATACGCCCATTGTACAAGAATCTGGGCCAGTGTGCATCCCTTTAGATCAGGGTTTCTTAACCAAGTTTTTACCTTGGAAGAACCCTTGGCAAAAAGTTTGAGATTTTGTGGAACCCCTGAAATAATGTTCACATCTACAGCTCACGGAACATTGGTGTGATCAGTGAGCTGTTGAAATAGCATTAGTAACAACTAATTTTAGAAATATGTTTTATAATAGATTCTATTATTTAATGCTATCTATTTAACCACTTGCCGACTGCCTAACGTAGATATACGTCGGCAGAATGGCACGGGCAGGCAAAGCAATGTACAGGTACGTTGTTTTGAATCTGCTGCCTAGCGGGCACGTGCCCGCCACGAGCTCCGTGACTGTGCCTGCGGGACCCGCGGACTCAATGTGCGCCGGTGTCCCGCGATCATGTCACGGAGCGGCAGAACGGGGAGATGCCTTTGTAAACTAAAAATAGATATTTGCTAGCACACCATGGATCGACAAACAGTAGCGTCCAAATAGGTAATTTATTGCATGATCACAACATAAAAAGAGTGCAATGTTTCGGAGTCACACAGGACCCCTTCGTCATCCATCAAATGCCTGATGAAGGGGTCCTGCGTGACTCCGAAACTCTGCACTCTTTTTATGTTGTGATCATGCAATAAATTACCTATTTGGACGCTACTTTTTGTCGATCCATGGTGTGCTGGCAAATATGTATTTTTTTACTTGAACCAATATCCAGCTGGTTGTTGCTGCAGCACCCAAACATTAATGCCTAGTACACATGTGCGGTTTTTCCATCGGATAATGCAATGCGACGGTTTTCCCGACAGAATTCCTCTCAGGCTGCCTTGCATACACACGCTCAGACCAAAAGTCCGCCCGTCCAAAGCGCGGTGACGTACAACACGTACAACGGCACTATAAAGGTGAAGTTCCATTTCCAACAGCGCCACCCTTTGGACTGCTGCTTTTGCTGATCCTCGTGTTAGTAAAAGTTTGGTGAGAGACGATTTGCAGCGTGACAAATGTGATATCTCCATTCCGAATGCTAGTTTTACCAGAAAGAGCGCTCCCGTCCCATACCCTTTGGGAAAACTGATTGTGTGTACGATGCTTGAGAGCTTATTCAGGAAAGTGGTCCCAAAATAGTGTCAAAAGTGTCCGATGTGTCCGCCGCAATATCTCAGTCACGATAAAAATCACCGCTATTACTAAAAAAAAAAAATGAATAATAAAAATACCATAAAACTATCCCCTATTTTGTAGATGCTATAAATTTTGCGCAAATCAATATACGCTTATTGCGTTTTTTAATTTTTTTTTATTACCATAAATATGTAGAAGAATACATATCGGCCTAAACTGAGGAAAAGAAAATGGGCCGGATTCACATACCTCGGCGCATATTTATGCCTCCGTAGCGTATCTCTTTTACGCTACGCCGGCACAGCGCACAGAGGCAAGCACTGGATTCACAAAACACTCGCCCCCAAATCTACGCTGGGTTTCCTCGGCTTACGCCAGCGTATGTGTGAGTGGGCGTGAGCCATGCTAATGAGGCGTGACCCCATGTAAATGATGGACTGAGCGTCATAAAGATACGAATAACGTACGGCGCATGCGCCGTCCCGTGGACGCATCCCAGTGCGCATGCTCAGAATCACGTTGAAACAACTGCCTAAGATACGTCAAATCACTGCCTACGACGTGAACGTAACCTACGCCTAGCCCTATTCACGTACTATGTAAACTACGTAAAATACAACGGCTGTGTTCCCTGGTCCATACCTTTGCATGACTTGCGCCTCCTATATGGGGAATAACTTTACGCCGTACGTACGACTAACGCAAACCGCGTATATTATGCGCCGGGCGCAAGTACGTTTGTGAATCGGCGTATCTCCCTCATTTGCATATGCGCATAGAAAATCAATGGGAGCGCCACTTGCGGCCAGTGTAAATATGCGCCTACGATACGCCGGCGTAGGAAAGTTACGTCGGTCGGATGAAGCCTATTTTCAGGCGTATCTAGTTTTGTGGGCACGGCGCACAGATACGACGGCGCACATTTTTTTGGGGGGATATTTATTATAGCAAAAAGTAAAAAATATTGCTTTTTTTCAAAAATGTTGCTCTTTTTTTGTTTATAGCGCAAAAAACAAAAACAAAGAGGTGATCAAATGCCACCAATTCTTCCGGGGGTGAAGTGGATAATGTGAAACTTGCTTTTTTTTTCTGCACAGATGCTCATTTATGCCACATTACATGGGAGCATTGCACATTAGAAAAACAAGGCACATTACTTGGAAGCAGGGAAGATTACATGGGAGCAAGGCACATTATGTGAAAGCAGGGAGGGTATGTTATGTGGACGCATTACATATTACATGGGACCAGGACACATTACATGGGAGCAAGGCACATTACTTGAGAGCAGGGTACATTACATAGGAGCAGGGCACACTACATGGGAACAGGGCACATTATGTGGAAGCAGAGCACATTACATTAAAGCAGGACACATTACATGAGAGCAGGGCACATTACATGGGATCCGACCAGGGCCGGCGCTACCACTAGGCGAATTAGGCAGCCGCCTGGCAGCGCACTGCCGCCTAGAGCGCCCGGCCGCTGGTTTCCCTACTCCCTGTCTCCGTGTTATGTAAGTGTTGGGTCACGGGTGCCGTGCTGTATAATGCAGGGGATGCTGCCCGGCGCCTCTGCAGTATGTTACATGTACTCAGGCAGGCTACCGTAGTATCATTAGTGGCGCAGCGCCGCGCTGGAGGATATTTCCTGAGTCTTCCGACGGAACAAAAGCGACTCTATGATTAGATCAGTGACCTGACTGTGTCTCTGGTCTCTTCCAGTACTGCCAGCGCTGCCCATACATGATTCAGGGACTGAGAGTTGTGACTCGTATACCGAGTCTAGTCATGTCACCCCTGAGCCCTCCTCCCTGTGACCGTCATTTGTAGAGGCCAGCTCTCCCTCCCGGTATTCTGTCGCCTGTCCTGAGTGTACAGTGGCAGCGTCGCTCACATGCAGACATGCTAGTATAGCCAAATGGAGAAGTCAGTGCTTGGTGATTGGTGACAGCTGGAGGCATCGAGGCAGGGTTTGTGCTAGACAGATGCAGTCAGCAGAGCAGAGCCCCAGTGAGTGACTAAACTTGAAGTACACTGTATTACTGTATAAGACAGTGTATAGACTGATCTGTCCTCAGACTCCTGACATGTGTGATGTCATGATTGTACCAAGCACATTGCCTGAATGTAATGCCCCGTACACACCATCACTTTATGTGATGAAAAAAAATGACGTTTTTAAAAACGTCACTTTAATTGACCGTGTGTGGGGGAAAACGTCGTTTTATGTCTTCTAAAAAACGACCCAAAAAAATTGAAGCATGCTTCAATTTTATGTGTCGTTTTTCAAAACGTCAACTTTTACTTCACAGAAATTGACCGTGTGTAGCAAAAAACGTTGTTTAAAACGACGTTTTTTCACCCGCGCATGCCCAGAAGCTACTTATGAAGCGAGCTTCAATGGAAAAACGTGGTGGAACGTAACCTCGCTTTGCTAGAACATTGTGAGAAAAACGATGGTGTGTAGGCAACTTCGTCTTTGAAAATTGAAGTTTCAAAAACGTCATTTTTTACTTCACAGAAAATGTCGTTTTTTTTCATCACATAAAGTGATGGTGTGTATGCGGCATTCGGGTCCCTCTCCTCCTCCCCTCCCCTCTCATCCTTCCCTTCTCCTCACTCCCCCCTGCCACCTCTCCTCTCCCCCCTCTCCTCTGCCCCCTGCCACCTCTCCTCTCCCCCCTCTCCTCTTCCCCCTGCCACCTCTCCTCTCCCCCCTCTCCTCTGCCCCCTGCCACCTCTCCTCTCCCCCCTCTCCTCTGCCCCCTCTCCTCTCTCTCCTCCCCCTCCTCTCTCTCTCCTCTCCCCCTCTCCCCACCTCACCTCTCTCCTCTCCCCCCTCTCGTCTCCCCTTCTCCCCCTCTCGTCTCCCCTTCTCCCCCTCTCCTCACTCCCCCCTGCCACCTCTCGTCTGCCCCCTCTCCTCTGCCCCCTCTTCTCCCCCTCCTCTCTCTCCTCTCCTCCCCCTCCTCCTCTCTCCCTCTCTCTCCTCTCCCCCTCTCCTATCTCCTCTCTCCTATAGCCCCTCTCCTCTCTTCTCTCCCCCCTTCTCCTCACTCCCCCCTGCCAACTCTCGTCTGCCCCCTCTCCTCTCCCCCCTCTCGTCTCTCTCTCTCTCCCCTCCCCCTCTCCTCACCTCTCCCCTCTCCTCTCCCCCCCTTCTATCTTCTCTCCCCTTCTATCTTCTCTCCCCCTCTCCTCCCCTATCCTCTCCTCTCTCCCCCCTCTCCTCTCTCCCCCCTCTCCTCTCTCCTCCCTCTCCTCTCCCCTCCTCCTCCTTCCCCACCCCTCCTCCTCCCCCCTCCTCCCCCCTGCCACCTCTCGTCTGCCCCCTCTTCTATCTCCCCTCTCCTCTCCCCCTCTCCTATTTCCTCTCTCCTATAGCCCCTCTTCTCTCCCCCCTCTCATTCTCCCCTTCTCCTCACTCCCCCCTGCCACCTCTCGTCTGCCCCCTCTCCTCTCCTCTCCTCTCCCCCCTCTCCTCTCCCCCCTCTCCTCTCTCTCCCCTCCCCTCTCCCCTCCCCCCTTCTATCTTCTCTCCCCCCTCTCCTCTCCTCCCCTATCCTCTCTCCCCCCCTCTCCTCTCCCAACTCTCCTCCCTCTCCTCTCCCCTCCTCCTCCTTCCCCACCCCTCCTCCTCCTCCCCTCCTCCCTCTGCCACCTCTCGTCTGCCCCCTCTCCTATCTCCCCTCTCCTCTTCCCCCTCTCCTCTCTTCTCCCTCTCCCCCCTCTCATCCTTCCCCTCTCGTCTCCCCTTCTCCCCCTCTCCTCACTCCCCCCTGCCACCTCTCCTCTGCCCCCTCTCCTCACCTCTCCCCCCTCTCCTCACCTCTCCCCCCTCTCCTCACCTCTCCCTCCTCCCCTCACCTCTCCCCTCCTCTCTCCCCCCATCCCTCCTCTCCTCCCTCTCCTCTCCTCTCCCCCCTCTCCTCTCCTCTCTCCCCCTCTCCTCTGCCCCTCCCCCTCTCCTCTCTTCTCTCTCCCCTCACCCCTCCCCCCTCCTCTCCCCCCTCTCCCCCCTCTCCTCTCCTCCCCTATCCTCTCTCCCCTCTCCTCTCCTCTCTCCCCTCTCCTCTCCTCTGCCCCCTCTCCTCTCTTCTCTCCCCTCCCCTCCCCCTCTCCTCTCCCCCCTCTCCTCTCCTCTCCCCTCCCCCCTCCCGTCTCCCCCCCTCCCCCCTCTCCTCTCCCCCCCTCTCCTCTCCCCCCTCTCCTCTCCCCCTCCCCTATCCTCGCTCCCCTCTCCTCGCTCCCCTCTCCTCGCTCCCCTCTCCTCTGCCCCCTCTCCTCTCTCTCCTCTCCCCCTCCCCTGCTCTCCCCCTCCCCTGCTCTCCCCTCCTCCTCCTTTCCCACCCCTCCTCTTCTCCTCCTCCCCCTCTCCTCCTTCTCCCCCCTCTCCTCCTCCCCCTCCTGGGGTTGGCGGTTGAGCCAGGGGGTGGCAAAATGAGGTTTCGCCTAGGGTGTCAAAAATCCTTGCACCAGCCCTGGATCCGACTACATTACATTGAAACAGGGCACAGTACATGGGGCACACAGCAGGGCACATTACATGTGGCACACAGCAGGGCACATTACAGTAGCAGAGGTTTCCTTCATATGCAGAGCTAGGCAGGGAAGTAGCTGTGATGGATTCTATTCTAGGCACACTGTTTCCTCTGGTCCTCCTTCCCTCCTGTAAATTCCAGGTGATGTCAAGCACCTTGGCGGGTAACAGCGTGCCACAGCCAACACTGTCAGCCACTTCCCCGCCTAGCTCTGCATGTGTTGAAAGAGGGGATTCAATCTACCTGTCAGCTGCCTTCCCCTGGGGATCTCTCGCGGGAACTTGGTTAAGAAATCATGCTTTAAAGGGTTTGTAAAGGTTTTTTTTTTTTTAAATAACAAACATGTGCAAGGGTTTTTGCACAGAGCGGCCCTGATCCTCCTCTTCTGGGGTCCCTCAGCGCTCCTCCAGCTCCTCCTCTTCTCGAGTGCCCCCACAGAGAGCAATTTTCCATCGAAGCACTCGTGCGGGGTGCACTCTCGAGTCCTGCTGCTGCATCAATTGACACAGACAGCGGGACTCGGCTCCTCCCCCCGCTCCCGTGTCACTGGATTTGATTGACAGCAGCGGGAGCCATTGGCTATCAATCTATCCATTGAAAACCCAAGACAGTGGCTGGAGCTGCTGTGCTTGTCCCCGTCGCTGGAACAATCGGGTTCAGATAAGTAAAAGGGGGACTCTGGGGGGCTGCTGCACTACAGAAGGTTTTTTGAAGGTTTACAATCCCTTTAAATGCTATAATAGACCAAGTATTTGAGATAAATCCATACACATCAGGAAGAACTTGGTAAATAATTATTGTGCTAAAGAAATACATAAGATTATAAAGTTGTCAAATATTGATCTAGTGTGTTTACAATCAGGCACTGAATAGTAGAAAATGTTATAATAAATCAAAAAACCGCATGTTACATCGATATACTATGATAAAATGTTGTTATTCATGTTGAGTTCAAAATAATAGATACTGTGTATGTACAGTACATCCGGAAAGTGGTCACAGTGCTTCACTTTTTCCACATTTTGTGATGTTACAGCCTTATTTCAAAATGGATTCAATTAATTATTTTCCGCAAAATTCTACAAACAATACCCCATAATGACGATGTGAAAGAAGTTTGTTTGAAATCTTTTCAAATTTCTTAAAAATAAAAATCACATGTGCATAAGTATTCAAAGCCTTTGCCATGACACTCATAATTGAGCTCAGGTGGCTCCTGTTTCCAATGATCATCCTTGAGATGTTTCTACAACTTGATTGGAGTCCACCTGTGGTAAATTTAGTTGAATGGACATGATTTGGACAGTGGCACACCTGTCTATATAAGGTCCCACAGTTAACAGTGCATGTCAGAGCACAAACCTAGCCATGAAGTCCAAGGAATTATCTGTAGACCTCCAAGTCAGGATTGTATCAAGGCAGAGATCTGGGGAAGGGTACATGAAAATGTCTGCAGCATTGAAGGTCCGAATGAGCACACTGGCCTCCATCATCCATAAATGGAAGAAGTTTGGAACCACCAGGACTCTTCCTAGAGTGGTCCAAACTGAGCAAATTGGGGGAGAGGAGCCTTAGGGAGATGACTAAGAACCTTATGGTCACTCTGACAGAGCTCCAGTGTTTCTCTGTGGAGAGAGGAGAACCTTCCAGAAGAACAACCATCTCTGCAGTACTCCACCAATCAGTCCTGAATGGTAGGGTGACCAGACGGAAGCCACTCTTCAGTAAAAGGCACATGACAGCCCACCTGGTGTTTGCAAAAAGGCACCCGAAGGACTCTCGGACCATGAGAAACAAAACTTTCTGGTCTGATGAAACAAAGATTTGGCCTATATAGCAAGTGTCATGTCTGGAGTAAACCGGACACCGCTCATCACTTGGCCAATACCATCCCTACAGTGAAGCATGGTGGTGGCTGCATCATGCTTTGGGGAGGTTTTTCAGCGGTAGGAACTGGGAGACTAGTCATAGACTAGTATATGCCTGCTTGAGTCTCAGTACAGAAAGCTTTCTAATGTTTTGTTCTTGCTTGTTGATTTGTCTAGGTCTCCTACATCCGGCTGCAGCTCTCAAGGCCTTCAAATACTTGAAGATGTCAAGGTATTGCCACCATGATCCAAGGAACTATTACGTAACCTCCACATACCTAATTTAAAAATGTAGTAATCAGTAAATGTTTTGACTAATCTAAGCTGTTGAAGGATGAAATATAATTTGGGTGTTACTTCTATTTGCTTATTTTCATTTGGAATATTTCCACTAACTTCCTGTATCGGTGATAACCTGTTGGTGTACCAAAGCCTTCCCAGAAGGGGGAAAGTGGTGGAAAACATTTCTAATGCTGGAAAGGGTGTTAAAAAAAACTATAAATTCATTGGTCAACATGACAAAGGCAACATGGATTATATGTGTATGATAACCCATTTATCAGTTATATCTTTGTGCTAAAATTTTGTGTGTATGGTGATAGTAAAGTAGGAATATATGAGTATATTTATTTTATAGTCTCTCTATGCTAGCAATGTGTGATAGAATAGTTTGTATTTTTCAGGAATATTATGGTAAATACTTGAAGAACTCAAAAGATTTGAAAACCAATGCCTGTGTAACCCCAGCAAAGCCAGTCCCCAGATATATCCTGGATGCCCTGAAAGAGGTTCACAGTGAAGTTTCTTCTCGGTATGGAATTTATATCATTAGGGAAATCAATAAATATATTTTTTATGCTATTTGTGATGCTTTGGTAAGATGGTACTCTACTACTAAGGACTTTGGTGGTGGACTCTGCATTCTCCATTCTGTCATTGGGTGTGATCACTACTGTAGTGGAAAATAAACTGCCTATATTGTCTTTTCAGAGAGGACTCTATTTCTAATTTAAGGTTACATATTTCCACAAAGTTATGTGATTTGGCTGAGGTTTCTGTTTTTTATTTTTTTATTGTGCTGCCAATATCGTTGTGTACTGTGTAAGGTACTATGGCTGTGGACTTGTGGTACCAGAATGTCTAGAGAACTGCAGTATCCTGGATCTGGGCAGTGGAAGTGGAAGGGACTGTTACATGCTGAGTAAGCTGGTTGGACAGAAGGGCTACATCACTGGATTGGACATGACTGATGAACAGGTGATTATTACCACAGGGAAACATTTCAAACTTCATGGATTTGGTGGTTAAGAGATCTTGTGCCTAAAACCATAATAGTTTTTCTAGTATCTAAGCATCTTTAACAATAATTGGTCTGTTTTCAACCTTATACTTATCTTTCTCTTCTATTAAGTAAGTCACAGAGGTAAAGTGGTTGTATACCCAGTGAAGTGACTAGTCTCAGGCGATAAACAGGTACAACTGTGGTACAAATGTGTATCTATAGTCCCCTCTTCTCTATAGCCTCCTAAAGCACACTTTTTACACAGGATTTCTGAGCTTCCAGAGGCAGGGGGTGAGGAACAGATGTCACACCCTGCACAGCACAGATTGGAGAGCTTAGTATAATCTGAGCCCAACCTGATTGGAGAGAAAGGTCCCCCCCTCCGCTGCTACACAGTCTCATAGGGAAACAAGCACAGCTGAGGCTGTGAGCTGGAGGGGCGTGGTGCTGTCTCCCAGGATTGCTTGGTGTCAGTATAAATCAAAAGAAGTGACTCGTGCAGATAGTGAAAGGAGGAGAGAAAATATATAAATCACAGTGAGTGCTTTGGAGTGAGACACGTATACACTATAGAAGGATATGCTTTGTTCATGTTTCATTTCAGAGGTTTACAACAACTTTAATGTTTGCTTTTGAAGCACATAGATGTTCTTTTTCAAATACTTTTGAATCCCTATTTTACCAGATTATTGCAAACTATGCTTTAATGCATTCAGAAAATCCTTTGTATCCTTTGAAAATCCTTTGTATTTTCTCAATGAATCTCAGATTGGATGAGGTGGAGACAGTGATGTCACTGCCTCACCTCTCCACTTTGTCCAGTCAGAGAGAGATTTGCATTCATAGAGAAGATGCAAAGGGTTATTTGAATGGCACCAGTGCCAAGTGACCATCCGTCTATATTTACTAAGCAGCAGGGCAGCTGATTGGCATGGGTCCTGGAAGCTAGTGGCTGCTATAGTGGTTTTCATCTCTCACAGGAATTGACCAGGTATGGCACATACCTACAATTCAGCTTTAAATCGAATGTTTACCACATCTAGAGTTCTCCTTCAAATGTAAGATGGGAGTAGAAGATCGATTGGGGGGGATGGGGGGCATCATACATATAGTTATGTGTCCCAAAGATTTTTTGTTGCATTTGTTCATACGAGATTTACTGTCCATATAATTATCAGACGTGCAGAGTCATTAGTACTGTATGACTTATGTCTGAAGTGATTTTTTTAAAGTGATACTAAATAGGGAAGTGTTAAGCCCTGTACACACAGGCAGAATGGCGAAAGACAACGGCCGGCTCAAAAAAAAAAAAAAAAAAAAAAATCGGTAGACATTCAACCTGTGTGTATGTCAGTCTGTCTGACAGAAGCCGGCCATTTGGACATGCATGCTGGAAAACCAGCGTTTGAATCGCTCCCAGTCAGAGCTCTGAGCTATGGGCTGAGTGCGCTGATTGGAGTGTTCTTGCGGAGGGGCCGCCCCCCTATCAGAACACAACACTCAACACAAACTCACATGGTTAGTATAGCGACTCCGACCGGAGCTGCCAGGTTTTTTACCTAACCGTAGTGTGTACCCAACTTTAAAGTGATTGTAAACTTTTTTTTATAATAAACATGTCATACTTGCCTATCTTTAAATAAACCTTGTGCTTTGTTGTATAAACACCAAGACTGCTGCACCCTAACAAATCTGAATACCAGATCCAAAATAATATATAACAAATAGAAAAAGTGCACCGTCTCCTTAAATGACCATTAACTCAAAAAGTGAACTTTAAGGCTGCATTCACACGCCCGACGCCCGCCGCTATTGCAGCCTGCAATACGCTGGAGGGGTGATTTTACATTGTCGGCTATGGAGATGGTTCACATCTCCACGCCGAAAGCCGAAACGCCTGAAGCTCAAAACAAGTCCCGGACCCTTTTTTTCGGGCGGCTTCAGCGTTCGGGCATAGCCGACAATGTTAAAATCACCCCTCCAGGAAAAAACAAGGCTAAAAACGACGCGTTTTGTCGCCGCAAATAGCGGGACAAAACGCCTATTTTATGTCGCCGCAATACGCCGCATATAGCCTACGCAAAGGTGTGAATGCAGCCTTACACATAAACATGCGATAAACACTATTTCATAACAAAAAAGCTCATCAAAGCTGTGCAAATTTGCAAATAAAATTAAAATAAATGAAAATGCAATTCATCAATTACATTGTGATTTTTTTAAAAATCAAATTGATGTATAATCTTAGGCACGATTCACACTGATGCGACAATTGTAGCACTTGTCGCTTGAGAAGTCGGACCCCATTCTGTGCAATGGAACTGTTCTATTTGGTGCGACTTGAGGTTTCTGCACAACTTTTGGTATGACTTACATTGACTTCTGTTAAAGAAGGGGTCCGATTTCAAAGTCTCACGGAAGTCCCAGGCAGTGTGAACCCAGGTTTAGTCAAAAATTCAATTATTAATCATATAAAGCCCATCCATGTGCATAATAAAGGTGCTCTCTGCTACAGTAAAGAAAGTGTTCCAAGGGTCAAGGTGCTTGTAAGGCAACAAGGCCTCTTACCGGACAGCAATGATCTCTAAATTTAGAGCTCAATTGCACTTTGTCTGTATTGCTTAGAGGAGCTGACACTCCCACCCTTAGATCTCCACACAGCTCAGTGACTCCATCGACCAGAATTGGCATAAAAGTCCCCAACATGAAAATGAAAACCTCAGCCTGCATTTCATCAACAAACCCCGACAAAAGTCTCTCATCTAAACAACAATTCTTCTGCAGTGTCTTCTGTATTGTGAATTAGATCTGATTGAGACACTACATAGGATCATAAACATCACTAAACATATATAGCCAAGAATAGGTAAGGAAGCTGAAGGCAGGATCAACCAGGTATACTTCAGTCTATGCAAAATGAATGCTTAGTGGCTTTGTGAGTATGCACAATCTGTTATGCAGTATAACATGTAATGAGAGTTTTTCATAGTTTGGCTCTAATGACAATTTAACATTATTTTATTCATATGTACTAATTCCTTTATCATTATTTTAGGTGGAAGTTTCCAGAAAGTACATTGATTATCATATGAAAAAATTTGGCTACCAAGAGCCCAATATTAACTTTGTCAATGGCTACATTGAAGATCTTAAAAGTGCTGGCATAAAAGACCAAAGCTATGATATTATAATGTGAGTATGATTTACATTTATCTGCCATGTTATAGGGTTTGCACTCTTAAAACAATTATTGTATCGCTATTATATCATTGTTTTTGTAGAAAACAACATTTATGATGCAGAATTGGATATTATCGATGAAAAAAGGGGGGGATAGAGTGGGCAGTGGGACTTTGTATGAAACACAAAAACTGAGGTAGATTGAATCAAATAAAAATGTCTTAGTTTATTAAAAAGGTAAAAGGGAGCATATGCAGTGATGGTGTCAATAAAAATTCACTGTATAATACCGAATATAACCGTCAACATGATTGGTAATCACATATTTGTAATATCACGTGATTGGTAATCACATAATATTTGATAACATCATAAATAATAAAACATATGGTTATACATGAAATTTGACAATCACAGCACTTACTCCAGCGTAAATGGTACAACAATATAATAACAATAATACATTGATGATTCAAACATGTCAGAACCCATAGTAGATGCATGACTGTTGTACTGGGGTGACAACCAAAGGGGAGGCTCGACGCGTTTCGTGGACTCTATCCACTCATCAGGAGCAACTATACATTGGGGGTACCTAGAATAGATGACAGAATTGGTAATCAATGGTAATTGACTAGCATAAGGAAAGAGCACCAGAAACCTGGAGTCTGAGTATTCTTACCTATGTATGATATGTAGAGGTAGGTATGTCATGGTACAAAATATAGGGAGCAAAAGGGAGTGGAAAGTACCGCTCCGGGAGTTGAGGTGGAGATCATGTAGCGACAGGGTGGCCAAGGTTGGTGAGTGAGTGAGCTTCTTGTGAGAGGACAACACTCGTGCAGAGTTGGAGTGATTGATGGAGCAATAAATGCTTCTAAAAAAAAAAAATATATATAATAATGATGGTATTAGCAGGTGAAAAATAAAGATTGGCTGAATAATAGCCCAGGAAAAGCCAGGAATATAAGGGTGGGAGACATTGGAAACCCACCAATGAATAGCCTGGTGAAGTGCAGAAGAAAATAAATTAGAAAAGCCAGTAGTGCATTTAGAAAGTTCAATCACCAAAGGAAGAAAGACCCGGGCATAATATACCTGAGAAAGTGCAGAAGAAAATAATTTAGAAAAGCCAGTAGTGCATTTAGAAAGTTCAATCACCAAAGGAAGAAAGACCCGGGCATAATATACCTGAGAAGTGGAGTGATATGGAGACATTGAGGGAAGTGCTCCATGGTGGTGTGTTAACAAAGAAGTGGCCCATCTGTCGACAAAGCTCCACCAACGTCACGCAGGACGTGCACAGGGGGAGAAGGCAGCCCAAAACAAGCGACAAGCGCCTGTTAAATAGGCGCCTAGACTCCCTCGTGGTACACGCCAGATGGACACAGAGACGCCGATGTGCGGCGTCGGGGAATGACGTCACAAGTACGGCCTCTATCCCCCCCTTTTTTCATCGATCATTTCCATCAAATATTAGGGATGGAGAACTGTGTACTTTTTAGTCGCGGTCTCATTTAAAGTCCCACCTTTATATATATATCACAGTGATATATATACTTTTTTACAGAATTGGATATTGTGTTTATGGTCTTCTGAGTGTGTAATGGTTGGGTTCACTGATCCTTTAGCTAGATGTCCCTGGAAACTGTATGAAAATGTTGGGCAGTATAGTTTTATGATGAAAGTGGTTCTAAAGCCTAAACAATTTTTACCTTGATACATTCCTTAATTAAAGTAAAAATTTTTTAGGCATCAGCATTCCTCCTCACCACCCCCCCCCCCCCCCGACTTACCTGATCCCTCATTCAATCCAGCGATGTGCACATCTGCAGCTCTGCTCTCCCCTCATTTCTGGGTCTTGCCGGCTTTGCCATTGGCTCCCAATGCTGTCAATCAAAGCCAGTGAGGCGGGGCAGAGTCCCACTGTCTGAGTCAATTGATGCAGCAGGGGGGTTTGGGCAGAGAGGCATGCCGTTGTTTAGTCAGATTAGGCGGCCCATCAGAATTTGTAACGGAAGTGACGTTTCGTCGCTGCCATCTTGCTACACCCCGCACTCATCCACAGCAAGGATACAGTGAGAAGGTGTCAAGCGGACATCTTGTTATACCCACCGGCGTCTTGCATTTTACACTTATTTTTAACAGTAAATAAAGCTTATATAGTGAAATAAAGGATTTTGAATTCCCTCCGGCTGTTTTGATGTTGATTTTTCCAAGCAGCGGTGTTCTGTCAGATTGGCAAACCTGTGAGATCAGCAGGCTTGCCACTGCTTTTTAAAATTCAGTATCTAAACAGGATTTTTAAATACTGCATTTGACTAAATAAGCTTTGTTTACTTGATAAAAAATAATCACAATTAAAAGAGCATAAATGCACAATTAAAACAATCACAAACAGCGCTAAAAGTGATGATTCTGGTGTAAATGCTCAAGGCACCACTATTACACTATCAAACAATATTGTGTGAAGAAAATCAGTCAGTAGAAGTAAAGTCCCATAAGAAGATGTGGTTCACTTTAAGAAAGGACAGACAGCGTAGCACCTTCCACCCGAACTCCTTAAAAGACACCGCGTGGGACAAAACGAGCCCCCTCTGGGGTACACACTTACCAAAAAGTAAGTTAAAACTGGCGTTGTATATAAAGCTCCAGACTGATATATATCCTTCAAACAGGGTAATCAAATGAATCTGTATGGAGGCTCCCAATTAATCCAAAAAAAGACAAAAACAGTGCCATAGCATAATTCCGTTTTTAATGGGTTAAAAATATAGATAGCCCACAGATAAGATAAACCCTTCAAACATTACACGTACAATATAAAAGATAAACAAGCGCATAGTCACCAACTCCTGTAAGCAAGGTAGAGCGTCGCGCTGGTCCTATTACAGTCTCAGAGAGCCTAGCAAACGTTGGTTCCAGCCGAGGCCCTGGTGGAGCGCAAGCGTCACTTCCTGAGCGTCGTGAGTAGCCACGCCCTGACGCGTTTCGTCATAGGACTTCGACAGAGGGCGTGGCCTCACGACGCAATCCACCAAGTTAAATACATATTGCTCTCACAGGCGCACCTATCGCCGTAGAGCCGAGGGCGGGCAAAGGTGCTGAGCCCGCCCCCCTAACCTAGACACACGGCGTACGGGGGCGAGTGAGAGATATCACAAAAAGACTTCAACATCCGTCATGCACTGCCACACACAGGAGCCATAATAGATAATGACACCGGAAATACGAGTGATAGACAGCCACGGAGGTGAACATGTAATTTATACATAATAGTGACCTCATAAAACTATTACGAACACTGAAATGTCATAGAGTGATATATAGTCAACAACATAAAAACGGATATCATATAATCATGAAATGTAAGAACATCACTGAATAGATAATCAGTTGAAATTCATTACGTTTTAACTATAAAAATATATATATATATTACATATTAAAAATGTTCATTAATACCATTAAAAATACATTAATAACTGTAAACATTTAATAAATATATTTAAAATTTAGAAATACCTCCATTAGTAAAGAGAATCTCAATAATAAAGAGTGATCCCATTTTATATAATATAGAACAAATTGTGCAGTGATAGATAGACCACAAAGTATAGCACCATCTTGTGGTAAGCAGATATATGGCCAAAATATCAACCTTACACTCAAAACACAGGGAAATGTGATCATCATTTGCTATTTAACCTGTGTCAAGAAATTCGGTGATCTTTCAAGAAAAACACAACTAAAACAAGAAAGAGAGAGCCGAACTAAACAGGAGCAGGCAAATGATAAAGCAAAAATGACACTTAACCACAACATAAAGAGAAATAAAATAGGTCATCAGCCTCAACTCAAATTGCCCAATTAAGACATACTATCAGAAATCACTAATAAAGCAATTAATGTCTAGCTCGACATTCAAGCCCCTAGGGGCAAGAGTGTCGGCCGAAAAGATCCATTGGGTTTCTCTCTTTGATAAATCCCTGACAAGGTTGCTTCCTCTCCATGTCGGTTTCAAATGGTCCACACCCCAGAACCTTAGACCACTCGGATCTTGATTATGGAACAACTTAAAATGAAGCGAAACGTTATGGTCTTTAAAACCCAATAAGATATTGGCGATATGCTCTCCAATGCGCACCTTGAGTTGGCGTTTGGTCCGCCCTATATAGAGGAGCCCACAGGGGCACTGGAGGGCATACACCACATGTGTGGTGTTGCATGTGATAAATTCGCCAATAATGAATTCTTTGTTATTGGCACTTGAGGTAAATTTCTTTACTGCTTCCTTAGGCCGATTGGCCTCCCGGCAGGCTCTGCATTTGCGACATGCAAAAAAACCATCGCAATCCCAAAAACTCGATGGCCTGATAGGGGGATCAAGTACCTTACGAACCAGTTTATCAGCAAAACTCTGGACTTTTCTATAAATGAAGCCGGGTTTCTCTGGTAGGACAGCCATTAACACCTTATCCATGAGCAATACATGCCAATGATCAGAGAAAATTGCCTCGACTTCTCTATATTGGGCATGATACCCCGATATGAAATTCCATTCATGATTATTCAGTGACCTATTCAGAGTTCTATCTGCGAGGAACACCTCTCTAGGTTGTGCGGCTAATTCACATATAATAGTATCAAGCCCATTTTTCTTATACCCCTTCTCTAGGAACTTTCCCTTTATAATTTCTGCCTGATCTAAAAAATCTGTGGTGTCTGTGCAGTTCCTCCTTATTCGGGTTAGTTGTCCTTTTGGAATATTTTTTAGCCACATCGGGTGATGTCCACTGCACATTGGGAGGTAGCTATTTGAATCTGTAGCTTTAAAATAGGCCTTTGTAGATAATCCTGAGCCGGTCCTAGTAATTTCCAAATCCAAAAAATTCACTCTATCCTTACTAATAGTGCTAGTGAGCACAATATTATTAGTGTTAGAGTTTAGCTCATCCAAAAAAGCTTGCAGCGTAGTGAGAGGGCCATCCCAAATAAGCAGAAGATCGTCTATATATCTCCTGTAGAATAGGAGAGAAGGACGTACAACTGAAAAGATGACTTTATCCTCCCATTCATTCATGAACATATTAGCTATGCTCGGGGCAAATCGAGCCCCCATAGCTACTCCCCGGCATTGGGAATAAAACTTTCCTCCAAACCAAAAAAAGTTATGTCCTAAACAAAAGTCCAGTGCATTTCTCAAGAACACCTTTTTATTATGGGAGATGTCTTCACGTTGGCTCAAGCTCCAATTAAGTGCCAGGAGGGCATCATCGTGCTGAATCACGGTATAAAGTGATGTAACATCTGATGTGACAAGGTATACTTCCTCCCTGTTGGTCAAATTAATTTCCTGGAGTAATTGTAGAAGGCTTTTAGTGTCCTTCAGATAAGCTCTCGTATGTATAACACTTGTCTGCAGATAGAGGTTCAGGTATTGCCCTAACCGGGATGTAAGCGAACCTATCCCATTGACGATAGGTCGACCTGGGGGGCATTGGGTACTTTTATGAATCTTTGGGAGAGTATAGATCGTGGGAATTCTGTTAGAACTTGGTAACAGATATTTTTTCTCACGATTGTTCAGCACTCCAGATTTAAAACCCATATTAATGAGTTTATTCAAATCAATCTCATATTGGGATGATGGATCTTTATCAAGTAAAACATAAGTACCTGTGTCGCTCAGCATTTCAGCCAGCTGGTTATCATAAAATGCTTTATCTAAGATGACAACTCCACCTCCTTTGTCTGCAGGATGTATTATCAAATCCTTTTTTTCTTCTAATGATTTAATACCATCTAGAATGTACTGAGGATTGACATTTTTTTGGGGGGCCAGTTGACGCAAGTCCCTCAAAACTAATCCTTTAAAAACTTCTATCTGATGGTTACCTTTATTTAAAGGGTTAAAGAGGGACTTGTTCCGTAAGCCACTATCAAGTGCTATTGAGGAAGACCCGGATAAAGAATTAGAGTTTTTATTAATAAAATACTTTTTCATGTTTATTCTGCGTATGTATTTATGCAAATCAATAAATACGTCAAATTTATTGATAGGTCTTTTTAGTCCGCACTTCAGGCCTAAATGCAAAATATTTGTCTCTTTGGAGGTTAATTCGGTATTACTTAGATTAAAGATACCACCTCTACTTAAACCCTCCTTCTTTTTTTGGACTTTCTGTCCCGATCTACACCCTCTTGTTCTTCTGACCTTGTGTTGGGGTAATACACATAGTCCTGTTCCCGATGCGGGGGCGGTTCCCTCCATTGCTGTTCTGCATAGCCCATTGCTTGTTGCTGGTATGCCGGGGGTCGCCCCCTCCAATGTGGGGCACCCCGGCCTCGTCCATGTCCTCCCCTCCCTCTCCCTAAAAAAGGTTTCGGGGATTGAGGACGGCTTCTTTCATCCCATAAGGGTTCAAATCGATTCTGAACTGGGATGTGATATTGTCTATCACTAGATGTACTTGGGTATACAGGGTTCTGTGACACCCTTGTAGTATTATTTTTTGCCTGATTCCCATTAGGCTGAATAGGGATAGATTGATTTCTAGATGGTTTAGGTGCAAGGGCAGCTCTTTGAGGAGCTTTATATACAACGCCAGTTTTAACTTACTTTTTGGTAAGTGTGTACCCCAGAGGGGGCTCGTTTTGTCCCACGCGGTGTCTTTTAAGGAGTTCGGGTGGAAGGTGCTACGCTGTCTGTCCTTTCTTAAAGTGAACCACATCTTCTTATGGGACTTTACTTCTACTGACTGATTTTCTTCACACAATATTGTTTGATAGTGTAATAGTGGTGCCTTGAGCATTTACACCAGAATCATCACTTTTAGCGCTGTTTGTGATTGTTTTAATTGTGCATTTATGCTCTTTTAATTGTGATTATTTTTTATCATGTTTTTTTGTTTTAAACGGCTGCTCCCATCATCGTAGTACACAGATTCTCTGTCATCTACGCTCTTTCAGTTATCAGCTTATTGCAATCAGCTTATATCCGGTTTTGGCGCTGGGAGGTGTTCTGTAGGCCTTCAGTACACTTTTTTCGTAAGCTTTGTTTACTGTAAAAAATAAGTGTGAAATGCAAAACTCTGGTGGGTATAACAAGATGTCCGCTTGCCGCCTTCTTACTGTATCCTTACTGTGGAGGAGTGCAGGGTGTAGCAAGATGGCGGTGATGGAACATCACTTCCTTTACAAATTCTGACGGGTCGCCTAATCTGACGAAACACCAGCAGGGGACCCAAGAAGAAGAGGTTTGCAGCCGCTACCATTGCACAGAGCAGGTAAGTGTAGACATGTTGTTTTTTTTTTTTTACCTTTACAGTCACTTTAAAGTGTCATTAAATCCAAAAAACATAGTCCAGTATTCCAGATTAAACTTAGGCTGGGTTCACACCTAAGATGTGGTGCGTCCTGGTTTACCGTTTCAGGTCCATTTTTAACCTGAATATTGGGCTAAATTCGGACCTAAAACGGACCAAAAAAGCACCTGTTTTTCCTGAAAAACACACCAGACCTGCTCCAAGCAACCAACCACTAGCGCTGAGAGCAATGGGCAGTGGCAGTGGGTGGATTTTGTGTTACAGTATGGAAACACTGGATATTTCACCCACTGTACTTTCAGCAATAAGGAAAGTTGACAACTCGGCTTGCGTGCTGTCAAAAATGCAGCCATGGGCCATGTCTGTCACGCACACTAGGGGTTCCAACCCCTGCTATAGGTTGTTTTGTTTATTGTTGACCCTGCTAATAGAGAATGAGATACAGTAAAACCTTAAAAAGAGGGATGGTGGGATTGTTTCCAGATACAAATGACAATATCTCACAATCCCATGGTTAAGTACAATAAAAAGAAAAAATAACAATTTGGGAGAGAAACTTCCCCAAATTTGGGGATTTTTTATGTGAGAGGTGTCAAATGCTGTAAAAAGGCAAACACACTAAACACAGATTGTTTTATGAAAATATATCAAAATTTAATAATAATAGTTAAAAACAATATCCAACGATTAACTAGACCACAGTAGTTACAAAAGCAGGGTATATGACAGTATGCAGGTAGCCAGCAAGTTTCGCACAAAGGTGCTTCGTCAGGGCCTTGCAACTTTTCTTTTGAATAGTGTAGTCTGTGTATGACATAAAAAAATACGCCATTAATACACAACATATCATATAACATAGCACATTACATATTTATATCAGTAAGAAAGAGAAATTACTGTGTGCTCACCAATTCTGCTAATTACTGAGTCAAGTGTACAATTGATTTAGAAAATTTGCAAGGCCCTGACGAAGCACCTTTGTGCGAAACGTGTTGGCTACCTGCATACTGTCATATACCCTGCTTTTGTAACTACTGTGGTCCATGTTAATCGTTGGATATTGTTTTTAACTATTATTATAATTGTTTTTATATATTTTCATAAAACAATCTGTGTTTAGTGTGTTTGCCTTTTTACAGCATTTGACACCTCACATAAAAAATCCCCAAATTTGGGGGAGTTTCTCTCCCAAATTGTTCTTTTGTTTTTTTCTTTTTATTATACAGTAAAACCTTGGATTGCGGGGGCATAATTTGTTCCAGAAACATGCTTGTAATGCAAAGCACTTGTATATCAAAGCAAATTTCCCCATAAGAAATAATGGAAACTCAAATGATTTGTTCCATATCCATTTTTCATAAAGTGGAGGTCCGGCTTAAAAAATAAATAAAAGTCAACTGTTACAAACACTGTAGCTGCTGACTTTTAATAAGGACATTTACCTGTCCTGGGTGCCCGCGATGTCGGCAGCCAAAGCCAAGCAATCGCTCAAGTCTCGGCTGTCTCGCCGCCATCCTTGGTGAAGGAATCAGGAAGTGAAGCGTTGCGGCTTCACTGCCCGATTCCCTACTGCGCATGCGCGAGTCTCCTGGGACACACACAAGGTCCCAGAAGACACCGCTTCCCATTTCCCACGAGGCAGCGCGAGGAGGAGAAGAAAGTAGACCCACCACAGACAAGGAAGTGGCAGATTAGGAGATCTGCCTAGTAACAGCCACTTCTGGTAAGTATAAAAAAATAAATCACATTTTTTGTAGCCTTTTTGGCTATTTATTTTTATTTTTTTTCAGGGTGGACCTCCGCTTTAAGTCCTTCAGTTCATAATCCATATAAAAAGAATTTAGCAATGTGACCAGGTTGTGTAACCAAAAAAAGTGCATCCACAAATGCAAGCCTCCACAAAGGAGATTAGAAGCAAAATCCAGCAGGAGCTACAGAGTATTAGACCCGGTTCACACTGGGGCGACTCGTCAGGCGACACAGCCGCCTGACAAGTCGCGTCCCATTGTAGTCAATAGAACCGTTCTAATAGGAGCGACGCAAGTCGCTCCGACTTAGAAAAAGGTTCTTGTACGACTTCGGGGGCGACTCGGGACGATTTGCATTGACTTCTATACAGAAGTCATTTTGCAAGTCGCCTTAGAAGTAGTCTTCAGTAGTCTTCCCCCGAAGTCATGCCGCCCCAGTGTGAACCGGCTCTAAAAGAGAAGCGAGGTACCTCTAAGTGTTGCAATATGTTACTAAATGTAACCATATTGCTACACTTAGATGTGCCTCTCTTCTACACTCAGTTGTGACTTGACGTTACTTGTATATAAAGTCAAAATTTATTAAAACATTTAGCTTGTCTTGCCAAACGCTCTCAAACCAAGGTTTTACTGTAATTGCTGAATGTTTAGTAGTTCTTTAAGCCTGTCCGTACTGTGCTTACAGATCTTATTATCAGTTTTAAACTACATTTGAACACTGTCTGTTCTAACAGAGCGTTAAAGTGGTTGTAAAGCTAACCACACAACTTACACCTGCAGGTAAGCCTAGATTAAGGCTTACCTGTAGGTACAAAAAATATCTCCTTAACCTACACGGTTAAGAAGATATTTTCACAAAAACGGGCAGGCGCACTGAGCGTGCCGTTTTTGTGAATGGTAAATTCAGGGTTAATGCCGAATTTTCGCATGCGCGGGGATCGGCCGGTCCCGCGCGCATGCGTGACGTCTTCGCCGCTCCGGCCAATCACAGCGCCGGAGCGGCGATGACAGGAAGAAGATCGTCGGAAACATGGTGGCGGAGGGCACGGAGGAGAACTTCGATCTCAGGTAAGTCGATCATAATGAGCTAGTATGCTATGCATACTAGCTCATTATGACTTTCTCTTGCAGGGTTTTAAAAACAAAAAAAAATAATGAGGGTTTACTTCCTCTTTAAAGATCTCAAGACTTGAATCCTGCCTTGTATGTCTTGTATGCTTATGAGGGGACTTCTGTCCTGATAGTCTTAACAGATGTATGTTTGCTTTATGACAGATCCAACTGTGTCATAAACCTCTCTCCGGATAAGAAAGCTGTACTAAGAGAAGCTTATCGAGTGCTAAAGGTAATATACGATGTGTGTAAATATTTAATAAAAATGATCAAAAAGCATTATATTTTCCCTTCATAGGAAACAGATGATGAAAAAAGATGGTTTGATGAACATTTTATCAATTCTGTCACACGGCTAGGCGATGTTAGAAGCACGGGGACAGATCGGAAACAAATTTAATATACTGCTTTCAATTCCCCATCAGCTTTAATAAAATAGCTCTGAGACAGAATAGACCTGCCCATTACCACTTTTTATTTTTATGTCTGTCTTGAGTGAAAATCTGTGGCATCTTGATGGAAATTTGTCTCATCTCCAGTTGTTAATCTGATGCAGAACTCTGCAAGTCTGCCACATTTCATTTACACAACGCTTCATTATCACTTGTGTGGATGCAGAAATCTGTCAGTTTCTTTTGCTCAACCCGCAGGCCGAACAAAACAGAAAACTCTTATTGTATACCCAGCCTAATAACAAGCAGCCTGAAGCCCCGTTCGCACTAGTGTGATTTCAGAGGTGATTGCTGTCGCACAGCATTGCACGTCAATTATAATCACATATTCCATTTTGCCTGTTCACATCAATGTGGTAGTGCAGCTGCAGCATGTTTTCGAAAAAGATACAGTTGCTTCTTTGGTGTTGTTGCTGCTCGATTTTGGTCCTATAGACTTCAATGGAATAAGGCACAAAAAAACGCATGTAAACAGCATGCATGTTTTTAGTGCATTTTTGGCAGGGTTTTGTGTAGGTTGTTGGGGAGAAGGCCCCGCAGGCATCCTTATGCGGCGTACACACGGTCCTTTTTCGGCTTAAAAAAAAAACGTAATTTTTCAGCATGTCCAAAAAACGAAGTTTTTCCAACATCATCATTAAAAACGATGTTGCCCACACTCCATCGTTTTAAAAAAATGATGAACAAAGCGTGGTGACGTATAACACGTACGACGGCACTCTGAAGGGGAAGTTCTCTTCGCCTTTGGGCTGCTTTTAGCTGATTCCTTGTTAGTAAAAGACGATTCACGCTTTTTTGTCTGTTACAGCGTAATGAATGTGCTTACTCCATTATTAATGGTAGTTTTACCTGAACGAGCGCTCCCGTCTTATAACTCGCTTCTGGGCATGCGCGGGTTTAAAACGTCGTTTTAGCCCACACACGATCATTTTTTACAACCCGAAAAACGATGTGAAGCCCACACACAATGATTTTAAATGACGTTTTTAAAAATGTCATTTTTTTCATGCCGAAAAACGACCGTGTGTACGCGGCATAACAATGAGTGATTCATCGCTGCCCTGCTTATTCAGATGTCACTCAGCTATTCTGAAAAGAACATGGTGAGGGGGTTTTTCCACTGTCCAAATCAGCCCCTTTGGTCTGGTATAGATTTTAAGAGAGACCCAATGCCAAAAAAAAAAAATGGCATGAGGACCCCTCAAAATGCCCTTAACGTGGGTGGGACCCCTTCCTGGGAAAGTATCTTGTCCCCAGGTTGATGAGGACAAGGACCTCTTCACCACAGCCCTGGCCTGGGACTGATACTGAAAATTGGATCAAGTGGCAGCTGCACTAGTGTGAACCTAGCCCAAATTTATTGCCAATTTGCTTAATAAATGTTCTTCTGTGTATTCTGCCTCTGCTGACCTCTACTGCCATGGTGGTCCATTGGCTTCAAAACATTTTGAGTTACTGACTGGGAACGAAGATGCAAATTGGGAACTTTGAATTCACTGGATGCTGACTAGAGTATGGTTGCTTACTCAAATTAATAAACCCAGAGAGTTAACATGCTAGACAAGCAACTAGCATTTATAAAAGGAGGGCGTGGTAGTTAGGATTTTTTTTTCTACTACATTTTTATTGTTATTTTAACCAATACCAGGCCTTGGATTGGAATATGAGAGAGGCAGAAAAGGTTGAGGTGGGTGTATAATTTCACTTGCCTATACCTTTGAATCTGTTAGAAAACAGTGATTTTTTATTATCAATGCATTTTGTTAGGGCTGAAATAATACAGGTTGGGGTAGGGCATTTCAGAGGATGGGAAAGGCTTTGGAGAAGTCCTGGAGATGTGCATGGGAGGAGATGATGAAAGAGCAGGAAGTCTTGGGAGGAGCAAAATGGACAGTTTTGATTTTGAGCTGAGTTTGGTGATTTACTGTAGCTGGGAGTAGAGTGGTGGATGGCTTTGTATGTTGTTAATATTTTGAATTTTATCTATTGAGCTTCTTAGAAGCCAGTGGATGGATTGGCAGAGAGAGGCGTGGAAGCCACAGAGCAGTTGATTTGGTGAAGAAGTCTGGCAGGAGGGTTTGTGATAGACTGAAGGGGAATAGCCTGTGTAGAGGTACACTACTGAGGAGGGAGTTGCAATAGTGGAGGCGAGAAAAAAAAAGGAAGTGAATTATTTTGTCCCTTCTATTGTGGACATTTCCAGTAATCTGAAATGATGTAGTCTCATTATGCTAAAAATAAACAGAAAAATTCCTCTCATTCTGGATGAAGAATATTCTACCTTTGAGATAATCTATAATATTCTAAAGAGAGGGGATAGTTCTAATTTTATCTGCAATCCTCAATGATACAGAATTTAAAAGAATGTTGTGTTTTACAGGATGGTGGAGAGATGTACTTTAGTGATGTCTACTCTGACAAGCAAATTCCCAGTGAATTAAAGCAAAACAAAGTTCTATGGGGTAAGTGCACCTTGCCAATGGTGTATTTTTTTTATTATATATGATTTCTGCACGATGAGCTATAAAATCTGGGATATTTCCTGTAAAGAAGCGACTGTATTTTCATCAGTTCTCAGCCTAGCACCCTAGATTAGTACATTAAAGCGGAACCCCAGCAGACATGAAAAACACTATACATAGAAATATTGTCAAATGTATTATTTCAAAATAATTCCTGTGTTTTTTTACTTCAAACAGGTTCTTATTAGAACAAAAAAATAAGATCATTTACAAATAACACATTTTTACAGGAAATGTCAGATGTGAATGACAATGTTCCCAACAAGTGTTTAAATCAGACATCCCGTATATAATAAATTGCATGGTGAGACACCTGTTAAAGTGGATGTAAACCCTCTCTCATCCTTTCTAAACTACTGCCATAGTGCTGATCTATAAGGATATAGATGCCTCCTGCATGTATCCTTACCTGTCAAATGTCTCCCTCTGCCTGTTATAAGAACTGAAAAACTGCAGATTCTGTGGGTGGATCTGTTGTCTGGAGCTCGGTGAGTGGAGTCGTGATGTCAGTAGACTCCCCGCCCACCTCTACACTCCCCTTGTCAACATGCATTTTTTCCTATGTATTCCTTACACTAAATTCTGCTATGATCAGTAACATCCAGTCAAAATCCAGAAAAGTAACCACATGACTTTAGAAAAGGAGTGGGGGTGGGAATTAAAAAAATAATGCCTGTCTGCAGGCTAGTGCATGAGATATGTAAATAACCTGTCACTCTAAGCAAGGGGGCGGAACTGACCAAGGTTTTTCTCTGTTAGTATGTTTTATCTCACTGAACAATAAAAGAGGATTGCTCAGAGCTGAATTAACTCTGTGTGGCAAGACTGGGCACAGATAATGGGAAATCCTATACTCTACATTGTGACATCAAAAAAATAAATAAAACATTTCGGGATTACATCCACACTTATAACAGTAGAGTATTCAAATTGGGTGTTACAGCTTGTATTAAATTTTCTCAATACATGTGGTATATAGATTAGCGGTGAAGAATGGAGCATGTGGGGTCTTGGCTAGATAAAGATAATCCTATCAACCAAAGGTTTCTAAAGCCTGCAGTTGTCTATCCCAAATTTTGGTTAAAAAAATTCTCGTGAATCTCGTGATAGTACTTCCAGCCCTGGCGACTCGTCTCGCATTTGTTGGTCTGTGCTTCTGACTCTGGATTTAGTCTTTGGGGCCCTGCTGGATGAGGCTGACTGTATACCCTCTGCAGCTGCATCTTGAATATAGTCTCTAATTATTCGCGTCTCCGCTTCCCTGTCTGTAGCTACGTCTCTGATGCAGCCAGTTCATAAAAGTTTCCTAGGTTCGGATGGCGCCGAACATGCCCAACAAAGACCGTCGTCTGGGCGGGGTCTGGCCACATTTAGTTCTGCTACAGTATCAGGATGATTAGTTTTGCGAGCTGGGCTGTTGCCCGAGACCCAGACGCTTGCGGAGATTTCAAACGGTGGTGGGACTTTTTTCTCCGTACATGTCTTGTTCTAGGGCTTCTGCTTCTAAAAAAGACAACCAAGAAAAGCCTACTTTTAGCTCTTGGTGTTGCAGTCTTTTGTACTGTGGCCCCCGTTGACCCCTCCTACGTCTCTGGAGACTTTCATGCATTCTGGGGCTGTGGTAAGCTCATGCTGTATAGAAAAAACAGGATACAGCCAATCGGGGACAAAAATAAAAAAATCCCTTTAAATATAAATTGTATATATATATATTTTTTTTTTTCGTAGTTTTTTGAAAAAACTTCACAAACTCTCTTTATATATATATATGTGTGTGTGTGTGTGTGTGTGTGTGTGTATGTGTGTATATATATATATATATATATATATATATATATATATATACACACATTTTTTTTTTTACATATATCCTTAGAAACAAAAAACTATTTATTTTTATTTTTTTATTAGAACTTTACCTTAGTCTGGGGAAAGGAATGTCCCAGGGTGGCAGCAGGTCTTAGAGTCGTTAACAAAACACTCTTTAAACAAGAAAAGGTCATAGACTTTAGTATAGAAGAATGCTGACACAATCTCTCCTCCTCCACCCTGCAGGAGACTTACCAACAACGTCTTATCCAGACACAGCAGCAGATCGCACTGAGCTTTCTGCCATGCAGGGCTTTTCTAGCCCGAATTGTACATGCCCTATGGCACTCCCACAACACCTACTGAGCCCAGTTTAAGCATTTCCATTGGGAAGTGACAGTAGCAACACCACAGCCCCTGCAAAAGTAAGCTCTTTAAGCTATAAAACGCCCACAGCTCATGCACCTGAGCGTCCAGTGTCATAAAGGGACATACCTTTATTATTCTGGACTTTCCAACCCAAGGAGAGGCTGAACCTGGGTGATATGGTTTGGCAGGGGGGTTTCTACTTTAATTCAGTTTCTCTCTGTACGAGTCTGCTGGTCTGGTCGTCCGACCAAAAAAAAGGAACAAGGGCAAGGGAGGAGGGCCCCCCTATTTATCAGCTAATAAGAAGGTGGTACTGGAGGACCGGAGGAAGGGGTTAACCCATTGTGTGCTGACGTGAGGCTTTCCCTTTAAACCTTTAAAAGAACTGAAAAAAAGGAGAACTATTCTTGGTGATCAAACAGCCAAATTGGCTATTTCATGTTCTCACATTGCTCTGCCTTCAGATACTGGTCTATTAATAATCGGGGGCCCCAAGGCAGCATTTTAAGCAGAAGCAATACACAAATATAAAATGACAAGCCAACATAGGATTCATAATACAAATAAATTACTAACAAAATAAGACAAGGCACAGGGGCCCTAGAATTTGGTGAAGCAAACCAAGCGAGTATTTTTGTGAATACTTAAAAGAGTATATTCCCAGTCAAAGGGTAGAGAAGAAAAAGGAAAGAAAAAAAAGGGGGTTTGGGATGTTGAGCATCCTTAAATTTTGTAAATTTGCCAGTGTAGCTGTTTGGGTTAATCATAACAGAACACTAAGGGAAGGACTAAAGGTTGCCCTTTTTTTGTATTTGTACAGGAGAATGTATTAGTGGTGCACTCTACTGGGATGAAATGTATCAGATTGCAGAAGAAATTGGTTTCAGCCCCCCACGGCTAGTCACCTCCAGTTACATCACAGTGAATAACAAGGACCTGGAAGAAATTATTGGTGGGTCTGCTATGTTTATTATATTACTTTAACATTGTGCATTGTGGAGCTGATTTTAATAAGTATGTAAACCCAACATTTCATATCCCCAATATGTGCCTGCTGTACCATATACTTGTATGAAGAAGTATCGTTTTCTCTTTGTATTGCTGCCTTTGTGTGAAATCCCTGGTGTTCCTGCCAGTCTCTGCTTTCCTATTAAAAACTGATCACACTAAGCAGGAAAACAGAGCGTGGTCAGTTCTCTAACTATGCTGAAATCTCGGCCTGCTTTGCTCCATCGATTAGACTTATCCTGAACCCCCCAATCCCCCCTCGGAGCCTTTCACTGGGAAGGGAATGTGATCGCTTATAAAAAAAAAAGGGTATTTATAATGTTTTTCTATATCTGTAATCAACTATTTTGCCTTTCATTTCTATTTTAAACTGAATGGGTTGTTTTACAAGGTGATTGATTGTTTACAATCACTTTAACATGTGCAAGGTGTATATTGCTTTCAAAAAGTAATTGTGAGTGCCATTGTATACCTTACTAAGTTTGTCTAGCACTGATGACCAAATTCATCCTGATATCTAAGTTTCAATGGGTACCATTGGGTTGAATGACCTGCCAGGTTTTTGTTTCTCAAAGAGTTATCCAATACTCTGGCCCATAGCAACAGCATCACTATCAGCTGTACCCCTCAGACGTATGTTTATTTTACATTATGGAAGCCCCCCCAGGGCAGTTTTACACTGCCATCTGATTTAATAATTGTGGTGGCATTTGGGTGGAAGTCTGAATTTTGGCAGAGATAGGTCACCAATTGTGACACACTTGAGCAATGATGGCTATGGTAAAATTTTAGGATATACTAGCTGAATTCCCGGCGTTGCCCGGTCTTCCTATCTTAACCTTTTGGGGAGGAAAATCATAGTAATATAAATATACCCATCTTTTATATAAGGGAGTAGGTAAGGGTTAATTTAACTGTCATATATTTTTATTTGGCATATAAGTAATATGTGTACCAGGTATTATTGAAATATCTCCAGGCGTACAGAAGTTATGTGGGAACATACATTTCCCATTGATTTGCATGGGACTTTAAACAAAAACCCCGACACTCACAAATGGGGGTAGTTAAGGGATAAATTAACTATCCTATAGTTTAAGTGGACATATAAGTAACATGTGACCAAGTGTTATCGAAATATCTACAGCCGTTTGGAAGTTATGAAGTAATAACATGTATTTCCCATAGAGTTGAATGGGACTTTAAAGGAAAACCCCGACCATGGGAAATGGGGGTGGGTAAGGGTTAAACCACCTATCCTATGTTTGTTGCTGACATATAAGTAACATGTGTGCCAAGTTTCATGTTAATATCTTTAGCCGTTTGGACGTGATGCTGGAACATACATACATACATACATACATACACACACACACACACACACACACGTTGAGTTTTATATATATAGATTAATAGTAATCAGGCTTAGGAATGTTAGTGGGGAGCGTGGCACATGTATTGATGATAAAAAAACTAGCCTAATACTGCTTTAACTGTTCCAAGTGCTAAACTTTTATATCTTCACTTAGGGCCAGATTCACGTAGGTGAGCGGCGGCGTAACGTATCGTAGATACGTTACACCGCCGCAAGTTTTTTCATCGCAAGTGCCTGATTCACCAAGCACTTGCGATGTAAACATACGCCGGCGGCCTCCGGCGCAAGGCGAGCCAATTCAAATGGGCGTGTGCCACTTAAATTAGGCGCGCTCCCGCGCCGGACCTACCGCGCATGCTCCGTTTCCTAACTCCCGCCGTGCTTTGCGCGAAGTGACGTCATTTTTTTGAACAGCGACGCGCGTAGCGTTATTCCGTATTCCCTGACGGCTTACGCAAACGACGTTCATTTTTAAATTTCGCCGCGGGAACGACGGCCATACTTTAGACAGCAATACGTTTGCTGACTAAAGTTAGGGCACCAAAAAAAAACTAACTTTGCGACGGGAAACTAGACTAGCAGCGACGTAGCGAACGCGAAAAAAACGTCATGGATCGCCGTAACTCCTAATTTGCATACCCGACGCTGGTTTAGGACGCAAACTCCCCCCGGCCGCGGTACTGCATCCTAAGATCCGACAGTGTAAAACAATTACACCTGCCGGATCTTAGGGATATCTATGCGTAACTGATTCTATGAATCAGTCGCATAGATAGAAACAGAGATACGACAGCGTATCAGGAGATACGCCGTCATATCTCTTTTGTGAATCTGGCCCTTAATGATTAACAGATTTGGGTGACATGTACCTGTCTGTTTTATTGATTTATTGGAACCTTTTAGCTTACTCTACAGCCAGAGACCTTGATGTGTTATCTGACTTGTAGGCGGTGAGACAATAAAAGCGATTGCTTTCTTGAAAGAAACAGTCGCTGCCCTTCAAGTGACTTGTTACATAACAAGGTAACTTTGTATTGCGGGGATAGGGCCATAGAAATATTTGTGTTCTTATCATACTAGGTCACAAATACACACACACACGCACACACTTATTGGCATTGTAGAACATGACACATGGCTTGGGTGGCAATGAGGAAGATGCTATGGACTTATTGCCCTTCCTGTCTATTATGACTGGCTGGGAAGATAATGATTGGACGTATAGTGGGGTGATACCACAGCTGCTAAGTGAGATCCCAGCTGGACAATAAAGGTGCTATAGGAACTAGCCTGGTCCTCTTGTGATGCAAGGGTTAGGTGTCACTGTAACTGCTGCAAGCTTAACCACTTCAATACAGGGCACTTTCCCCCCTTTCTGCGCAGGAAAATTTTCATGCAACACTGTACCCAAACTAAATTTTTATAATTGTTTTCTCACAAGATGGTGGTATTTGATCACCACTGCGTTTTTTATTCTTTGCTAAACTAACTAAAAACATTTTTTTTCTTTGTTTCTGTTATAAAATTTGACAGGCACTGATGAGGTGGCACTGATGTGAACTGATATGTAGAATTTCTGGGCACTGATATGCAGCACTCATGGGCACCAATAGGTGGCACTGATAGGCAGCACTGATGGGCACTGATAGGCAGCACTGATGGGCACTGACAGGCGGCACTGATGGACATTAATAGAAGATGGCACTGATGGGCAGCACTGATGATGAGGTACTGACAGGTGCTACTGATAGGCACTGATTGGCATTGTTGTGGCACCTCTCATGGGGGATGCGCTGATAATCAATGTGCTGATTATCAGCACAGACCCCCCTCTGACAGGGAGAGCCGCTGATCGGCTCTCCCTGTCAGCACGACCAAGGAAAGCCGTTTACCGGCACTTCCTAGTTCACGCTGTGATTGGTCACAGCTGATCATGTGGTAAGGAGCCTTGAGTAGTATTAAAAGGTCTACAAGGCTGGGTTTGCTTTAAAACCAATCTTCCAGTCTCACCACAAAACCAGCAATACTGAGCAGTTGTGTTATGCTAGGCAGAGATGGTGGACAGGCCGAGAGATATCTGCACACCAGCTTTAGTACTGCTGCTAGTTGATGTTTCCCTTGAGGCACTACCAACAAATCATGGTACACATGTGGTTATCACCTTCCTTCCCTCTTCTAATTGGGAAGAATTGCCCATGTCTATATTTCTGGTTTCCCTCATTTATCTACAGCCAGTTTACTGCGACCAAACTCTATTGCCTTTCAGGAACAAAAGATTTTCTATGATGATATGAAAAATCGGTGAGAATTTGTAATTTTATTGCGTGACCTGTTCTGTCCTTTGTCTATGTTTTAGGTGACTACAAGTTTGTCTCTGCTACATTTCGCCTCTTCAAGCTCCCTGAGGACTCTGTAAAGGAAAAAGGTCAGGTTATTTATAATGGAGGAATCACGGGCTGTGAGAGTGAAATGCAGTTTGATGCAAACGTCACTTTTAAGGTAACCACTGTATATTTAATGCAATTGTGTGAAGTATGTTATTACAGGGCTTTTTTTCTCAGAAAATGGGTGCAGGAACTCAACCACGACCCCGTTCAGATTTCAAAAACAGTAGAAGGGTCTTAAAGGGGCATTAAATACCAGGATTGCATTACATACAGAGTGCAGAGTTCAGGGGGGTTACACACAGAGTGCGGAGCTGTCACTTGTAAACACAGAAACCAGAATTCTGTGTTTACAAGTGATTGTGGTGAGCAGGTTCCCCCTGAAAAAAGTTCCCCCTGAAAAAAAATCCCTGGTTATTAATATTATTATTTTATTAGCAAGGCACAATGGAATCAAGTGTCAGCCAGGTGAACTCTTTATTCACATGTCTCTCTTTAGATCTTCTTACATACAGCATTATATCCCCATTTAATCTGCTTGAGTGCTGATCACTTAGGATGAGCTCAGGCTGGTTCGCAGCTCCACGTGCCCACCAGGAAGCTGACACTCCGCAGCGCTAATCACAGGTAGTGAGACATTTCCCTATCTGTGCAGCCGCGGATCGGGAAAGGTCTCACTGCCTGTAATTAGCACTGCGGAGTGTCAGCTTCCTGGCGGGCACAGGCACATAGAGTTGCGAACATGCCTGAGCTCATCCTTACTGATCACAGGTCTCCACATATAAGATTTTGCTCATTTGAGAACACCTGAGTGTAGAGACACCCCCATGCTCCATTCATTAGCCCCTCAAGATGGATGCACAAATAGGTTCAGTAGTCAGCGGATCTGACCATCTGCTGCACCTGCTATGTAGACTCGTTCCCTTCATCCCAAAAGAAGACACAGCTGTAGTGGTGGGAACAATAATCAACTCCAGGCTCGACTAAGCAAATGCCCTTTACCTCGGACTCCCAAAATACCAGGTTGCTCGTCTACAAGTCGTCCAGAATACGATGGGACGACTTGTAACAGGAAAAAAACCCTGGGAATCAATCACTCCCTCCCTCAGGTCCCTCCACTGGTTGCCCGTAAAAGACCGGATCACATTTATGGCGCTCTGCCTGACGCACAAATGTGTACAAGGAAGTGCGTCCCAATATTTATGTGATAAATTAAAATGCCACAACCCCAATCTCGTTCTCCGATCTACCAACCAAAATCTACTTCATATACCCAAGGCCCGCTACAAGTCCAAAGGAGAACGAAGATTTGCCGTCCAAGGACCTCGACTGTGGAACGCTTTACCAACCAATATCCAAACGGAAGTGAATCACCAGGCCTTCAGAAAAAAACTCAAAACCCACCTATTCTGAAGGCAAAAAATAGAAGGAAATGGATACCAAGCGCCTTGAGGCGATTCAGTTTACATGTGTAGCGCTATACAAGTTTTTCACTCACTCATACAGCTGAACGTTAACACGAGGTAGGCAGCTGAATGTTAACACGAGGTAGGCAAAAGGATCAAACAAGGGCACAGTGAATAGGTAATTAGCACTCTTGCCTTACATTGCTGGAGTCTTAGATTTGATTCTGACCAAGGACCCTATTTGCATTGAATTAGTACATGCTCCATGTGTGTCGTACAGCCTTTGCGTCCCCATAGGGAAACATAGGCTGCCTGCACACAGCTCTAGGCGGCTGCAGCCACATAAACAAACCACTGATTTACCCTGTACAGGACACAGCACACATGTGAATGAGCCCCAATACTATACTATTTTGTACTTTGGTGAGCTGTTTTGGAAATTAACAAGATATTGAAATATAAATGATAATGTTTAACATAATATTTTTAATGCTAAGAATATCTAATCATAGAGTTGTACCTGTTTTCTTGTCCTGTAAAGGAAGGTGAAGTTGTGGAAGTGGATGAAGAATTGTGGAGCATCCTCAAGAGTTCGCGATTTTCAGATGAGTTTCTATTTCAGCCTGCTGGAAAGGCGAGCTGTTGCCAGAAGAAAAAGGTTTGTTCTGCTCGTTAAAGGGAAAAAATTACACACATCTTACAGTGTTTAAGTCCCTTATTGTTTAACGACTTCAGCCCTGGAAGGATTTACCCCCTTAATGACCGGCCATTTTTTGCAATTTGACAACTGACAATTACGCAGTCATGCGACATTGTACACAAACCAAATTTAAGTCCTTTTTTTCCCATAAATAGAGCTTTCTTTTGGTGGTACTTGATCACCTCTGTTATTTTATTTTTTTGCGCTATAAACAAAAAAAGAGCGACAATTAAAAAAAAAAAACAATAGTTTTAACTTTTTGCTATAATAAATATCCCCCCCACCCCCCCCCCCCCAAAAAAAAAAAAGAAAAATCTTCATCTGTGTAGGCCAATATATATTCTTCTACATATTTTTTGTAAAAAAAAAACACAATAAGCATATATTGATTGGTTTGCGCAAAAGTTATAGCGTCTACGTATTTTTTTTACTAGTAATGGCGGTGATCAGTGATTTTTAGCGGGACTGCGACATTGCAGCAGACAGATCGGACACTTTTAAATTTTTTTTGGGACCATTGACATGCACTGATTACTGTGTAAATGTTACTGGCAGGGAGGGGGTTGACACTAGGGAGCGATTAAGGAATTAAATGTGTTCCTTGGGAGGTGTTTCGAATTGGGGGGGGGGGATTGGGTCTGACTGGAGGAGGAGAGAGATCGCTGTTCCTGATCACTAGGAACAGACGATCCCTCTCTCCTCCCCTGTCAGAACGGGAATCTGTCTGTTTACATTGACAGATCCCCATTCTGGCTCTCTGTGGAGCGATCACGGGTGGCCGGCGGACATCACGGCTGCCGGCCACGCACACCGGCTCTAGCTCTGGGCGCGTGCACGGCGCCTCCCACAGCTCTTAGTGGCCGACGTACACCTATGACGGTTTGCGCAGCCGTGCCAACCTGCCTCCGTATAACGACGGTGGCTGGTCGGCATCAGGTTAATTATCTGTTGATCCTGTTAATCATATCCATTATCATCCACTTCTTGTAAGGCATGCACAACATTAGGCAATTTTCATTCCATCATCCACAGATTGAAGAAAAGAAAACAGCTTGATTCCCCCATCAACACAGTCGATGTTGATGGGGAATCCCTCCTACTGCTATTGTATTCTGACAGCGGGAGGTTTCCCAACCGTCAGGATACAATTATCACTGCTGGCGGCTAAAGCTGTATCAAACAAAAAAAAAAACAAGATAGTTGTAATGAAGTCGATCGAAAGATTGACTTCAGTAAAACCAACCTGCTTATAGATGAATCAAAATTCCCGGTCAAATTTTAAACCATCGATTCTATGGCCATCTTAACAGGCCAAGCTGTTTGGCAAAAGTGTCAGTTACTCAGTTGGGAAAAAACATAAACCACTGATGAAATCCATACAGTAGTTAGCTTTTATTCATATGGCTTAAACCTATTTGCCAATAAAAAATATTGCTGTAACTGCTGAAAATGTGTTAAGTGGAGTTGAGCTTTAATTTAATTCAAAACAGGGTCTAAAGCACTGCGTTGGACATGTTGACTCTGAGGGACAGTCCCCTGCTGTGGGAGTGTGGGGAGCACCATCTGCCAGGGAAGCAGAGGATAAGTTAAAGCGGAGTTCCACCCAAAAGTGGAACTTCCACTCATCGGATTCCCCCCCCCCCCCCCCCGGTGCCACAATTGGCACCTTTTTGGGGTACAGAATTCGCACCAGACAGGTATCCTTTCCCACTTCCAAGAGTCCAGGCCGCGGCCCGTGACGTCAGCGCGGGGGTTCCCTCCTCCTACCCCAGCCGCCGGGCCAGGAAGAGAGAGGAGCTGGCTTTAACTTAAAGCGGGGGTTCACCCTATAAAAAGGCATTAGGCATAGTAGCGCGAGCTACAGTATGCCTGTCTTAATTTTTTTTATCCCCGTACTCACTGTGTAATCGTACATAGAAGATTCCGACTGCCCACGGGGAATGGGCGTTCCAATCCAGACGGAAGGTGATTGACGGCCGGCATACTGTAGCTCGCGCTACTATGCCTAATTTTATGCTAAAAAGTTGTTCTGCAGGGTGAACCACCGCTTTAAAGTGTTTTTCTTCTTCCCTAGACTAAACAAGCAATTATCCCTTGGAGTTTGGGGCATAACACCACTGCAAGGGATAACTTAAAATTTTCCTGGAGTTGGGCTTAACGTTTATTTAATCACTTTATAAACAGCTTTGAGTTTGGCATCTTTTTTTCAGTTTACTATCTTTTTACCATTTTAGTAAGAGCGATTAATTACAGTCCTGTGCTTGATTGGGTGTAGCAGAGGGCAAGGGAGACATTATAATTCTAAACGGTGCTCGATGTCTCTATAAAAAGAACTTGTTACCTGCCTATGTTATGACATAGGTGGCTTGTCACACCTTTGTGATGCCATTAAAGTTAAATGTAAAAAAAGGTGTAAAAAATGTATTAAATTATATATAAAAAAAAAAAAAACATTGCATTGGGCACAGACGTGTATGTAAACAGTGAATGTGGCACACAGTATATTTTACTAAAAAAAAATCGTTATTATTTGGTGTTTTTGTGCATTAAAATACATTTGAGTGTATTTGTACTGAAAATATGTATTTGATAAACAGTTCCACAAATATCATGCAACTTAAAACATGTGCAGCTGCAACCATTTTATTCTACAGGGCCCCTGCTTTGTATACTTGTTATGAGTTTTTAGGTAACTTTCTAGCAAAAAATGCAAATTTTAGCATGTGTGTAAAAAAAAAAAGAAAATGCACAGGACAGACATATTTACAACTACATATACATCTAGGACTAACCTATCTACACCCTGTTAAAGGAAGTGGAAAAAATAAAAGATGCACTCGCAGGATTAACCTGTAATAAAACCATATTGTGGGGAAAAGAGGGGGTGCAAGCCACTTGCTATGGGGGCACTTGTGCCTGCTTGCTACTAAGCCCCCCTGTGTCCATTGACACACGAAACAGGGCTCAGCCCCACCACCTGTCCTCTCCTCAGTGGCTGTGATTGACAGCATAAAGAGCCAATGGCTCCCAATGTCTCTAAGCCAATGAGGAGAGAGAGAGCGGAGGGAGCCTCTGATCTTCTGCATATCACTGGATCGAGATCGGGCTCAGGTAAGCATAGGAGGCAGAGCTGCATGCAGAAGGTTTTTTACCTTAACGCACAGAATACATTAAGGTAAAAAAAAACTTCTGCATTTACAACTGATTTAAGGTGCATAAATACCTCTTTAATTAAAACCTAAAGCGAGCAGTGTCGAGGAACATGTGGGCTGCCATTACTAACCTTGCCTTCTTATAAAAAGGTAGTTCACTAGCTAGCAAATTGGTCAAATAAGGAAAGATTATTAAATAACTGAGCATGTTCACTTTGCAATGTGAAGTTTTACTTAGTTTAGTACATGAGACAACACTGTGTTGACTCCAGTAATCCAATCTCGTGCAGACAAAAGTCTTGCCTTTTTTTTTTTAATTGCACATTTTCTGGTATTCTTTGCAATGTGAATTATCTTTATCGTACACTGAAAGTGAAAATATTTCAAAGGGAACACGTTCTACTAGTTCTATGCCAATCCCTATGTCTTTAAGTCATTGACAGAACTGGTATGCAGGTCACAAGTTACTTCACCTTGTAAATGCTGAAAAAGGTACTCAGAAAATGTTGAGTCTGGAATCACCCAGGCAGACAAAATCTGAAATGACAGCCCTTATATTTCTATCAGTGCAGAGTCCACCAAAGGCAAATCAGCTTACTGTCATTTGTATTTAAATTGACAATGTGACATAACTCCTAATGAAATAATAAAACATCAATGTCTTCTATGAAAATAATATTTAAAGTACTAAACTAAAGACCTAAATTTTTCATTTTCAATAGAGTTAGGGAGGGTTATAACCCCTGTAAACCTACATCCTATTGGGGAGATTTTCCTTCACTTCCTATCCCATAGCCAAAACAAGAAGACAAAAACAAGGACCCCACTTTTTTTTTTACATTTTGTCATAGGTTTCCCCACAAAATTCGCACCAGGCCCAGGGGATGTAGCATGGATTGGGTCGGGGGGGGCTGCACACTGTCTATTTGTTTTTTACTGTCTGCTCTTTTGTTCACAGTCTGCTGTCAGCGAGATCCCCTTGCTGACTGCAGGGATAAGTCATAATTTTTAGGACGCAAGCCGGTGCTTCTTAACAACCAGTTTAATTACTTTCATACATGATTCCTTAAATAACACATGGCTAGACCACTACTTATTTTACAAATGCATTTCTTTATTTATTAATTTTGGTGTATTGACTTTAACCACTTGATTACTGAGCCAATTTTGACTTTCAACGAGTGCCATCTCCTTAATGACCAGCAGCCCTGAGCTGAACTGTCACATTTACCACTGCTACATTTCTCACTTCCTGCTGCAGCCCATGTGATAAAATACTGAATGTTTTCACTAGATAAATACAGGACATTTTACAGTAATAATACATGCTTTATTTTAGAAACAGTTTTTGATGAATTGCAAAAAAAAAGTGCTAAATATCATTTAGTGAATTGATCCTTTAATAACCAATTTCTTTTGTACAAAATTAAAGATGAGGTAGAGTCAAGTAATCAGATACCAAATACATCAGGCCTCAAAACTGCATGTGCCCACAAAATGGCAACAAATTGTGGTACCAAAATTATCAATAGGTGGTGCTTTAAAAGTGTTTTTGCTTTCACTCCAGGGGGCGGATTGGCTACCACTCACGATTACCGTAAAAGTAATTGTGTGGCTATGTAGCCACCCGGATCACTTTTACATTAGATCTAGGAGCCCACTGAACAAAACAGATAACAGCCCATAGCACTTATTGCAGCCACAAGCTTGTCTTAAACTCTTCAGACTCTGGGTGTACTACGTAAATACACGAACCTGAAGTAGTTAAATGTAATTATGTTATCCTTGGGCCTCTGGCACATGGAAGAAAAAAATGTTGCATTTGTAGCCGTGTAGCATTTTTTTTTACATATCTGAACACAGGTGCATTGTTGTCCATAGGAGAATGCGCACAGCTGTGTAGAGATCCTAAAGCAGTGATGGCGAACCTTAGCACCCCAGATTTTTTGGAACAACATTTCCCATGATGCTCAAGTATGCTGCAGAGTGCATAAGCATCATGGAAAATTAGTAGTTCCAAAACATCTGGGTGCCAAGGTTCGCCATCACTGGCCTAAAGTGCCTGTTCACACTGATCTGCAGCCCTAACCATTGCTGCCAGCACAGCGATTTGGGCTGCAGAGCAGTGTGACAGGGTTTGTGACGTGATGCGCATTTTAATGCATCACACAGCTTCCTTTTTTTTTTTTAAACAGGCTTTATAGTGTACAATGTGACACTTTATTCATATAAACGCATAGAAGTGTGATGCACTTCTGTGCAGTTACATGCGGGACCGAGCAGTGCAGTGTGATATTATGCAAACATGCTGGTCTGAACATGAAACACGGAAAACTATTTATTTTGTGTATCATTGCAGTTACCTGCATTTTTTGATGCAGAAAAACACAGTCAACTGCCCCTAGTGTGAACGGGCCCCTAAAAAAAAAACAGAATTTTAGGCTTGAATGCATTTTTCTCTGCGTATGTGTGAGAATACACAAGTACGTATATATGTAAAATGAAACCTTGAAGCTAGACAAGGATGAAGAACATTTTTACACATTTTCTGTATTTGCGTGCTCATATTTGTGCACCTGCACGTGTGTATACTGGAGGTTTTTGTGGAATATAACTTTTTATAATCTTTTTACATAGGATCTTTCCACCAGCCTCCTGCATATAAAGATCAGTAAATTATTACATCCGGGTGCCAGAAGCCTAAAAGTTAGGGCAATCATAAGGTGATGGACAGATGTGTAAACTTCTTTCGAAACTCCCCATTTATTGAGGATAATAGACAGAACTTGTACAAAGCATGTTAGAAGGGAATGTTCCTTGTACAAATGTAAAAAAAAACTTATACAGCCCACTTCCTGTTTCTTGTCTGTAACAAGCCTAGGCTTATGACATCATGCACATATGTCTCTCTCACTCTTGTGAGACTTTGGCAGGAAGGGATGGGTCATAAGTGGGCCAATGAGAGCTACAGAGCTGGAGGGTGTGCCTCTGTAAATCCAGGAAGTGAACAGGCAGCAGATTCAGCTGCCCACAGTTAAAAATGCAGCCAGATGCATTGGAGGGAGATTTCTGCAGCATATTTGGCAAGTACAGAATCACAGTATATATAAAATAATATGCAACGTAGTTGGAGGGAAGCTTCAGAATGGCAAAGATTTTTTTTTTTTACAAATTATGTGAGCAGACTGCAGTTCCTCTTTAATTGGACAAGCTGAATTTAGAAGCTGATTGGTAACTATGCACAGCTGCATCAGATTCTATGTGCACCAGTTTTAGTAAATCTCCCCCACTATGTAATTTCATAACAAATGAAAAATACTAGCATTTTATTTAAAGGTATAAACCAGTGGTCTCCAAACTGCGACCCAGGGGCCCCTTGCTTGCCTTTTTCTGGTCATTGGGGCACTATTCCACCAACTGACAGCAATAATGAGGCACCATTCCAGTTACTTACACCATCGATGGTGCACTATTTCTCCCATTAAAAACAATGATGGGGTGCTGATGCAGGGGCATTTTCTACACCCACTGGCCACCCTAAAGCCTGAAGTACAGTAAACTGGCCCTTTGCTTAGAAAGTTTGGAAACCCATGGTATAAACGATCAAAACAACATCTCTTTTAGCCCTGGTTCACACTGGTGCGTTTTGACATGTCAAATCGGCGGCATTTGCCGCCAATGGCACCGTCGTTATCGGTGCGACGCCGCATCTGCGGCGCTGCACTGATTTCAAAAAAATAGTTTCTGTACTACTGTTTGTGATTTCAGGCTGCTATTTACATTGACATCTGATGTGCAGGAAACCTGCACAGATGTCTCTGAAATTGAGGCCTAAATCGGGACTGAAATGCAAGAGTGAAATTGTGCAAGTTCAGCTAAACTTGCACGGCTTTATTCCCGCAGCCCAGTGTGAACCTGAGTTCACACAGTCTTATTAAAAAGATCCACCCAATGCTTAAGGGCATGTGGGCTGGCATCAACTTGACAGGGGACCCCAAGCTTGCTTTTCTCTTGTCATGGGGATACCAGCCTGCATGCCCAGTGTGCCATCTGGTTATTTTCACTTTTTCTTTTTTTAAATTATATTTTACCCTACTAATGCTAAAACAGTTTAAAAACACAGTTTGAACACTCTGGAAAGTTCCAACTGCCAAATTTGCCCTCAGCTGTTTTGACAGCTTTCTACAAGGTCACACGGCTGTAACATAGCCATAAAAACTATTTACTAATCATTAAGGCAAGGAACAAAAGTTTCTGTGTATGATCAGTAAATAGAATACTTTTTTAAATCCATAAAAATTGTCTTCCTCTTTTTTTAATGGGATACGTATATAGGCATGTCCTCAGATGCAGAGTATTGTGTTTTGTGTTAAGGATCTGAAGAAAATGCATTTTCACACACCTGAGTGAAGGTCTTGATCAAAAACAATGCATCTGCATTCAGATCTGTAAATAAAAAACTGTTTTATATGTGTTGTTTTTTTTTTTTACGACCATGTAAATGGGGCCTAAAAGTGTAATTAGTTGGCTGTCCACTTTCACCTGGTGCAGATTCACTATAGCTCCCAACTGTCCCTGATTTCAGAGGACTGTCCCTGATTTGGAACAATGTCCCTCTTTCCCCATCATTTGTCTCTCATTTTGGTTTGATCGTTTATAGTTGCATATAAAATGCACTTTTTATCTTTCAGAAAGTGTTTCCCAGTGCTAAACCTTTCATCCATATTCTAAATCTGTAAATTTGAAAAGACAATATAAAGGATTAGTAGTGGTAAAATAAGCCCTTACGGGTTTAATTAACCTTTTTTTTTTGGTTAATTGTCCTTTAAGGGGGTAAAGCGTTGCTATTATTAGCGGCGCGTTACCATTGTTTTTGCGGAGGTATTCGTCCGCTAGCGGGGCGCTGTTAACCCCCACCAGCGGCCGAAAAAGGGTTAAAACCACCGGCGGTTCGGCCACGCTGCCCATTCATTTCAATGGACAGGAGCGGTGGAGAAGCGGTGTATACACCAAAGATGCAGCTTGCAGGAGTTTTTTTAACGATTAGCCAGCACATTGCCTCAGTGTGAAAGCCCTCTGGCTTTTACACTGAGGCTGAAGGGGAGGCACTTTACAGGCACTATTTTTAGCTCAAAAGTGCCTGAAAAACGCCCCATTGTGAATGGGGTCTTAAAGCTATGGTGCAAATCATTAAAAATGTATCACACCTGATGTACTGACGGCCTATATCAGTTCTTGAGGCCCTGAAATGTCAGGACAGTACAAATACCCCCCAAATGACAGTACAAATACCCCCCAATTAGACAGTCCAATGTATTTAGTAAGAGGCATGGTGAGTTTTTTGAAGTTGTAATTTTTTTTCCCCGCAATTCTTGGGGAAAAAAAACAAAACGATTTTTACCCAAAATTGTCATAATAACAATTTATTTCTCACACACGGTATGTGCATACTTCCAATTACACACCAAAATACATTCTGCTACTCCTCCTGAGTATGGCAATACCGCATGTGTGGGCTGGAGACAGGTACTCTGATGGGCTGGTAACAGGTACTCAGGTACTCTGATGGGCTGGTGACAGGTACTCAGGTACTCTGATGAGCTGGTGACAGGTACTCGGGTACTCTGATGAGCTGGTGACAGGTACTCGGGGTACTCTGAAGGGCTGGAGACAGGTACTCTGATGGGCTGCAGATAGGTACTCAGGTACTCTGATGGGCTGCAGGTAGGTACTCTGATGGGCAGGAGACAGGTACTCGGGTACTCTGATGGGCTGGCGATAGGTACTCGAGAACTCTGATGGGCTGATGACAGGTACTTTAGTACTCTGATAAACTGGTGACAGGTACTTGGGTACTCTGATGGGCTAGTGACAGGTACTCGGGTACTCTGATGGGATGGTAACAGGTACTCGAGAACTCTGATGGGCTGATGACAGGTACTTTAGTACTCTGATAAACTGGTGACAGGTACTTGGGTACTCTGATGGGCTAGTGACAGGTACTCGGGTACTCTAATGAGCTGGTGACAGGTACTCGGGTACTCTAATGGTCTGGTGACAGGTACTCGGGTACTCTAATGAGCTGGTGACAGGTACTCGGGTACTCTAATGAGCTGGTGACAGGTACTCGGGTACTCTGATGAGCTGGTGACAGGTACACAGGTACTCTAATGGACTGCAGATTTTCTCATAGATCATGTTCTGTTTGTATCGGTTTCATTAGTGAATGATTGCTCTCATTTCAATTAGTGCTCATTCTTGTTTTAATTTTTAGGAAATCATCAAGGATCCATTTCAGCTGGCTAAATTTCCTCAGTCATCCAGCAACAGCAGCTGCTGTGGACCAAAAGGATGTTGTTAAAGAAACTGCAGCAAACGGTGCACATATTAAACAGAAATTATAATTTTCTGCCTGTGTGATTGGCTTACTGATTTTTCTAATAGTTTTTTGTGAGACTAATCATGTACTTTGTAGGTCTATAGTAAACTGTCAGGACAGAAATATGGATGCTTCCATGACTATCATGGTGAGTTCCTGACCTGGAACAAGTGTATGCATACCTGGCGTCAGGCTGTTCCAGGTCAATGACTCGCTAAGCGATAAAGCAATGATATGGGTGATGGCCTCGGAGCATGCACCTCCAAAAATAAGTCAGCAATGGCAAATCCACTATTTTGATCCCGATTCTCTTTTTAAGGAACACTGCCATGAGAGATTAATAGAGGCTACCATTAAGGAACTCTGTGACCAAAATACCAAAGTCAGACACAGCCAGACATCTATTATTCTAAGGAGACCTGTAATGGCATCTCCATACTTTTCTCATGACAGAATCCCTTTAAATAATAATAAAGAAAAATTATATTTCTTGACCATGGAGATGATATGCACGTAAAAATTACAGAACCCAATATTTCGCTTTACAGTAATTGTATGTAATTTGGTTTAAAGTAGAACTAAAGGCAACACTTTTTTTTTTAAACAGTCAGGGAGGGTTATAACCCCTGACAGGTTATTTGCCTTTGGGGAGATTTCCCTTCACTTCCTGTCCCATTGCCAAAACAGAAAGTGAGAGGATTTCTGATTGTCTTCAGAAATTTGGAAGATTTCCCCTCTATTACTGTTCTGGTTACAACCCAATTTCGGGATTTTCTTTGCCTTGACAAGTGGAGTGTGTGAATTGCCTTAATGGGGGTACAGAGAGCAATAAAAACCTTACCTGTTTTAATCATCTCCTCGCTGTCCAAAACAAAACAAAAAAAGGTTTTGCCTTTAGTTATGCTTTAATGTTTTTCCCCATTCTATTAATTGCTCTAGAACAGCCTTTCTCAACCTTTTTAACATGGAGGAACCCTTGAAGTAACTTTCCGGTCACAGTGAGCCCATGCTATTAATTACCGTATTTAAAGCTAACTGTATATTAGTGTAATGGTCAAAAGGAAAGAATGTTACTTACCCAAGAAAACTAATTTATTTATTTATTTCAGGTACTTTTATAGCGCCGTCAAATTACGCAGCGCTTTATATATACATTGTACATTCACATCTGTCCCTACCCTCAAGGAGCTTAAATGGGGTTTAAACCACTGTCTATGGTGGTATTTTAAAAGCAGTACCACAGTTATGATTAAAAATATACACTTTTAATATAGAATTACACTTAATAAAAAGACAGACGTCTTTAAAATGATATCAACCTTATGTTGACCTTTCCCCAAAAATCTGGGTTTGGTATTCAAAACAGATCATGCATAATTCTGTTTATTGTTGCGTTCGGCAATACATTTATTAATTAGCTCCTCCACACACTCAACACGTTTCTTGGATAAAAAAAGCTTCATCAGGAGTTCATTGGTGGAGTGTTTATATATTGACAAGGGTAAGACATGCATAAGTATCAAGCAATACATTGTCATCATTAGACAAACAAAGATATCATCCAGTCACTCTGTGTTCTGACAAAATGTCGAACCTGGCAGAATGAGCAACCTGTGTGACTTTCGTTTTCTTTAAACCATCATGAATTGCAGATTTTTACAAATTGCTGTTTATTTTTGCAAACTGCTGTTTGGACACAACACCAGCAACGAAATAGAGTATGGTGCACAATATGAGCGGAGATTGTTACTTCGCTCCGAAACTAACCAAGAAAATGCCCGCCAACTTTGTCGTTGTTAGCTGCTGTGCTGTGAAAACAGCAAAATCTTCCTGTACCGGACTGTATTCGGTAGCCAGTGTTGTGTTTAAACACCGAATCGTCCAAATCAGCAATTACTGATGGTAATGGTAAGATGGTAAGAAAGCGGAAGTGACGTGGTTTGATTTAACTATAAGGCCCGGTACACACGAGCAAACATGTACGGTGAAACCGGTCCGTCGGACCGTTTTCACCGTACATGCCTGCCAGAGGGCTTCTGTACGATGGTTGTACTAACCATCGTACAGAAGTACGCGCGTAAACACTACGCGGGGCGTGTCCGCGTCGTCGACGCGGAGACGTGGGCGGGCCTGCCATTTAAAGGCTTCCACGCATGCGTCGAAGTCATTCGACGCATGCGAGGGACGGCGGGCGCTCGGACATGTACGGTAGGTCTGTACTGACGACCGTACATGTCCGAGCGGGCAGGATTCCAGCGGACGGTTTTAAAACACGTCCAGGAATATTTGCCCGCTGGGAAAAGGCCCGGCGGGCAAATGTTTGCTGGAATTCGGCCCGCTCGCGCCCACACACGACCGAACATGTATGCTGAAACTGGCCCGCGGACCAGTTTCAGCATACATGTTTGGTCGTGTGTACGGGGCCTTACAGTTTCATCTACACTGGATATACCAAGCCTTTTTTCAATAGTTACTTTACCTTGATTGATATATACAAAGATTATAGCAATGTGATTTGGTGTAAGCATACAGGGGTAGATCCATAAAGAAATTACGCCGGCGTATCTATTGATACGCCGGCGTAATTTCAAAATTCCCACGTCGTATCTTTGTTTTGAATCCTCAAAACAAGATACGACGGCATCTCGGCTAGATCCGAGAGGCGTACGTCTTCGTACGCCTTCGGATCTTAGATGCAATTTTTCGGCGTCCACAAGGTGGCGTTTCCGTCGTAATCCGCGTTGAGTATGCAAATTAGCTATTTCCGACGATCCACGAACGTACGAGCGGCCGTCGCATTTTTTTACGTCGTTTCCATTCGGCTTTTTCCGGCGTATAGTTAAAGCTGCTATATGGTGGCGTACTCAATGTTAAGTATGGCCGTCGTTCCCGTGTCTAATTTTGAAAATGTTACGTTGTTTGCCTAAGTCGTCCGTGAATGGGGCTGGACGCCATTTACGTTCACGTCAAAGCCAATGGCGTCCTTGCAACGTCATTTAGCGCAATGCACGGCAGAAAATTTTAGGGACGGCGCATGCGCAGTTCGTTCGGCGCGGGGACGCGCTTCATTTAAATGAAACACGCCCCCTACCCGCCGCATTTGAATTCCGCGCCTTTACGCCGTGAGAGTTACACTACGCCGCCGTAACTTACGGCGCAAATTCGTTGAGGATTCAAACTAAGCCAAAGTAAGTTACAGCGGCGTAGCGTATCTGACATACGCTGGGCCCGGCGCAGATCTATGTGGATCTGCCCCAAAATGTTCATCCACAAATGGAAGCCTCCACAAGGGGTTTAGAAGCAAAATACAGCAGGAGCTACAGAGTATAAAAGACAAGAGAGCCGCCTCTAATGCCGCGTACACACGATCGGTTCGTCTGATGAAAACGGACCGTTTTCATCAGACGAACCGATCGTGTGTGCGCCCCATCGTTTTTTTATCCATCGGTAAAAAAAACAGGAACTTGTTTTTAAATTATCTGATGGTTAAAAATCGACAGAAAAAAACGATCGTCTGTGGGCACGTCCATTGGTTAAAAATCCATGCATGCTCAGAATCAAGTCGACGCATGCTTGGAAGCTTAATTTTTCTCAGCACGTCGTTGTGTTTTACTTCACCGCGTTCTGACACGATCGGTTTTTTAACTGATGGTGTGTAGGCAAGCCTGATTAAAGTCCGCTTCATCGGATATCTGATGAAAAAATCCATCGGTCTGTTTTCATTGGATGAACCGATCGTGTGTACAAGGGCATAAGTGTAGAAATATGGTTACATTTAATGAAGGTACAACATTTAGCAACTCAAATGGTTGATGATTAAAAGAGGCACATCTAAGTATGCAGGCATCCGGGGTAAAGCTGTCCACATAGACCATCCCCCGCTCTGCTGGCTCTCACCACTGTCAGTCTGCAATCATGACCGGGAAGACTACCCTGCAGTAGAGTGATCTGAAAGCAAAGCTTGAAGCACTCGTGGCGCACAGTGTGGAAGAGATGATGTTGATGGTGGTGCGGAGGATGGTCTATGTGGACAGCTTTACCCCGGATGCCTGCATACTTAGATGTGCCTCTTTTAATCATCAACCATGTGAGTTGCTAAATGTTGTACCTTCATTAAATGTAACCATATTGCTACACTTAGAAGCGGCTCTCTTCTCTTTTATACTCAGTTGTGATATGACGCTGCTCTTATATCAAGACATTGCTTGTATATCAAGTCAAAATTTATTAAAACATTTAGCTTGTCTTGCAAAACGCTCTCAAACCAAGTTACTCTCAAACTAAGGTTTTACTGTGTAGCAGTATAGTTAATTAAAGTATGTTCAGGACAGATTAATGTTACATGCAGGCTAAGAGCCCTATGAATGGCTCACAGCATGCATTCCAAAACAGCATGACGGCAAGTAAATATATTACTATAGTAAATTAAAGTGTATTCAGGGTGAGTAAATACTATATGCAAACTAAAAACCCTGTGACTATTCAATATTATGTATTTCAAAACAGCAGGTAAGTATAGCAATATATTAAATTTAAGTATGTTCAGGGCAGGTAGATGCTATATGCATTCGTGTCGAGTGTGTGGAGGAGCTAAGTAATGAATGTGTTGCTGAACGCAAGAATGAACAGAATTATGCATGACCTGAATTTCCCAAGATTTTGGGGGAAAGGTCAACATATGGTTGATATAATTTTAAAGATGACTGTCTTTTTATTAAGTTGAATTCTGTAATAAAACTGTATATTTTTAATCATAACTGTGGTACTGCCTTTAAAATCCCACCATAGACAGGGGTTCAAACCCCATTCAGCTTACTTGGGTACATTATAATTGGGATGTGGCAGTTTCAAGGCCTATCTATATACTAATCAAGAATGTTGCTTATATTTGTGGACAGCTGGAAGAATCTACCTCTTACAGTTAGCTAAAAAAGATCATTGGTGTAAGTGGGCTCAAGGAACCTCTGGAGGAACCTTAGGGTTGTATAGTACCCTGGTTGAGAAAGGATGCTTTAGAACAAGTAGCCTCTTGGAATTTTACTGCCCTTCTGTGATTGAATTCCACACAACAGCCTCTATGCTGGCTTCTTGGGACCATCTAGTGGGGAAGGGTTATTCATCTACTAGGCCTGGATCTTTAACACCTCTTTTATTATCCAGACTTTCCTCCAGCCTTACACGGGACACATTTCTTGAATACCTAATACTGTTCAAACTCACAAGCTATGTTCATTGGCTAACCTGCTCCTGTGAACTTTTAATAGAGTTTTGAAAACCTTCAACTTTTTCAAGTTCTTACGATCTTTCCCATTCACTGCATCCTTTACTAGACCTCATGCTGCCTTTGAATCTTCCCTGCTTTAAACTTTTACACTGTTGCATGGCCTTTAAGTTCTTTATACATTTCTCCTTTTGAAAACCATTCCAGGTAGGCTTACATATATTAGGAAATAGAGAACCAAAAATAAAGACATGCATATATCCTGCAGTTTGGGCAAAGGCTTTTGCCTTCCCGCACAAAAATCCCTTTTCCAGTAGACTACATAAACAAAATAGAACATGTATACAGCGCTCCCAAACCCCCCCAATGATGCTTGCAGGAATTTTTTCCCATCCCGCAAGTGCACAGCCCCACTGTGAAAGCACTTGGGCTTTCACACTGGGGAGGCATGAGAGGCAGTTTTCAGGTGCTTTACAGGTGCTATTTTTAGTGCTAAAACACCCGAAAACCGCCTTCAGTGTGAAAGTAACGTATTTTTCGGACCATAATACGCACCTGACCATAAGTCGCACCTAGGTTTTAGAGGAGAAAAATTAGAAAAAAAAGATTCTGACCCAAATATGTACTGAAATATTTAACAAACTATAACAAAATTATATTTCAACCATGTAAAGTGAACAGCAGTCAACAATGACATTAAGAACCATCATCACTGTCATTAACAAATAAGGAGAGACTTTAAGGTTTGAGTACTCTTCTAGTTTTCTGGGAACCCCAAGAACTCATCATCGCTCGTGTCAAATTTTATGAAGCTCAGTTGCTCACAATCACTGACATCACTTTCTTCGCTATCTTCATATACAATACAATCTTCAGTTCCATCTGAGGCATTGCTAATGTCACATTTTTTGAATGACTGTACATCAATTTCCTCCTTCACTGAGTGCCATGATGTTTTCACCCATTCACAAACTTGAGTGATAGTGGGCCTCTTCATTCATCCAGTAGGTGTCAGATCATGATTACCAGCAGCCATCCATTTGTTCCACTCTTCTCTTATAAACGCTTTAAATGGTTTGTTGATGGAAACATCAAGAGGTTGCAACTGGCTGGTAAGACCCCCAGGAATCACAGCTAGATGAGTCTTCACTTCTTTAAAGCACTTTTTTGGAGTTTCTCTAATATGTGCTCTGAACTGGTCAAGCACTAATAATGCAGGTTTTTTCAGAAGCCCCCCAGAACGTTTGGACCAGACTTTTTCAACCCATACTCTCATTCCATTTTCGTTCATCCATCCTTTGTCATGGACATGTACAACAACTCCTCGTGGAATCACTTTTTTTGGAAAGGTTTTCCTTTTGAAAATTAGCATGGGCGGCAATTTGGTGCCTTCTGCACAGCAGGACAACACTACCGTGTAATGGGTTTTCTCATGTCCTGAGGTTTTTACAGTTATGGTCTTGGTCCCTAAAGTGGGTGGCTGAGCTGACACCTGGTCCCTGCTGTGGGTGGCTGAGCTGACACCTGGTCCCTGCTGTGGGTGGCTGAGCTGGCACCTGGTCCCTGCTGTTGGTGGCTGAGCTGGCACCTGGTCCCTGCTGTGGGTGGCTGAGCTGGCACCTGGTCAATGCTGTGGGTGGCTGAGCTGGCACCTGGTCACTGCTGTGGGTGGCTGAGCTGACACCTGGTACCGGCAGTGGGTGGCTGAGCTGGCACCTGCTGTAGGAGGCTGAGTTGGCACCTGGTCACTGCTGTGGGTGGCTGAGCTGGCACCTGGTCCCTGCTGTGGGTGGCTGAGCTGGCACCTGGTCCCTGCTGTGGGTGGCTGAGCTGGCACCTGGTCCCGGCAGTGGGTGGCTGAGCTGGCACCTGGTCCCGGCAATGGGTGGCTGAGCTGGCACCTGGTCCCTGCTGTGGGTGGCTGAGCTGGCACCTGGTCCCGGCAATGGGTGGCTGAGCTGGCACCTGGTCCCGGCAATGGGTGGCTGAGCTGGCACCTGGTCCCGGCAATGGGTGGCTGAGCTGGCACCTGGTCCTTAAAGTGGGTGGCTGAGCTGGCACCTGGTCCCTGCTGTGGGTGGCTGAACTGGCACCTGGTCCCGGCAATGGGTGGCTGAGCTGGCACCTGGTCCCGGCAATGGGTGGCTGAGCTGGCACCTGGTCCTTAAAGTGGGTGGCTGAGCTGGCACCTGGTCCCTAAAGTGGGTGGCTGGGCTGGCACCTGGTCCCTGCTGTGGATGGATGAGCTGGCACCTGATCCTGTCAGTGGGTGGCTGGGCTGACACCTGGTCCTGTCAGTGGGTGGCTGGATTGGCACCTGGTCCCTAAACTGGGTGGCTGGGCTGGCACCTGGTCCCTAAACTGGGTGGCTGAGCTGGCACCTGGTCAGTGTGTTACCAGAATTCAGTTAAATTTCAGTATTCTGTAAATTTATGGCACTGGCGTATACCGTATGCTGTACAGATGCTGTTTAGATGCTGTTTACAAATGCTGTGAGGGAGCGACCAATGAGGTAACTCTATGTTGGTCAGCTGGAGAGCGTCAGTGCACGGAGCAATATGACGTTGTGTGGGCGTATCTCCGTGCACTGGACAAGGTGCAAAGCTTCCTGGGGCTTCTTCGTAGGCCGTCCGCTCTCCATGCTGCCCACTCTCCATGCAGCCCGCTCTCCCATACCTCCATGTCGCCCACTTTCCGTACCTCCATGCCGTCCGATCTCCGTACCTCCATGCCACCCGCTCTCCGTACCTTCATGCTGCCCGCTCTCCATGCCGCCCGCTGTTCTGCCATGTCGTCGTGCCGCCCGCTATTCTGCCATGTCGCCGTGCCGCCCTGTCGCTAATTCCGCCATGGACCAGCCTGATCCTGAGCCTGATGGCGCCCGCTGATTAACCCCGCTGATGGTGCCGGCTGCCTGCCTGTGTTTTCTGACCAACCCAGACCACCGGTATGTGAAATGGCAGAGACATTTTCCTCCATACATTTGAGGGTAAAAAAAGTGCGTCTTATGGTCCGAAAAATACGGTAGCCATACTGACAAAGAAAATATGCCTCATACAGTGCTTTGAATAAGTATTCATACCCCCTTGAAATTTTCCACATTTTGTCATGTTACAACCAAAAACGTAAATGTATTTTATTGGGACTTTATGTGATAAAACAACACAAAGTGGCACATAATTGTGAAATGGAAGGGAAATTATAAGTTTTCAATTTTTTTTACAAATACATATGTGAAAAGTGTGGCGTGCATTTGTACTCAGCCCCCCTGAGTCAGTACTTTGTAGAACCGCCTTTCGTGGCAATTACAGCTGCAAGTCTTTCTGGAGTTGTCTCTACCAAATTTGCACATCTAGAGTGCCATTTTTGCACATTCTTCTTTGAAAAATAGCTCAAGCTCTGTCAGATTGGATTGAGAGCATCTGTGAACAGCAATTTTAAAGTTTAGCCATAGATTCTCAGTTGGATTTAGGTCTGGACTTTAACTAGGCCATTCTAACACATGAATATGCTTTGATCTAAACCATTCCATTGTAGCTCTGGCTGTATGTTTAGGATCATTGTCCTGCTGGAAGGTGAACCTCCACCCCAGTCTCAAGTCTTTTGTAGACTCCAACCGTTTTTTTCTAAGATTGCCCTGTGTTTGGCTCCATCCATTTTCCCATCAACGCTGACCAGCTTCCCTATCCCTGCTGAAGAAAAGCATCCCCACAACATGATGCTGCCACCACCATGTTTCACGGTGGGGATGGTGTGTTCAGGGTGATGTACAGTGTTAGTTTTCCGCCACCCTTTCCTTTTTGCTTTTAAGCCAAAAAGTTCAATTTTGGTCTCATCTGACCAGAGCACATTCTTCCACATGTTTGTTGTTTCCCCCACCTGGCTTCTCGCAACTGCAAATGGGACTTCTTATGGCTTTCTTTCAACAATGGGTTTCTTCTTGCCACTCTTCCATAAAGGCCAGATTTGTGGAGTGCACGACTAATAGTTGTCCTGTGGATTGATTCTCCCACCTGAGCTGTGGATCTCTTGGCTGCTTCTCTGATTAATGCTCTTCTTGCCCGGCCTGTCAGTTTAGGTGGACGGCCATGTCTTGGTAGGCTTGTAGTTGTGCCATACTCTTTCCATTTTCGGATGATGGATTGAACAGTGCTCCGTGGGATGTTCAAAGCTTGGGATATTTTTTTTAACATAACCTTGCTTTAAACTTCTCCACAACTTTATCCATGACCTGTCTGGTGTGTTCCTTGGCCTTTATGATGCCGTTTGGTCTCTAACAAACCTCTGAGGGCTTCACAGAACAGCTGTATTTTATAAAGAGATTAAATTACACACAGGAGAACTCTATTTACTAATTAGGTGACTTCTTAAAGGCAATTGGTTCCACTAGGTTTCAGTTAGGGGTATCAGAGTAAAGGGGGCTGAATACAACTGCACACCATACTTTTCAGATATTTATAAAAAAAAAAAATGAAAACTATTTATCATTTTCCTTTCACTTCACAATTATCTGCCACTTTGTGTTGGTCTATCACATAACATCCGAATAAAATACATTTTTGTTTTTGGTTGTAACATGATAAAATGTGGAACATTTCAAGGGGTATGAATACTTCAAGGCACTGTATCTGGCATACCCCCCTGATAAAACCCCTTTTGGGATAACATATTAACTATTTATAAATACTGGTAAATGACTGACATTAAGATGCTGATTGATCAACATATTCTGCTGTTGTTGGTTATACCAGGATAATGCAAAAACATCAAATGTGGCCTTCTTTTACCACCTTTTAGCTGCAGCACATTACTTCCGCCATCCTACCAACCACTTTTTTTTTTCCTCCTGTATCTATCGCTTTTTCCCATACTCCTATCCTCTATATCTCCTGCTCCCGAAATCCCCCACATACCCCCTACATTCTTCTTCTTGGGATACCTAGAAACAAGATCTTTCCCCTTCGTCTACGTCTGTTACCACATATGGGTTCATAGCTACATTACAAATGGAGAATTCCTATAGAATAAGGTGATTATTGCCATGCTTCTCTCTTAATCCAGTTCCTGCTTGCAGAAGTGTTTTTCTTTACTCAGCTTCTACCAGCTTCTTATTGGATTTAAGATATCTATCTGTAGATGATTGCTCTACCTGATATCTATACTACTCAGGAAAGCACATTATTGCCATTCTTCACCTTTTTTTTCTTTTTTTGATGGTTGATTTAAAAAAATGTCCATGTTTTTCATATGTATGTTTTCCTTTTGATTTGCCTAAAATCAATAAAAAAATATTATACATGATGTATTTCCTCATTTTTAAAACTCAAACATTTGTACTCACAGTATCTCACAAAAGTGAGTACACCCCTCACCCTTCTGTAAATATTTTATTCTATCTTTTCATGTGACAACACTGAAGAAATTACACTTTGCTACAATGTAAAGTAGTGAGTGTACAGCTTGTATAACAGTGTAAATTTGCTGTCCCCTCAAAATAACTCAATACACAGCCATTAATGTCTAAACCGCTGGCAACAAAAGTGAGTACACCCCTAAATGAAAATGTCAAAATTAGGCCCAAAATGTCAATATTTTGTGTGGCCGCCATTATTTTCCAGCACTGCCTTAACACTCTTGGGCATGAAGTTCACCAGAGCTTCACAGGTTGCCACTGGAGTCCTCTTCCACTCCTTCATGACAACATCACAGAGCTGGTGGAAGTTAGAGACCTTGTGCTCCTCCACCTTCTGTTTGAGAATGCCCCATAAATGCTCAATAGGGTTTAGGTCTGGAGACATGCTTGGCCAGTCCATCACCTTTACCCTCAGCTTCTTTAGCAAGGCAGTGGTCGTCTTGGAGGTATGTATGGGGTCGTTTTTATGTTGGAATGCTGCAATGCGGCCCAGTCTCTGAAGGAAGGGTATCATACTTCAGTATGCCACAGTATGAGTATATATTTAATATCCACTTTTGTGATTGTCAGTTATGATTAAACACTAAATAATAGTGTGAAACACGTCAGCTGGTATCCTGTCTACTGTGACATGTATTTTGTGATCCTGTTTTATTATTAAAGGCAACATTTTCGGAGTGCGGCTGTCCAGATTTTCCTTCTCATTTGCATTGTTATATGCATTGCCAGCACCTCTGGCTCCAGATCCGGTGAAGAGGTTCATCACTCAAATCTTCTGCCTTGAGCGGTGACTCCCTTTCTCCAGCTGAGCACGTGCACTCAACTTCTTTGGTCGACCATGATGAGGCCTGTTCTGAGTAGAACCTGTGCTGTTAACCTCTTGCCGAAAACCCACAGTTTTACTGCAGCAGGTTGGCTCGGCTGCGCAAAATCACGTAATATAACGTGATTTTGCTTTGCACACAGCTCCCGGTTCTTTCAGGGGGAGAAATAACTGATCGTATGTTCATACAATGTATGAACAGCGATCTGTCATTTCCCCTAGTCAGTCCCACCCCCCCTTCAGTTAGAACACACTTTAGGGAACATAATTAACCCCTTGATCGCCCCCTTGTGTTAACCCCTTCCCTGTATAGCTTGGACAATCCGTGCAACCCCCACTACTACAAAGTGCACAAGTGCAAATGTGAACTAAATAAATTTCCAAAAAGGAAGGTGCTGCAATTTACTACGAAAAAGACTAAATATTGGGCTTACAATATGTGAAAAAGAAAATAGAAATACTTGCCCAACCAAATGGGGCAATAAAAATTGCATGTGAGTGTCCTTAATCCAATAACAGAATACACATAAAGGAAAAAAGAAAGAAAAACTCCTTGTCCTTGTTGTATCACACAATCTTAATCCTCTGTCTGATGAAATATACGTGCAGGTAACTTCCTCAGCAAATTCCCACAAACAAATGTAGGAAAGGGCTGCTTAGCAGATCCGTAGGATCCCTATCACAGGGATCAAACAGGCTCAGCAAAAAACAATCCTCGGCTGGTTAGGAACGAATCCTCCCGGTCCACTCATCCACTGGTACTCCGGAGATGATACCTCTGTCTCCTATGGATTCCTTCTGAAGATAGGATCAGCCTCAAGGAGTTTGTGAGAACGTGTTGGTAGAAGGGAAAGAAAGTGCTTCATAGTGCAGTAGTTTGTTTAAAAACACTTTCTTTAATTCCACTCAATGAAAAAAGACTGACATCTTAAAAGCTTCAATCGTTACAAGGTTTTAATATAGAAGCATTAAAAACAAACCAGCCACGGCTCTGGCTCATCAGCTGGGGGCATGGTGACGTCAGCAACTATCGCTCCACCCGCTGCGTTTCTCCCTATTGGGCATCGACTGGGAAAGGAGGCATAGAGGCGGACATCACACACCACACTCTTAAATATTTATATGCAGGAGAGTGACACCGGAAATTCAATGATCAGTGAATCCCCAGGTGCATAGCTAAAACGACAATACCTTTTCCGCCCCTCTGACAGGGTTACATCCACGGGAGAGGCATATACATTACACAAAATCCTAAACAACAGAAACATAACTTTTTCACATCTCATTAATAATACACTCAAAAACGTTTTAGGATATTGATATGCATATGTGAAAGCCATGTCAAATACCACTATATGGGTACATACTCCAAACACCCTAGTGGTGAGAGATAGCATTCCTTAATTCCACCGCTGTCCCTGATGGCCGAAAAACGGGGAAAATTAAATGAATTAAAAATTATTATTATTACAAATAAATAAATAAAAAGGGGCGAGAAATAAGCAAGAAAAAGGAACCCCAGGACCTGCACATATGCATACCTCCTACAGAGTTACCAAAAAATACAGATTAGGATTGTAACCATAACTATAAATACAATCCCGATTTTTACTTTAGAACTCACAACCATAAGATTGCTACTATTGATTTCATCATGAAGGGTTTCTCATGAAAATGAATGGATTATAAAAAAAACAATAACATAAGCCTTACTTACAAAACCCAAAATATAGATATAAAAATAAATATATATAAAAAGATCTCCCTGCTTTAATGTAATCCCATGTGGACGTGGCCAAAAACAAAGGGGGGGGGGACTTTTTGTTCCCCCTCTGAGGAAGGGAGAATGAGGCAGGAAACCGAAAAGGATGGGAGAGGAAGAAAGAGGGGAGGGAAAAAAAAATAATCAATGCAGAAAGGGGGACCAGTCAGGAAAATATCAAATAACCCTTAATACAGAGGAAAAAGGCGGGAAAGGACATGGGGATGCAGATGGTATATCTAACTATTATTGATACAGCAGTTGATATCCCACTCTATATTGAGGCCTAGAGGGGTGTAACACTGCATATTAAAAATCCAACGCATTTCTCTACGTGATATATGACGTTTCAAATCATTCCCTCTCCAGTGTGGAGTGTATCTCTCAATACCCACCACTTCCAACACCGAAGGGTCTCGGTTGTGGTGTTGCCGAAAATGTAAAGAGAAACTATGTCCTATGAATCCCATACGTATACATGAAAGGTGTTCTATTCTGACCTTGAGAGCCCGGGTGGTCCTCCCAATATACTGTAGACCACAGGGACACTTCAACAAGTAAATCACCCCTATGGTGTCACAGGTAATGAACTCTGATATAGAGTACACTCGAGAGGTGACCTGCGACAAAAATTACAGAGGTTTTGATGGTCTTAGATGAAGCACACACCTTACACCTCCACATGTGTATTTTAGGGGGTGGATCTACAACATATGGTGCCACCAAATCCTTAAGGTTTTTGTTTCTTCTAAAGAGAACTTTCGGATTATCAGGAAGTATAGGTCCCATGACCCTATCACACTGACCAGTGTTTTTGTATAACTCTTCTGACCCACCAATGCTGTGATGAGAAGGTAGTTAAAAAAGACCATTCCAAGTCCCTGTTTACACCCTCTCTGTTTTTATTTTTGGGGACCAGAAATTTTTGTCTATCCAAGGATGCAATATCTCTTATATCTTTATCCAGAGTTGATGTCTTATACCCTTTCTCCACAAACCGATTTTTCAATATTGTGGCCTGTGTTTCAAAGTCTTCTAGACGTGAGCAGTTTCTCCTAATCCTCTGAAACTGCCCCTTGGGTATAGCCTTAAGCCAGTTCGGATGGTTACAACTATTCATCGGGATGTATCCGTTTCTGTCTGTACTTTTGAAAAAGGTCTTGGTTAGAAGAACACCTTGCTCCTTGAAAATGACTAATAGCCAGATTCAGAAATACTGGCTTAATTTTGTGCAGGCGTAGCATATCGCATATACGCTACGCCGCTGTAAGTCAGAGAGGCAAGTGCTGTATTCACAAAGCACTTGCCTCCTAAGTTACGGCGGCGTATCGTAAATGGGCCGGCGTAAGCGCGCCTAATTCAAATTGTGAAGAGGTGGGCGTGTTTTATGTAAATAAACCATGACCCCACGTAAATGACGTTTTGAACGAATGGCGCATGCGCCGTCCGTGGACGTATCCCAGTGCGCATGCTCCAAAATTACGCCGCAAGGACTTATTGGTTTCGACGTGAACGTAAATTACGTCCAGCCCCATTCACGGACGACTTACGCAAACGACGTAAAATTTTCAAAATTCGACGCGGGACCGACGTCCATACTCAACATTGGCTAGGCCAGCTTTTTGGTTAAATAACTTTACGCCTGAAAACGCCTTACGTAAATGGCGTATCTTTACTGCGACGGGTAAGCGTACGTTCGTGAATAGGCGTATCTCGCTGATTTACGCATTCTAGGCGTAAATCAGCATTCACGCCCCTAGCAGCCGGCCTAAAAAGACAGCTAAAATACGACGTGCAGGCCGTCGTATCTTAGCTAGATTTAAAGCAGTGGTTCACCCTTAGAGGGCACTTTTTAGCCTTAGATTCCTGCTCGTTTTTACTAGGGGAATCGGCTATTTGTTTTAAAATATGAGCTGTACTTACCCGTTTACGAGATGCATCCTCTCCGTCGCTTCCGGGTATGGGCTGCGGGAATCGGCGTTCCTTCTTGATTGACAGTCTTCCGAGAGGCTTCCGACGGTCGCATCCATCGCGTCACGATTTTCAGAAAGAAGCCGAACGTCGGTGCGCAGGGACAGTATAGAGCCGCACCGACGTTCGACTTCTTTCGGCTACGAGTGACGCGATGGATGCGACCGTCGGAAGCCTCTCGGAAGACTGTCAATCAAGAAGGAACGCCCGCTCCCGAAGACCCATACCCGGAAGCGACGGAAGAAGATGCATCTCGAAAATGGGTAAGTACGGATCATATTTTAATACAAATAGCCGATTCCCCTAGACCGAACGAGCAGGAAGCTAAGGAAAAAAAAAAAAAAAGAAGAAATGGTTGAACTCCCGCTTTAAGTGTATCTCATTTTGAAAATACACTTAAAGATACGACGGCTTAGATTCAGAGTTATGACGGCATATCTACTGATACGCTGGCTTAACTCTTTCTGAGTCTAGCTATAAGTCTAGAAAGTTGACAGATATAGCACTACATTCATATGTAAATTTGATCCCCCAGTTATTGGAATTGAGGCTTGTCATAAAACCTCCCAGGGATTGCGCATCCCCCTTCCACAGGAAGAAGGCATCATCGATATATCGACGCCATAGAAGGAGGCAGGGCTCCCCCATGGAAAAACATTGGTAATTTTCCCACAGGGCCATAAACATAAAATGAAATAGATGATGGTGACTGCGCTGTGTGAGGAAGGGTAAAGAGCAGATGCACAAGGAAGTGAGTAGCAAAAACCCACCACTGAGTAATCGCTAGAGCCAGTGAGGGTGGGAGGTCTGTGAGTCAGTAATGGTGAGCATAAATTAAATATTAGTCATACACTATAATTAAATTAAATGATGAACATCACAAACATGAGAAGCATGTAAAACCAAACAGCTTAGTTAATGTGAATAGTGCCAAAAAGTTCAAATATAACACAATCCAGATGAGGTCCCAGAAGAGGGAAGATGTGGGACCGTAATAGGTAAAGAAGTCAAATAACAGCTTAGTTGATGTGAATGGTGCCAAATAGTTCAAATATAACACAATCCAAATGGAGTCCCAGAAGTCCCAGAAGAGGGAAGATGTGGGACCACAATGAGGTAAAAACGTCAAATAACACAAATAAAGTCTTAAAGTGCACAGTGAACGATAATAGAGGCCCAAGGGGGTGCCAAAAAGTTCAAATAAAACACAGTCCAAATGGAGTCCCAGAAGTCCCAGAAGAGGGAAGATGTGGGACCGTAATGAGGTAAAAACGTCAAATAACACAAATGAAATCTTAAAGTGCACTGTGAACAATAATAGAGGCCCAAGGGGGTATCCCGTGGTTGAAGAGCAGACTTCGGTGCGCACACCTCTAGTGGTATAAAAGGCTCACCTCCAGGCCATAGCACGGACAGCCTAAAACCAATTTACACACTGTATGTTCACAGGCTCAGCAGGGTAGAGGTGACATCAAAATCTCCAAATCAAATGGTCATGTTGAAAGTGAAAGACAAGGGCAAATATGGCATAATACTGTGACTGCAGATGTGGAAGATAATAAATCACATGCACGTGCACTCACATGGAGGCCTCTAGCAGCGGGCCTATCTCCTACGAACAGCGAGTTCGTGCGATCCGTCTTGATAGGTGTACTTCCTCTATCTTTCGTTACCACCTAGGCATCCACTGGGTATTGGGTGCTCGGAGGGGTATATAAACAAAAGACAAAAGGAAGGCAATGGTGCAGCTCCGCATAAAAAGGTTTAATAAAATAAAAGTTAAAAACTCACATTTCCAATGGTGAGATGTTTCCAAACAAAACGAGCGCCGTGCTCGTATTCCTCCTGTTAGGATGTGTGGGGTCTGGTACTTCCTGTCCCTACGCGTGGCGTCATGTCACATGACTTCATCAGGGGATGATCATCAGGGATCATCCCCTGATGAAGTCAGGGGATGACTCACACATTTCTGGCCAGGACCGGTTCCAGGTAACTGCAGCAGTGCCCCCCCCCCCATAGTATTTAGCACCGATAGCGCGAGAGCCCTTCCAATTTATTGATTCATAAACATAAAATAGTTATGTTCCATGGCGAAGCAAAGTAGTTTCATGACAAATTCCAATGTAGATTTGAGGGAAAGATCCTTTTTCAGAAAAAATTCCGCTGTCTTATACCCCAACTCATGGGGTATAATTGTGTATAGGGAGGCAACGTCTGCTGTTTCCAGCAAGATGTCCTGCTCCACCTTAAAGTGGAGGTTCCATCAAAAAAACTATTTTGCTTTAAACTGTAGCTTACGACTAAAAAAGAAAAAAAAAAGAAATTGTTTTTTTTACTCATCTGGAAATGCCTGTTGCTATGCGGTCCCTCGAAATCTGCCTTTGAAACCACCTAGGATTCTGACATCATCTCCCTCTAATGCTCCTAGGAAATGTGTGTCATCCCAGGATGCAGTGCGCTGTCCAATTATCACTCCCCATCCAAGACTTCCAGGAAGTAAGTGCCTGTAGGCTTCACAATGCCCACAAGCAAAATGACAACGGTGTAGATATAGTTTTATAAACTATCTTTTTTGAATATCTATGCGGATCGGCAGTGGATTGTAAAATAGTAAGTGACCAGATTTCTATTATAAAAACGCAGGATGAAAGGACATAATTTAAAAAATGCTAATTGTGGTTGGAACTCCGCTTTAAGATCTGAAATTTCCCTAATAATCTGCATGGAATCCCTCAGGAAAGCTGGTGTTTTTATTACCACCGGCTGTAAAAAACAGTCGACAAACTTGCCCACCCTAGAAGTGAGAGAATCTATACCGCTCACTATAGGGCGGCCTGGGGGTTGGATGGGGTTTTAGTGGACTTTAGGAATATTGTAAATGATGGGAGTACGTGGGGCCAATGGTATAAGATAGTCCTGCTCTTTGTCACTAATAACTCCCTTCCTAAGGGCCATTCAACCGTATCAAAAGACTTTTCCACATCTAAGGAGGCCATCACCCGTGAACCCACATTAAGGTGTTGAGCATGTATGTTAGTGTATAGTCTCCTAAGATTCACATGTATTGACCTACGGGGCATGAAACCCGTCTGGTCTGTGTCTATCACTGAGGGCAACAGGGGATACAACCGAAGGGCTAGGAGCTTAGTTAAAATTTTAAAGTCAGTGTTGAGTAGTGCTATAGGTCGTTAGAAGGAACAGGAAGCAGGGTCCCTAGGGGCCTTATAGTTCAGTGTTAGATAGGCATGGTACATAGATGCAGGTAGATTTCCGTCTGCCAGACATGTGGTATACAGTTGTGCCAACAGGGGCACCAGAAGGCCCATATGTGCCTTATAAAAGTCCATCGGCAGTCCGTCTGGTCCAGGCGCTTTGCCAGATGGAAAGGACTGGATGGCTCCCTGGACCTCCAATGCCGTAAATGGCTGAACCAAAGTCTCCCTCTCAGGATCAGAGAGCCAGCCAAGCGCCAACGGGTCCAGTAGGTCTTTCAGAATCCCAGGCTGGAAATCTGAGGACAGGCCGGAGGAATACAAACTTTCATAGAAAGTGTTGAATGTCTGCAAGATATCCAAAGGGGAGGACACCGTCCCACCTCCCGGGGTCTGTAGAGTAGATACCAGCGTGAGTGGTTGATCACGGTGGGCCAGCATGGCCAATAGACAGCCGTTCCGGTCACCCTGTTCGAACGCTCTCTGTTTGCCCCTTTAGGTTTCAAGTTGTGTGACTTCAGTCAAATGCAACTGAAGTTCCCTCTGAGCCGCCATCAGCAGATTAACGTGAACCGGGGTGGGGTCATTATTTTAAGTGTCAGTATGGTCGGTAACCACTTGTTCCAGCTCTCGAGTTGCAGTTGACTGCTGTCTTTTTATGCTAGTGATAGAGGAGATATACTGTCCCCTAGTGTAGGCTTTAAAGGTATCCCAGACGATGTCTGGGGAGGAGGACTCTGCGTTCTGCTCCCAGATCTCAGCCAACAGGGGCGGTAATTTATCAGAGAGATCCAGATGGGAGACCCACTGAACCCCCAACCTCCAATGAGCGCCGCACTCCAGGAGGCCACTTGGGAGATAGGCTGCCTCCAACACATCCGCTAACGGCACGGGGTTGGAGAAGGCCAAGTCTATCCGTGACGCCGTCTTGTACGAGGCTGACAGGTCCATACACAGTTTCTTGGCTGGGGACAAGGTGGCATTGAAGTCACCCATCACCAAGACCTTCCCCGGGCAAAAAGGTGCAATCTTTTCCAACACATCATATAGAATTGTAGAGGAAAACGGGGGAGGGATGTCCAGATTAATGACAATATATCTTTGAGACCACAACGTGAACACTACTATAACACATTTACCCAGGGGATCCGTACAAACCTTGATTGAGGATTTTTTTTTTTTTCGATCATATTTCGAACATATTTCAAACATATTTCGATCAGAACGAATGACCTGAAAAACAAAGAATTTTTCGAATTTCCAAATTTTCGCATTTCCGAATATTCACATTTCGATTTTTGAATTTTTGGATTGCGAATTTATTCGAAATAACGAATTTCAAACATAACCGGTGACCGGAAAAAAATCTGAAAACAAGCAAATTTTTGGGCATTGCACATGAAATCTGACAGCAAATCTGACACCACAGTCGATCACAACAAATTTTGATCACAACAAATGACCCGGAAATAAACGAAAGCGAACACATTTTTTGGCAGCCAAATCTGTCACCACACCTGTCACCAAATCGGACCCCACATGTGACCCCACATCTGACACCACATCTGACACCTCATCTGACACCACATGTGACATCAAATCCTACACCCAATCTGAAACCACATGTGACACCAAATCTGACATTAACCACTTGACCACCGGGCCTATTCTGGCACTTCTCTCCTTCATGTGAAAATCACAATTTTTTTGCTAGAAAATTAATCAGAACCCCCAAACATTATATATTTTTTTAGCAGACATCCTAGGGAATAAAATGGCAGTCATTGCAATACTTTTTGTCACACCGTATTTGCGCAGCGGTCTTACAAGCGCACTTTTTTTGGATAAAAATCACTTTTTTGAATTAAAAAATAAGACAACAATAAATTTTGCCCAATTTTTTTATATATTGTAAAAAAGATAATGTTTCGCCGAGTAAAATGATACCCAATATGTCACGCTTAAAAATTGCGCCCGCTCGTGGCATGGCGTCAAACTTTTACCCTTAAAAATCTCCATAGGCGACGTTTAAAAAATTCTACAGGTTGCATTTTTTGAGTTGCAGAGTAGGTCTAGGGCTATAATTATTGCTCTCGCTCTAACGATCGCGGCGATACCTCACTTGTGTGGTTTGAATACCGTTTTCATATGCGGGCGCTACTCGCGTATGCGTTCGCTTCTGCGCGCGAGCTCGTCGGGATGGGCCGCTTTAAAAAAAATTTTTTTGTTTTCTTATTTATTTTTATTTAGTTTTATATTTTTTTACACTGAAATAAAAAAAAAAAAATGATCACTTTTATTCCTATTACAAGGAATGTAAACATCCCTTGTAATAGAAAAACGCATGACAGGTCCTCTTAAATATGAGATCTGGGGTCAAAAAGACCTCAGATCTCATATTTAGACTTAAATGCAAAAAAAAAAAAAAAAAAGTCATTTTTTCAAATGACAAAAAAAAAAAATGTTTCTTTAAGAGGCTGGGCAGGACTGACGTTTTGACGTCACTTCCGCCCAGCAGAGCTATGAGGACGGGTGAAGGAGATTTCTCCTTCAGTCCCGTCCCCGCTCAGCTGCCGGACACATTCGATCCCCTCCGAATCCGCCGCGGAGACCGCCGTTATCGTGTACACCACCGCCCCCTGAAAAGATGAATATCTCGGTTGTGGCAGCAGCTGCTGCCGTTATCGAGATATTCAACTTTAAAAACAGGACGTCTTTTTGACATGGGGCGGTGGTCAAGTGGTTAAATCCAAATTTTCAGAATTTTCGAATTTCTGAATTTATTAGAAATAACGAATTTCAATCATCGTTTGAAAACGAATGAACCGAAAAACAAAAAAATAAATAAATTAATGTCTATCTGACACCAAACCTGTCACCAAATCTGACACCACATCTGACACCAAATCTGATACCACACCTGTCACCAAATCTGACACCACATGTGACCCCACATCTGACACCAAATCTGACAAAAAAAAATCCAAGATCACACCTGACACCTCATCTGCCACCACATCTGATATCAAATCCTACACCACATCTGACACCAAATCTTGAATTTTCGCATTTAAAATTTCAGATTTTTTCTATTTTTGTATTATGAATTTCCAAATGTATTCAAAATAACGAATTTTGATCATAACGAATGACCCAAAAAACAAATTAACAACATTTTTATTTATTTTTTGGCAGTGCACATGTCTGACACCACATCTGACACCAAATCTGACACCACATCTGATACCAAATCCGAATTTTCACATTTTGAATTTATGAATTTTCACATTTCCGGAGTACGATTCTCTGAATTTATTCGAAATAACGAATTTTCATAGATCCCAACTGTCCCTAATTTCGAGGGACTGTCCCTGATTTGGAGCAATGTCCCTCTGTCCCTCATTCCTCCTCATTTGTCCCTGATTTTGGTCTGATCTATATGCATGTATTCAAAATGCACTTTTTATCGATCAAAAGGTGTTTTCCAGTGCTAAACCTTTCATCTGATTTCTAAATTGCTGCATTTGTAAATTCCAAAAGCCAATACAAAGGAATAGTAGTACTTGTGGGTTTAACCAATCTTGTTTTTTGTACAATTCTCCTTTAAGGGGGTGTGGTAGGAGGTGTGTCCTATGCCTGCATACTGGGTAGGTCTCCCTCATTCCCATTTCATAGAGTTGGGAGGTATGCTGTCGCCACTAAGGGACCAACCACCTTATTACCAGGGACCACAATGAGTAGCTGAAGCATGTACCGGGAGCAGTATTCTCACCAACCGTGGACAGTGAAGAATCTGGAAACTTCAGCAGGTACCAAACCAGGGACCCAGCCAGTAGGGTGACGCTTGAGGAGTATCTGCAGTGCCAAGCCAGGGACCCAGCGGGGAAGCAGAGGTGACGCTTGAGGAAGATACTAACCTCTGACACCAATGGGTGGGACACAGCAATTGCCCTGTTAAAAAACTGAGTTTGAGTTAACTGAAAATGTGTATAGATGGTTCCAGAGAAATCCAGAAGTATGGTATGTCAGTATTTTGCTAGACCTTGATTGTGGTTATTGTTGTTGTGAAAATCACTAACCATTTCTTTTTTCCCTCTCACTATATTTAGAATGGGTTTCTCGGTGTCTTTGGAGACCAAAGAGTTCAAGCGGGGGGAGTGTGTAGCCAAGGTTTGCTACGTTAGTTATTATTAAGAGACAGTTTGTTGTTTTCATGTATGGGTTTGGCTCCCTCTAGTGCGTGCTGGACTCTGAGTGGTTTGTTTTTCCTCCTTTGCGAATACCAGAACAATGCATCATGAAACATGTAGTCTGGGACAAGGAAGTGACACTGTTGGCCGGGGTCAATCTGGATCACAGGACACAGGATGCAGTGCGCACAGAACAGAGGGAATAAAAAGGTAGGTGTGGCTTGATTTCTCTCTCTCTCTGGAAGCCATTCTGAACCTGCCAGCAGGAGGTCTGTGTGACAGGGAGTGAGAGTCTGTGGCTTACACAGCGGAGAGCAGGATCGCCAGCCTCAGAGGAACCTCAGAGGACAGCATCGCTATTCCAGCAGAGTGGACTGGCCTGAGTTCCAGATGATCTGGGGTACATGTGCATTCCAGTCCACCAGGAGTTGCAGCTCCATGCAGCGGCACAATTTCCACGGGACACAGACACCAGGGAATTCAAGCTGGAACCCTAAGTCCATCGGATGTCCATAGTGGTGAGTGGGCACGGCCCATCCTGATAATGATAACAGTTTTGCTGAGTAGTTCTCTTACAGACTGGCTGGTGATACTTGTAGTTTCACTGATGTGGATCTACTTCATCACAGACATCACATACTAGGCGCTTGGAGCCTTTTCTTCCCCATTGCACCAAGAAGTCAGTACTGTAATCAACTCCTTTTTACCATTAAGGAGGAACATACATGTGGTAATACTTCTTCAAACAAAGCATCAATTAGTCCATCTTGTTCTTTTCCTTTTATATCTTCTCCTTACTTTGGATTACAAATTACACTGCAGTATAAACTACAGGCTAGCTGAAGATATCCGGAATTGGAAGAACATTATCATCCCCCTCTTTGTATGCAACACTGATTTGCATCCTATTGCTAAATCATTGAACTACAACCTAGGGGGAACCAATTTGTAGAATATTATCCAAGTTACACTGTGTTATTTGTATGCATATGTCTATCACTGATTGTTGGTCTGTGTGCTGAAGCCTCAGAGGAAAGGTATCCAATACATGTGTTAAGGGTGTTGGATATTTGTTTCTCTGTATACCCGTTCACATAGGTCTTGTAGAGGATTTATGTTAAACACTTTTGTATACCAGTTATGAGAAATACTCTGTCCAACTTAAATGGGTTGTAAAGGAAATTTATTTTTTTCATAATAAGCATCCTTTACCTGCAGACATTCCTCTTTTCACTTCCTCATTGTTCGTTTTTGCTCAGAAGTTGCTCTATTTCTTCTCTGTTCTGTTCACTTCCTGCTTGTCTGATTGTTACTCACCACCGTGAAGGGAGGCTTTACTGCGGTGGTCAGTGACGTGCGCGCCCCCTCCTGGGAACTACATCTGTGTGGCAGGACGCTCTCTACGTGTTAGAGACTTCAAGGAGGTGTGAATTACTGGGCGTGCCACAATGCATACTGGGAAATGTAGTTCTTACATGAACAAGCGCCGCAAACCAGGAAGTGAATGAGAGAACAGAAACTAGAACGCCGGAGGTGATATAGATGAAGGAATTTAATAGGTATTTACTAGTTTTTTAACCACTTAACCCCCAGACCATATTGTTGGTCAAAGACTAGAGCACTTTTTGCGATTCAGCACTGTGTCGCTTTAACTGACAATTGCGTGGTCGTGCGACGTGGCTCTCAAACAAAATTGTCGTCCTTTTTTCCCCACATATAGAGATTTCTTTTGGTGGTATTTGATCACCTCTGCGGTTTTTAGTTTTTGCTCTATAAACAAAAATAGAGCGACTATTTTGAAAAAAATGAATATTTTTTACTTTTTGCTATAATAAATATCCCCCAAAAATATATAAAAAAACATTTTTTTTCCTCAGTTTAGGCCGATACGTATTCTTCTACATATTTTTCGTAAAAAAAAAATCGCAATAAGCGTTTGATTGGTTTGTGCAAAAGTTATAGGGCCAAATCCACAGCCAGCGGCGCAAAATAAGTTTTTTCTAACTTATGTCATTTAAGTTACGGCGCCCTAAGTTGGTGTCGTAATTGCCGTATCCACAGCGCATTTGCGCCCAAAAGTGCGCCTGCCGTAACGTAAATTCGGAGGCGTAAGGCGGGGTTATGGCAAGTGGGAAGGAAGTGGGCGTGCTTCATTGTAATGAGCCGTGACCCCATGCAAATGAAGGTCCGGCCGTACTGCGCATGCGCGCACGAATCTGCTGCTCACTGCGCATGTGCAGAACTTTGCTTGGCGCAATCAGTGAGATAGGTAAAAGGCCAAGTGTACTTAGTTTGAGGATCGCACTGTGCTTAACTAGCTCCAGTCAAACACACTTCATTTGCAAAAGTATTTCCCTGTGTTCCCTTCCATGAGCAATTTGCTTCTGCTCTTAGTTTGTCAGTGTTTGTTGGTAAGTTGTGTTTGATAGAGAAGTGTTGGAGGAGTAGTAGATAGTAGTTGTTGTTTGTTTGTGATAAGTGTAATTTTTGTTTGATTGTTTCTGCTAATTTGTTTGTTTGTTTTTTTTCTGCTTGGATTTTGTGTTTGGTTTTTGTGTGTTTGTATTTGACTTTGTAGTAGCTGTCTGCTTGTGTGTGTATTTTTGTGTGTTTGTCCTGTTTGGCTTCTTGTTGCTGGGTGGTGTCTGTGATGGCCCCCAAACGCAGGAAGCTGAATTTTTCACATGTTGAAAAGCAAATCCTAGCCAGGTATGTCATACAATATGGAAGATATCTACATGGGCCTGATAGCCGGAACACCTCCCCGGCCCAAAGGAAGAGGATCTATGCCAAAATAACAGATCACATAAATGCGGCGGGGGGAGGGGAGACGAGGACCCCCGCTGGCATTAAGAAAAAGATCAATGATCTGAGGAGCGTGGTCCGCAATAAGGTGGCCAAGCTCACTGCGCATAGGAGGGGCACTGGAGGAGGGGGACCATGCCCCATCCGGCTGACTGAGGAGGAATGGGCAGTGGCCCGGTGTTTCGAGCCAGAGCAGGTGGTGGGCCTGCCTGGTTATCAGTCTGATGTTCCTGTGAGGCCAGGTAAGGTTTTTTTTTTTTTTTATTTGGTGATTAGCATGTGTGGGTGGGGGAAGGGAACATGTGCCAAGTGTGTGGATCCTCAAACCTGTGATTGTTTGGTGTCTTCCACAGATGACCAGGAGATTGCTGGGCCATCAGGCCAGGCTGCTGCACCACCCCAAAGACAGGAGGCTGCTGAGGAGTCCCCAGGGGAGGGGAGTGGCCAAACCTCCCCTCATGAGGAGGCTGAGGGGGAGGAGGATGAGGGGGAGGAGGATGAGGGGGAGGAGGAAGAAGATCTCCAGATTGGCCGGGAAATCATTATTGCCACAGATCTGATGACCTTTGATGATACCCTTGAGGCTAGCCTTGAGGCTCCCCTTGAGGCTACCCCAGAGGCTCCCCTTGAGGCTACCCCAGAGGCTCCCCTTGAGGCTACCCCAGAGGATCCCCCAGAGGCTGGCACCAGTCAGGCCACCATCAGGGGTAGCCCCTCCCACTCCTCCCACAACATGCCGCAACCCACAAGGGTCACTCTATCCCCTCCTACCTGGCCACAAGCCTCAGGGGCAGGCAGGATGGAGACCCAGGACACCAGGGTTGGGTCTGAGCATATGCCGGCCAGTCTGCTGAGGGACAATGCCAAGCAGACCCGCAGTCTGGGTGACATCAAAAAAACTATGGCCAAGATGGAGCACAGCCTGGATGTAATGAGGGAGTCACTCAGTGATGTGGCCACCAATTCATTGGGTGTCATCACCTGTTTGTGGTCCCTGCATACCGCCACAACAGGCGTGGGCCAGGAGGTGACTGCCCTCACCCGGGCTGTGCAGGACAACACCCGGGCTGTGCAGGAGAACACACGGGCTGGCCAGGCCAATACGGCTGCCATCACTGCCTGCCTGACCAGGATAGCAGTGGCCTTGGAGGGCAGGCCAGCCGGAGGTCAGACACCAGGGGAGGCTCCTCCCTCCCCTGCTCCCCCCCCCAATGAAGATACTCCCTCCCCTGCTCCCCCCCCCAATGAAGATACTCCCTCCCCTGCTCCCCCCCCCAATGAAGATACTCCCTCCCCTGCTCCCCCCCCCCGTGAAGATCCTCCAGGTGGCCGTGCCCGTGCCCGTGCCCCTGCCCGTGGGCAGCCTAGACGGAGCACTCGCCGCCGGACTTAAATACCAGGGGTACTTTTTTTTAATTTTTTTTTGCTTTAAAAATTTGGTTATTATACTGTACTTATGATTTGGTTTATGTGTGTGAATGATGTGTGAATGTGGGGGGGTGGCATTCCTGACAAAATAAGGGTGTCACCCTCAGTTTTGGTGGAGAAGGGATCCCCAGGACCAGGGAAAAGTCATCCTAGGTTCCTGAATGGTGTATGAATGCACAGTGACATAATTGGAGCCGTGGCGGGGCGTTACTGCTCCCAAGTACCAAAGGGGGGGGGTACTTGGATCTAATCCAATTCGATGTGCATGTGATGTGTTTGTGCTAGGGACCACAGTGGTGTGCATTCATGCATTCTCATTGTGACATAAATCATGTGCGTTTCCAGAGACAAAAACATTCTCAATGTGTCATTAAACATGTGCGTTTACTGTGCAAAGCAACATTCTCATTGTCACATAATTCATGTGCGTTTGCAGTGAAAACAAATAATAACATTGTGACATAATTCATGTGCGTTTGCATTGAAAAGAAATAATAACATTGTGACATGATTTCTGGCCATTTACTGAGAAAAGATGCCTTCTGCCAGGCGTCTCCTGGCTACTGTGCCCTCAGTAGACCGGGTAGAGTGGGCTAGGGGGGGATTGCCTGGGTGGGGGGTCAGGTCAGCACGTAAGTTAATCTCCAGTCCCCTTCTCGTTGCAAAGTTATGAAGAATGCAACAAGCCCCTATTATTTGGCACACAAAGTCTGGGGAATACAGCAGTGTACCCCCAGTCTTGTCCAGGCATCTGAAGCGGGACTTCAGCAGGCCAAAAGTACGCTCCACTACTGCCCGGGTGCGAATATGAGCCTCGTTGTAGCGTTGCTCTCCTGGGGTTTGGGGGTTCCTGAATGGGGTCATCATGTGAGGGCCCAGGGCATATCCAGAGTCACCTGGAAGGGAAAAGACAGGAGGATATTAGTCATGCATGTGCCCCATGTGATGTCTGCATCATGGGGGGGGACAGTCATACCTGACACACATGTCACTCACCAACCAGCCAGCTGTCTCCATACACGTTCTGCTCCAATTCACGTGCTATGTTGGTCTGCCTAAAGATGTAGCTGTCATGGCACGAACCTGGAAATTTGGCACACACATGCCAGATGAGGCCATGGGCATCCACGATTACCTGGACATTGATGGAATGCCAGTTTTTGCGATTCCTGAACAGGTGCTCTGTATCATGGGGGGGCTGTAGTGCCACATGGGTACAGTCAATGGCCCCGATGGTCCGTGGGAATCGTGCAATCTGATAGAAATCAGCCATGCTCTTCATTCGCTGGTCCTCCTGGGTGGGCTTTTCAAATTGACTGCCCATGCGTCTCAGTATTGCAGGGACAACCTGGTGCACACACCTGCTCATCGAGGACTGTACCATCCCAGCCAGACCTCCACATGTTCTCTGAAAAGACCCAGTGGCCAGAAAATGCAGGGTGGCCATAACTTTAATGTGAGCTGGCAGGGCATGGGATCGTTGGGTTGGGGTGTTCAGATCATCCTGCAGGATCCTGGTTAAGTCCAGGATGGCTTCCTGGTTTAATCTGAAGTGGCCAATGACCTCAGACGCAGTCATGCCAAAGAGATCTTGGCGTGGGCGGTATATCCTCTCCTGTGCCCTCCTCCTCCTCCTCTGTGCCCTCCTCCTTCTCTGCGCCTGTAAAGTGGCGAGTGCCGTTATAATCATTGATGGCCCAGGCATTTTGGCAGTCACAATGAAGTCAAGCAAAGAAGTGTTGGCAGCTCTTCCTAAATGGTGTTGCTTCAGCAGACCTTTACAGGGCTGGTGTAAAATTAGGGCTGCTTTTATAAAGTCTAATTTTGCTCCAGAAAACTAACAGGTGCGCACAGGGCGTTATCTACGGCGCACAGGGCGTAATCTACGGCGCACACACTTAATTTTGAGGATCGCCCTATCTCCCTCATTTGCATCTTTGCCTATCAAATAAAGCGGCGTGACTAGCGTAATTTGCGTCAGAGGATGCGCCAGAGTAATTATTTTAAGTAGGACGGAAAAACCGGATTTTTCGTTTTGAGGATCGGGCGCAAAGATACGCGCGGAGTAAAATTAGAAATCTCGAGTTAAGTCGGCGCATCTGCTTTGTGGATTTGCCCCATAGGGTTTACAAAATAGGGGGTATTTTTATGGCATTTTTATTAATATTTTTTATTTACTAGTAATGGCGGCGATCAGCGATTTTTTTTCGGTACTGCGACATTATGGCGGACACTTCGGACACTTTTGACACATTTTTGGGACCATTGGCATTTTTATAGCATTGGCATTTAAAAATGCATTGGATTACTATAAAAATGCCACTGGCAGTGAAGGGGTTAACACTAGGGAGCGGGGAAGGGGTTAAGTATGTTCCCTGGGTGTGTTCTAACTGTAGGGGGGGGTGGACTGACATGGGGAAATGACTGATCTTCTGATTAAGGCTGGGTTCACACTACTACACTACTTTCATCCTACTTTGCTCTGTGTTCAATGTTTCCCTATGAGAGCGTCTTGTAGTGTCCTACACAAGTCGGTCCGACTTTGAAAATGCTCCCTGTACTACTTTTGGTCCTACATTGATCCTACTTCAGGCCCATTGAATATCATTGAAGTCGGACCAAAGTAGTATCCTGTTCATGAAAGTAGGATGGATGTAGGACCAATGTAGGATAAATGTAGGACCAATGTAGCAGAGCAAAGTAGGATGAAAGTAGTGTAGTAGTGTGAACCCAGCCTTATACATTGTATGAACAGAAGATCAGCATTTCTCTCCCTGACAGGACTGGGAGCTGTGTGTTTACACACACAGCTCCCGGTCCTCGCTCTGTAACGAGCGATCGCGTGTGCCCGGCGGCGATCGTGCCCTCCAGGCACGCGCCCTCCAGGCACGTAAAACGACGGCGGCTGGTTGGCAACCAGTTAACAGAATCATTACACTATTCTGTCTGTCTACCTTGCAGACATTAATTTTAGGCAAAAATAACATTTCCTTTACAACTCCTTTAAGCTGTGTTTTTTTCATGCCATTCTTTGTGTTCATTTTTTATCTCAGTAAACATATCTGAGTGGTTCAGTGATTCTGTGTGAGTTTCTCATTACTAATGCAACATTGCAGGATGTAACCCAAGGTGTCAGAGGTAAGAGAGGATTTGCAGAGTCGAGGTAATCAGTGGATTATAGAGTCTACTAGTAGCTCCCACTGGGGTACCGCTACACTTCATAGATGCAGAGCCTCCTGTTACTGAAGATTGTTACACTCTTTATGTGAGTTGCAGATTATCCGATATGGTTATTTTGTATAGAGGTCTGGTTTATTAGCAGGGAAATGAAGAGGTTGAGCTCGTAGCTTTGCTCAGGGGTAATTGTGAACATGTAGCTTTTTGATTTTAATTTGTGGTATATAATTAAAACAATATTTTAATGACACAGTGTAAAGTCAAATTGTATTCTTATTCCTGGGGATGTGGTGCAGTTCATACCCTATTGCATCTTCATTACATTTTAAATTCCTTGAAGAACTTTTGACAGCTCTCAGCAGATCAGGCATTCCCATGTAAAAGAACCTGTTCCCGTTGTCTAGTTCACAAAAAATCTCCTCCTCAAATAATGGTGCTGGCTCAGTATGCAAAGTAGCATAAACAGGACAGTGGTTTTAATCCCCAAAATAAAAAAAGAAATGCTTGAATTCATCATCGAGCAGGGATATGCCAGAGACACATGTATGGGGAGCTGACCCAGTGGCATAGCTACAGGGGTTGCAATGGTGGCCCCAACCCCTGCTCCAGGGGGCCCATGCGGGTGATAGAGAATGTCAGACCTCCCTCCCCATCATCACCTGAACTGTACATCAGCATACATACCAACTATTTGAGATGGGAACAAGGAACACCTATTAGCAAAAGACATAGGACACACCCCTTGCCACACCCCCTTAACTGCTTGCCGACCAGCTGCCGCAGTTATACGGCGGCAGGTCGGCTCTGCTGGACGAGAGCACGTAGCTATACGTCACCTCGACCAGCAGCCAATGGACTCCCGTGCGCGTGCCCGGCGGGCGCGATCGCCGCCGGGCACCCGCGATTGCTCGTTACAGAGCGGGGACCGGGAGCTGTGTGTGTAAACACACAGCTCCCGGTCCTGTCAGGGGAGAAATGCCTGACCGTCTGTTCATACAATGTATGAACAGCGATCAGTAATTTCCCCTAGTGAGTCCACCCCCCCTACAGTTAGAACACACCCAGGGAACATACTTAACCCCTTCCTTGCCCCCTAGTGTTAACCCCTTCCCTGCCAGTGGCATTTTTATAGTAATCCAATGCATTTTTATAGCACTGATCGCTATAAAAATGCCAATGGTCCCAAAAATGTGTCAAAAGTGTTGCGAAGTGTCTGCCATAATGTCACAGTACCGAAAAAAAATCGCTGATCGCCGCCATTACTAGTAAAAAAATATATATTAATAAAAATGCCATAAAACTACCCCCTATTTTGTAAACGATATAAACCAATCAATAAATGCTTATTGCGATTTTTTTTTTATGAAAAATATGTAGAAGAATACGTATCGGCCTAAACTGAGGAAAACATTTTTTTATATATATATATTTTTGGGGGATATTTATTATAGCAAAAAGTAAAAAATATTCATTTTTTTCAAAATTGTCGCTCTATTTTTGTTTATAGCGCAAAAACTAAAAACCTCAGTGCTGATCAAATACCACCAAAAGAAAGCTCTATTTGTGGGGGGAAAAAGGACGGCAATTTTGTTTTGGAGCCACGTCGTACGACCGCGCAATTGTCAGTTAAATCGGCGCAGTGCCGAATCGCAAAAAGTGCTCTGGTCTTTGACCAGCAATATGGTCCGGGGGTTAAGTGGTTAAAGGACAATTTTACTAAAAAATTATTAGCTAAACCCACAAGAGCTTTTTTTTACCAAATTATTCCTTTATGTTTGCTTTTGAAATTTACAAATGCAGCAATTTAGAAATTGAATGAAAGGTTTAGCACCGGGAAACACTTTTTAAAAGATAAAAAGTGAATTTTATTTACAACTATGTAGATCAGACCAACATGAGGTATAAAGGAGGAGGAAAGAGGGACAGAGGAACTTTGTTCCAAATCAGCACTGGGTGCATGGTCAGACAAAAGAGTGAAAGCAAAAGAGGGAAAGATGTGTTCCCAAATTCTGTGCTCTCTCTCTGCCACCCCCTACATTGCCGTACCCGGCTGTGTGATTGAAGGTACTGTATTGTTGATTTTCTGAAACAGTGTTTGTGCATTTTTATATTTGTATGTGTGTAGAGCATTCCACCCACCACATGACACACTGCAGAGCATTCCACAAGGTCTACCTAAGTCTTTAGGGCACCAGGAGGGGGGGGGGGGCACTAAAGTCGGGGGTTACCTGAAGAAGGGCTTATGCTCAGCACAACAGTGCACGGTGACAGGCAGCACAGCCCTGGGCACTGTGAACTTCAGAGCTTCCTCCACACTTATGAAGCTGGAAACACACTATGAGAAAATCAGGGAAACGATCGAGGAAGGAAATAGCGTAAAAAAAATATTTTTTGTTTATTGTCTCTAAACATGCGCAGTCTTTCATATCTGATTTTTCTTGTGCGAAAACCAGACAAAAACAGTATACATTAAATGAAAATCGTTTGTTCTGATCGCGTACGAGAAAAATGGGGGGGTTTGTCCCTTCGGGAATTTTGTCTGAATCGAAAATTGCGTAGACACATGTTACGAAAATCAAACGATTGTGTCTCAAATTTTTATTTCTGATTTTCTCATAGTGTGTACCCAACTTCCATCTGCTCCCCCAACCCCTACTTCTCCTCCTCTCTCCCAGTCAGATGCAGGGCAGACAATGGCCGTTTGTTTCCAAACACCCCCTTCTCTCCCTCCAGCCAATTCCCTGCCAAGACGTCCCACTCTAGTCCAGCACAGAGACTATCTCTGCTTAAAAGGAGGCGAGTGAGATGAGGGGGAGCCTGGGGAGGAGCCAGCAGGCACAGGAGCTGGAATGGCACAGATAACGATCCTCTGTGGAAGGTAGGACAAGGCTTAAGTGCCTTTTTATGTCTGACTGTTTGTGCTGATTATTATACAGCCGGCTGCATGTTCATCATGGGTACCTTCTAGAGATGAACACAAGAGGAATAGATGAGAAAAGAGAAGGAGAGATAGGGAAAAAGAGATATGGGGACAGAATGGGACATGGGGTATTTGGAGAAGCTATATGGAGACAGAACAAAGGGGATGGGGACAAAACAGGGCAGACTCCGCTTAGCTAAGCTCTGAATCTACGCCGGCGTAAATTTAAGCGTATTCTGGAAACCAGATACGCTTAAATTGGGCTAAGATACGAGCGGCGTAAGTCTCCTACGCCGTCGCATCTTAGGGTGCAATTTTTCCGCTGGCCGCTAGATGGCGCTTCCGTTGAGTTCGGTGTAGAATATGTAAATGACTAGATACGCATTTTTTTTACGTTGTTTCCGTATGGCTTTTTCCGGTGTAAAGTTAGTCGAACAAATAGCTGGCCTAGTCAATGTTAAGTATGGCTTTGTGAATACAGCACTTGCCTCTCTAACTTACGGCGGCGTAGCGTATATGCCATACGCTACGCCTGCCTAACGTTGCGCCCGCCTACGTGAATCTGGCTATTAGAGAATATTTAATATATGTATGTTCCAAAGTGCTAGTGCAATAAATATGCATAAAACATACATTTCATACAAAAATTCCAATATCACTGTGCCGCGATAAACTCGTGCAGATCCACTGCAAGCTGTTTGCACCGACTTCAGTGTACCATCACCAAGAGAGAGCACACACCACCTGCTTACCAAAAACATTTGACCTCTTAAACTTTTGAGGGCATGAGTGCTTGTCGTCTGACAGATATTTGCAGCCACTTCACTCAAAAAGCGACAATGCAGGTATAATAGCTTTCTCCCAGGAGGGCCTTTCACCACTCCATTCTGGTCACCAGAATTGTGTCCACATTGGAAGATCCCCCACCCCCCCTATTACTTTTCTAGAGACAACCCAAAAAGGAATTTTCTTTCAGCCCTGGCTCACATTGCAGCGATTTGGCATGCGATTTTACATGTCAAATTGCATGCCAAATTGGCGTCTATTGCATTTGCGGCACTGCACCGATTCCCAAAAGTAGTTTCTGTACTACTTTTGAAGATTTCAGGGTGCAATTTTAACAGACATATGTGCAGGAACCTGCATAGATGACTCTGAAATCGCCCCTGAAGTCGGGACTGACATGCGGGAATGAAACCATGCAAGTTAAGCTGTCAGTGTGAGCTTAGGCTCACTGTCAATAATAACGGTAAACAGGACAAATATAGAGGGTGAATGGATCACAGGCAGCAATAAAAACCTGACAGGGGGTCTTATCCCTCTCTACTCTATCCAAAACTAAAGAAAAAAGTTTTGCCTTTCACACTGTAGCGCGGGTGCGTCAGCGGATTTATTGGCGCGTTACCGTAGTTTTAGCTGCGTTTTTCAGCCACTAGCGGGACGCTTTTAACCCCCGCTAGCGGCCGAATAAAGGGTTAAATGCGCCTGTGTTGCGGTGCTGTAGAAGCGCTTAGCAGGCGCTTCGGCAGCGCTGCCCATTCATTTCAATGGGCAGGGCGTTTTTGGAGCAGTGTATACATTGCCCCAAAGACGCTGCTTGCAGGACTTTTCAGAATGTCCCACAGGCACACTGCCCCAGTGTGAAAGTGCTCGGTCTGAGAGGGAGGCGCTATTTTAGCGCTAAAACGCCTTCAGTGTGAAAGGGGTCTTAGTTATACTTTATGTTTCAATCATTTTTATTGAAGTTTAACAATACAAAGTATAAAGATCTCAGCTTTCCAATATACCGCATACAACCTAGTCAGAGAGTCATACATTAAATATTCCAAAAGGCCGAAGGAATCCTCCACATATAACATAACTGGACCATTCTCACTTTCTGACGTGAGCCTTAACACTTCCACTCAAGGAGTTATGATATATATCCCTATCTAAACCGCAAATTCTAAACTAAATACAATATCATTGCGTCCAAAACCTAGAGCTTGTTTTCGCTCCTTAGCCTTAGCATATGTTCCACCTGCCGGGAGGGACCAGGTCCCCACCAAGGGAGTCTGGCTTCTCCCGTCCCGCGGGTACCTCCCACTTTAGCCTAAGTCGGCAATGGATCGCCGAGGGTGAGCAAGCAAGAACTTTACAACAAAATATAACAGAGATCAAAACCCAATAGTTCTTCTGTAACAAAGAAGGGGGGGGGGGTGAAACAAAAAAAAGGGGGAGAATAAAGTATAGAGGAGGGGGTAAAGAAAGGAGAGAGGGGGAGGGGGGTGAACCACGGCACCGTGCCCAGAGACCCATCTCTGGGAAATAGTTCTAGGTTGTGAGCATCCCGGGGTCATTTGTCAGGTATCTAATACATGGATCCCAAACTTAATGAAACAATTTGATCTTATCTTGTACCATTGCAGTTAACCGTTCGTTTAACATAAGCCACAAAAAAATTGTGTCTAAGCTGGTCAAATGGTAGGGCAGCAGACCTCCAGTTCCTGGCTATAGTTATTTTAGCTGAGATGAATATAAATGTGAGAAAACGCCTCTGGGGCCTGGAGGCCTCTGTCACCGCACTACCCAAAAGTGCATGTTTTGCGGATTTTGTCAGATTAATCTGGGTAAGGGTGTATATAAAATTGTAGACCCTGATCCAAAATCTCCTGATCTTGGGGCAAGTCCACCATATATGAAAGGTGGATCCAACTTGGCCACATCCTCTAAAGCACCCAGAGGTGGCTCCGGGTACAAAGGTTGCCAATCTAACCCGTTACATATACCATCTAAACAATACCTTGTAGTTGGCCTCTATTATTGAGGTGTTGATAAGCGAACATGAGGCCATCTCTGAGATCGTGTGCCACTCCTCAAGGTCAAGGGTTTACTGAAGATCATGTTCCCATTGGAGCATATAATTAAGTTTAGTCGAGACATGCATCAATATAGTGTATATAGCAGATATGTGACCCCTGATTTTGTCATATTGACTTAATAGATGCTCCATGGGCGTTAATGTTGCTAAATCGCCCTTGCGAGCTACAGTTTGAACAAAATGGTGTATTTGAGTATATCTATAGCGTTCAGTGGATGGCATTTGATATTTGTCTATTAGAGATCGTTCGGATAGAACACCTTTGTGGTCGCAAAGGTCAGCTATTCGTATTAGGCCCATGTTAGTCCACCACTCGAACGCAAGGGGAGTGAGGCCCGGGGTGAACTCCCGATTTTTCAGTAGTGGATTGTGGGGTGACTTGAAATTCTGTGATATCGTAAGCCTGTCCCATATTTCAAGCGAGAAGGAGAGAGTAGGACATAGTATAACCGGTCTCTCTTTCATAGAAAGCCACATAATGTGAGATATTAATTCAGGACGACAGGAATAGGATTCCATAGACATTCACATAGCTTGGGATTGTTGGGAGTGAAACCTTGAGAGTTGGGCCAATTGGGCCGCATAAAAATATTTCTGTAAATCAGGCAGGCCAAGGCCTCCTTTTAGTTTTGGGGTATACATCGTACTTCTGTTCACCCTAGGCCTCTTGTCTCCTTTATAACCAGTGGCACAGGTATGGTGTGAAATAAATACAGTATCCTTGGTAACACATTCATTTTTATTGAGTGTAGTCTGCCGAACCACGATGGGGGGTGAATCTGCCATCTAGCCAGATCCTCAGTCAACCGTTTGAATAGGGCGGGGTAATTCTTCTTATATAGCGTTTGGATGGAGGAGGTTAGATGTATCCCAAGATATGGAAGAGCCTCCGGTTCCCATAAAAATTGGTAGGACGTAACGTTTTCTGAGTGGCACTCTGCAAAGATAGATTTAATGCCCTGGATTTACTATGATTAATTTTAAGCCCAGAAATATCTGAAAAAGGTTGCAAAATTGCATATAGATTGGGGAGGGAAGTGATCGGTGAAGATAGAGCCAGTAAAAGGTCATCTTCAAAAAGTAGGGGTTTATGTTCATAGTCACTGCAAGCTATCCCCCGAATATCTTAACATGTACGAATCCTGATAGCCAAAGGCTCAATGGCTAGAGCGAATAGCAGCGGGGACAACAGACATCCCTGCCTAGTTCCCCTTCTGATATCAAGCGACTGGGAGGAGTATCCCCTAAGCATTAAGGAGGCAGACGGGGTATCATACAGCATCCGCAGGAGGGTCAGAAAGCTCTTGCCAAAGCCATAACGACTTAAGACGTCAAACAAATAGTCCCAGGAGAGGGAATCGAGCGCCTTCTGAATGTCCAGAGAAAGCAGCATTCCCCGCCTCGGTCCCTTGCCGTCCCAATCTGATTGGACCTCCGAAATTAAGTCTATTATCCTGCGGGTTTGATCTGAAGCCTGTCGATTTGGGACAAAACCAGCCTGGTCTGGGTGAATATAGTGCAGGAGGAAAGTGTTTAATCTAAGGGCTAAAACTTTAGTTAATATTTTTAAGTCTGCATTAATCAAGGAGATTGGGCGGTAATTTGCACAGTCCCCATGAACTTTCCCTGGCTTCGGTATTACATTTAGATAGGCTACATTCTCATGACTGGGGATTTTATTTCCACGTCTCAAATCATTAAAATAAGAACATAAGTGGGGAGCGAGGATGTCTTGATATTTCCTATAGTAGTGACCAGTAAAACCGTCGGGTCCTGGGGCCTTGGAGGCTAATATGTTTCTCAGCTTGGATGGTAAGACTGAGGTTGAGTGCCATTCTTGCGTCATCTATTTTATGTCTAAATATCAATCTGAGGGAACCTATGCTGTTCCTCCATCAACAACTCTAAATTCGCCTCCAACTGGAGAATCGTTTGATCTCGGGACCGTTTCGCTCTGGTCGCTACTTAGTTATACTTTAAGCAAAGGTAGAGACTACTACAAATTGGTTATTATATTTTTACATTCCTTAAATACCTCATGCCTGGACCACTACTTATTTAACTTATGCATTTATTTATTTATTTATTTCCTTTAGTAAATTGACTGTTTAGGAGGTATTTTTTGGGGGTTTGTGAGGTAAATAACTCATGAGGTTATAGTGGATTTACATTTTCAGCATCTCATGAGATAATTGGAGAAAATCTGTCACCTGATTTAATTACCTCATGACATATTCTTTAGACCCCTTTCACACTGGGGGCGCGACCATGTTAGCGCTAATGCGCCTCTCGTTTAAGCTACGCTTTTGAACTGCTTTTTGGCCACTTACGTAAGGTGACCAGATTTTTAAAATGAAATTCGGGGACATATTTTTTCTTTACTAGTAATGGCAACAATCAGCGACTCTCTGCCCGTCGCCGCCCGCCTCACAGCCTCTCAAGTCTTACTCTCCGGGCCCCGGCTACTACTGAATGGTGAGAGGAGGAAGATCACTCCGCCAAGGAAGGCAAGGAGATGGGCAGGTGGCTGGCCAGGATTTGAGCCAAGGCAGAAGAACATGCGCCCGAAACTGAAGAAATATTCCCTCCACTCCGACCAGCACATGATCATCAGAAAGGGGCACAGATAATGGGAAAAATACAACCCCCCTATGCTAGTAGGCACGGCGGAGCGGGGGGGTGTAATTCTATTTTTTTTATTTTAATTCTGCACTGACTGTCTTTGAAATTGCCCCTGCCCCCTATTAAATCCAATCTGGGGACAAAACAAGGGACAGACTTGGTCCGGGGACAGTGTCCTCAATCAGGGGACTGTCCCCTGAAACTGGGGATGTCTGGTCACCCTACACTAGTGGGCTCTTTTACCCCCAAAAAAGGGGTTAAAAACTCCAGTTTTGCAGTGCTTTCAAAGCGCCTTAAAGACGCTGCCCATTCATTCCAATAGGTAAGGGAGTTTTGGGAACACGAAATACCCTCCACAGAGATTCTGCTTGCAGGACTTTTTTCCGTCCCACAAGCGCATCAGCCCAGTGTGAAAACACACACTGGAATGAATCAGAGGCGGTTTTCAGGCGCTTAGCAGAGGCTATTTCTAGAGCTAAAGCGCCTGAAAAACGTGTGAAAGGGGTCTTAGTGAATTGAGAGGAGATGTGATCAGAGCAAGGGAGATGGGAACAGAGCAGGGGACATTGGGAGATGGAGACATGGGGACAGTCACAGTCTGGGTTGCCAACCGGTCGTAAATATATGGACCGTTTGTTAAAAAAGGGTTCTTTTCTCCTATCCATAAGTCTCTGTAGAAAAGATAAAAGTGCCCGTCAATTTTCAATTTCTCCTTGGCTCTGTTCTGTGCATGCACAGTTCCGGGGCCAGCCAATGATTAGACAGATGAGTTCTGGCTAACTTGGGTAACGGGGCAGGTACATCAGGATGCGCGTGATGTCAGTGTGCTCGGCTCCTGTTTCTAGTAGTTGAGATGAGAGGGAGGGGAGGAAGGAGTAGGACCAACAGCCAGCCTGCAGTGTCCTACAGCCTGCCCTCCCACAGTGCCCTACAGCCCACACGCCTGCCCGCAAAGCCCTACAAGCACCCACTCATCTTCAGTGCCCTATAGCCTGCATGCCTGTAATGGACAACAATGTAAGGGGAAGTGAGGAGGATACTGATATACTGTAAGGGGGAACTCTGCAAACTCTGGTGTAAAGAGGAACTCTGATGTACGGGGGCTTTGTCATCAGAGCCCCCTTACATCAGTGTTGCCAGAATTTCCCCTTAAATCAAGGTGCCCACAGCCCCCTTTCATCAGAGTATTCCCTTACTGTTTAAAGGGGATCTCTGTAGATTCTGATGAAAGGGCTCATTCAGACAGGCGCTCCCATCCTCCATGTAGAGCCGCTGTCTGGGGTTGGTGGTAGCTGGAGGGGGCACCAAATTACACCTTCGCCTATGTATGAGAAAAACCTTGCACCGGCCCTGGATACATTATAGAGCAGGGATATGCAATTAGCGGACCTCCAGCTGTTGCAAAACTACAAGTCCCATCATGCTTCTGACTCTGGTGTTATGCTTGTGGCTGTCAGAGTCTTGCTATGCCTCATGGGAATTGTAGTTCTGCAACAGCTGGAGGTCCGCTAATTGCATATCCCCGTTATAGAGCATTCCACCCATCACATGACACATTACATATCATTCCACCCATCACATGACACAATGCAGAGCATTCCACCCATCACATCACACAATGCAGAGCATTCCACCCATCACATGACACACTTCAGTGCATTTCGCCTGACCCATAATATACTCCGGTGCATTACACCCACCCCATTATACACTGTAGAGCATTACAACTATTCCATGACACACTGCAGAGCATTCCACCCATCCCATGACACACTGCAGATTATTTTGCCCAACCCATAATACACTCCAGAGAATTCCACCCATCCCTTGATACAATGCAGAACATCTTACCTATCCCATGACACTGCAGAGCATTTCACCTATCCCATGACACTGCAGAGCATTTAACCCATCCCATTACACACTGCAGAGCATTTCACCCAACCCATAAAACACTCTAGAGCATTACACCCATACTATGATACACTGCAGAGCATTACAACTATTCCATGAAACATTGCAGAGCATTCCACCCATCCCATAACACTTCAGACTCAGAGTATTCCACACATCCCATGACACACTGCAGAGCATTCCACAATCTCATGACACTGTAGAGCATTTCCCCCAATGGAAAAACTACCAAGGTCACAAAGATTACATTTGCGGCCAGTCCCTGGTCTTTTTCCACCATTGGGGTCCCCAAGGCGGCAGGAAGGGGCCCGCTGCAGAACATGCGAAAAGGTACCACAACGGGATTAAAGGGCCCTGAGCTCGGAAGGAAGGGCCTTGGGACCAGAGAAAAAGGCCCCGTGACCAGTGAGTCAGGGGGGCCTTTCATGGTTTCTTGCACCAGGGCCCTGAAGGTTCTAGTTACTCCTCTAAACTGAGCCATTCATGCACTGGCTAGTTGTGTATGATGATAACATTTTTTTATCCACACAGGATCTAGTTGTTGCTTATTACCCAGAAACTTTCATACATTGTTAAATTACATTGTTAAGTAGTACATAATCGGTACCAGTAATACATACACAGCTAAGGTAGTGTGCTTACTTTTTCATGTCTTGTGCTATAAGTATGACTTTGCAAAGGTCATCCAGTGCATGTTTACATTAATTGCTTTCAGCTCACTCTGTAGGATGGGTTAAAGTTCACTTAACCAGCACAACCATCTGGCCTGAGAGTTACTATTGCACAGGTGTAAGTTATTTTTAAAGGGAATTACACTTTTGTCACAAGTACACAAATGCTCCAAGCCTGGATACTGCATTTTCTCAGGGTTTTGTGAATGCTAGTAAAAGAACCAGTCCTCTTTTCTGGAAAAGTGAGATTCTAAATAGTCATATAAAGGACTTATACAAAGTAGAGCAGCTGCCACAGTCATTAACCAGTTGGAAATGTCACATTCCAGGTAAGATTTCTATCTATCACAATTTTTTCAACTGTTGTAGGTCTTCGTTATATATATCATGTTTATTTATCCCCATAGACAGGGCAGCAAATACTTATGAATGACCCGCCTGCTAATCCCCTCTCAATTTCTCTCTCTCTCTCCTCTATTTACCCGCTTCTCTCCCCTCTCTCAAACTGACCATGACCACCAATTGCCATGCTGCACATTGTGCCCTATGCCTACATACTTTTACTAATAGGTGTGTCTCTCATTTCCATTCCCATCTCAGAAAGTTGGGAAGTATGCACATGCCAATCACTGCTGTACGCTGGCACCCGGTGATTGAGCTTTCACGAACACAGCTCTTAAAGGTTTTGTATCTTCATTAGTATCCTACACACACACATACTTTCTGAAGAAACCATGTTGTGTAAAGAATGTTTTTAACCTCACCACAAAGTGTACAGTGGATGTCTACTATCAACTTTTCTGAGCTTTTTTTTATGGATTTTATGTGTTATTTGTAATAAAAAGTTTGTGACATTTTAACTGTTCATTTTGTTTGGACATAATTCAAGTACCCTAAAAATCCCACTCCTACTTTTTGCACAATTTTTGTATGTAATGAAAGGGATGTGGTGCAATTGAGATATACTCTCCACTCGCACCTAAACTTTTTGACACTAGGAAAGATGGGAGCTTACTGATTCTCTTGGGTTACTCTCTCACCTCGGCCTAAGGCATCAGTGACTTCAGCATCCCAGCCACCTTTTGACATCCCAGAGTCAACTCAGTGGGGCCTGGCCCAATCAGCCTTGACCTTCGAGGAGCGCGTATGGGCCTGATGTAATAATCTCTACCTTTTATATTGGGGCTCTGGGTCACTTCCTCCACAATTATCCTGTGAGGCCAAACAGAAAGGAAACCATAATCTCCTCACAGATTAAGCCCCATACACACGGGCAGAATGTCAGGAGACATTTACCGGTTCCAACATTCTGCCCGTGTGTACGTCGGTCTGCCCGAGAGAAGCCAGCCATTCAGCCAGGTTTTGTTGAACGTGCAGGCTGGAAAATCAGCAGCTGTCGGATTTCCGATAGGTGCTCTCAGCCAATGGCAGAAAGCACTGATCAGAGTATTCTGGCGGGGGGCGCCCCACTGTCAGAACACAACAGCTCAGCGGGGGAGATCACTGGACTAATCTAACATGGTTAGTACAGCGACTCCAACCGGAGCTGTCAGGTTTTTTGAAAAAACTGTAGTGTGTACTAGAGCTGCACGATTTTGGCTAAAAGGAGAATCAAAATTATTATTTTTTTCTTAGTATAAAGATCACGATTCTCTCACAATTCTCTCGGCAAAATATCATCTTTCACATTATACAAAAAAATTGGGATAACTGTACTGTTTCTTTTTTTATGTTAATTCATGGAAGTGTATTTTTCCCCCCAAAAAATAGTATGACATAAAATAATATCTTATTCCCTAGGGTCTCTGTTAAAAAAATAAAAATAATGTTTGGGGGTTCCAAGTAATTTTCTAACAAAAAATACTGATTTTGACTTTGTAAGAAACAAGTGCCAGAAAAAGGTTGAGTCTTTAAGTGGTTAAACTTCCCTGATTTTACAGACCAAAGTTTATTCCTTTGATCTAAGAACGAAAAGTTACAATGTTTATAGTTATCTACCAGTACAGACAATGTTGTGAAAAACTTGGCAGGCTGCCAGGTTTTTTTCTTCTGACAGCTGAGTGAGCAGAGAACTCTCTACACTTGTTACATGAATGAATCAGGAAATTATGCATAGAGATCAAGAGGGACAGGGCCGCTGATAGAAATCATGGGGCCCCGTATGGCCTACCTGACGGGGCCCCCTTCAGCCCCACCCCTTGCCCCGCCCCTATACAGAGAGGCTAGGGTATACAGACAGGCTAGGTGGGGTATACTCATAAATGCTAATTTGTGAGCGTGGCTAATTTAAAAATATGTACCGCACAGAGCTGAAAAACAGATGTGGTTTAAATTATGCTTAAATATTGGGCATGGCTTAAAAGGGTGTGGTTAATTAGAGTCCAGATGACACTGTGCTGTTTCCAAAACTGCACTGTCCAATTTCCCACAGTCAAACAGTGCTACATGAAAAAGGAGATGCTATTTATGTCAGCTAACCCCATGCCTGCTTCTGAATTGTGAAGGAATGTGCTGTGGGTTTCTGTACAATTCAAACTGCATGCAAAACGCACTGCTTTTGCGATTTGCAGCAGGTGTCAATAAAAAAAGTTAATGACACCTCAAATGCAGGTCGCAGGTTGTAGTGCGTTTGCCCTGCACCTGCCAGCCTTTGATCACTGTGTGATGTGGTTGCAGTGCATACACTACTTTTGGTGCATTGCAATTTTAGCCCATTCAAAATTAATGAGCTTGAAATTGCACTGCACACTGCACAGACCCCCATGTGACTTGCACTTGCACAGGAGCCCAGTGTTTTCCTGTGTGATTCAGCTCCAGGCATGGTGTGAACCAGACTGATCTAAAAATGTTGACAGAAGTAATAAAAAGTGGGGTTTGCTGAGATTGATGGCATTTAAATTTTCATGTAGCTCTTCTGTAAGAAATTGGGCAGTGCAGTTTAAAACCCAATTTCTCACAGGACAGCTGTGCTACATGACAAAGCAGACATTAGACTTTGCAGTTAAAGTGGTGGTTCACCCTCCATGACAACATTTTAGCATAAAATTCGGCATAGTAGCGCGAGCTACAGTATGCCTGTCTTTATTTTTTTATCCCCGTACTCACTGTGTAATCGTAGAGACAAGATTTCGACTCCCCGCGGGGAATGGGCGTTCCTATGGAGAGGGAAGGTGATTGATGGCCGGCTCTGGCACGTCACGCTCCCCGAAGACAGCCGGAACAGGTCTCGGCTGTTCAGGGCGCTATTCGGCGCCTGCGCACAGACTATGCGCAGGCGCCGTGAAGCGCCAAGTCCTATTTCGGCTATTTCCGGAGAAGCGTGACGTGCCAGAGCCGGCCGTCAATCACCTTCCCTCTCCATAGGAACGCCCATAGGAACGCCCATTCCCCGCGGGGAGTCGAAATCTTGTCTCTACGATTACACAGTGAGTACGGGGATAAAAAAATAAAGACAGGCATACTGTAGCTCGCGCTACTATGCCGAATTTTATGCTAGAGGAAAAAAAAATGTTTTTTTTTATTAATAGGGTGAACCCCCGCTTTAATGTCACTGGGATAACCTGCAGTCCACCGAGAATCCTGGTCCATTGCCACCATAACGCTGCTCATGTGTGCACACCAGAATAATCCAGGAACGATTATCCTCTAAGCTGGCCACACCCCCTCCCGTCCACTCAAACTACAGGATCTCACAGTCAGGCTCTGACTCTGAGATGTTTAGCCTGAGTGAGTGCTCATTGAGAGCAGCTGAACAGCTGCTGAGAGAGGAGGGGGGAGGATCGGAGGAGTTGGAGAAAGACTTTTTTTTTTTAGCACTCTGATCAGATTTTCCGGGCCCCCCCTGGTGGCCAGGGCCAGCTACAACAGGGCTAGTTGTACTGGCTTATCAGCGGCCCTGATGAGGGGGGTTAAATCGAGATCACGATTTTTTAACGATTAATCGTGCAGCTCTAGTGTGTAACCAGCTTTACCCTGGCTCTGTTGGCTTCCCTCACTCATGCCTTAATATTATTATTATACAGGATTTATATCGCGCCAACAGTTTGCGCAGTGCTTAACAAAATGAAGGCAGACATTATAGTTACAATTTGGTACAAGAGGAATTGGAGGGCCCCGCTCATTAGAGCTTACAATCTAAAAGAGAGGGTCAATTGATACAAAAGGTAATAGCTGTGGGGGATGAGCTGATATAGAAAGTAAAACAGTGTATTAGTTAGATGCAGGATAGGCTTCTTTAAAGAGAAGGGTTTTATTTCTGTTAAAAAAAAAGAGAAGGATTTTAAGGGATCGTCTAAAGATGGATAGATTAGAGGACAGTGGGACAGTTTGGAGTAGAGAGTTCAAAATGATGGGAGAAGCTCTGGAGAAATCCTGGAGGCAACAAGGGAGCTAGAGAGCAGGAGGTCTTGAGAGGACCAAAAAGAGCGGCTTGGTTGGTATTTTGAAACTAGGTTATTGATGTAGCTGGGGGCACAGTTATGGATGGCTTTATAAATTATTGTTGAATTTTATTTGTTGGGTAAGTGGAAGCCAGTGGAGGGATTGGCAGAGAGGGGTGAATAACACTGAATGGTTGGTAAGGTGGATGAGTCTTGCAGCGGCATTGATTATGGACTGAAGGGGGGATAGTCTATGTAAAGGTAATCTAATGAGGAGGGAGTTGCAGTAGTCGAGGCAAGAGATAACCAGGAAGAGAATTTTGAGCTTGGTGGTGTGACGAACGCAGGTGTCAGATCCCCGCCCTCCGCGCTAACTTGCGATGAAGGACAGGCCGACCTCACACCATGCTGTCACTTGCGCAACAATGCCACTCTCAACTGCACCCAGCACAAAGATTTTCCAGCTTGCGGGACCACAATCTAAGTGCCAGCAGCCTGAGAGCGATTGTCACTGGGCTAATTACGCAATTAACCCTTTAACTATGATTTTAGAATAAGGGTCTGCAACACACACTGTCACCACAGACAGGTCTACTCAGAGTCCTTACACTACAACAGTAGCGCTCTTAAAGCGGATGTGCCATGGGGAAAAAATATTAAAAGCCAGCAGCTACAAATACTGCAGCTGCTGACTTTTAATATTAGGACACTTACCTGTCCTGGAGTCCAGCGCTGATCGCAGCAGAGCACGAGCGATCGCTTGTCTCTCTGCTGCTCCCCCCGCCATCCACGCTGAGGGAACCAGGAAGTGAAGCGCTGCGGCTTCACTGCTCGGTTCCCTACGGCGCATGCGCGAGTCGCGCTGCGCCCGCCGATTGGCTCACACGCTGTGTGCTGGGAGCCGAGTGTTCCCAGCACACAACGGGCGACAGACGGGAAGTCAGAAAAACCCGTCTTTCGCCCGTAGCGTGTGGCCGGAAGTGGGTGCAAATACCTGTCTTTAGACAGGTATCTGCACCCCCCTCCCCCCTGAAAGGTGTCAAATGTGACACCGGAGGGGGGGCGGGTTCCGATCAGCGGGACTCCACTTTAGGGTGGAGAACCGCTTTAAAGAGGCAGAGGTTCGTTTATAGCTTGCATTAAGAGTTTTGGAGACAAGGTTAACACTTTTCAACATAAGGGTTTATTATGAAAAGGGCAAAGTTGGTGCAATAAAATGTTACAGAAAAATATGTTTTTAAAGAGATAACGACAATATATAGCCACAAAGGAATAAGGTAGAATTGGAGATAAATAATACTTCCAATTAAAGTCCAAGGGTTGATCAGAGTTCGATCGATGAGCTGGGTAATCGGTTCTCAAACTTAGCAGATGTTCCTGCTTGGATGGTAAAAAGGAGAACTGCCCATTGACTTGGCATCTCCTCTTTTCTGTCAGATCAAAGGGGTGTTGACAGCAACCAGTGACCAATCGTCTGGTCATCTTATTTAGGGGTTGGTTGCTGGGAGGGGTCTACATTCATGCCCATGTCCCAGGTACACATTGTGATACGTGTAAGGCTGACCGCAGGTCAGCCTGTATTTGTAGGAGGAGTCGGGAGGTATTTAAACCCACCCTCCTTCCTCTTTCTGGGCGACGGTCTTTCTTGTGTATTTCCGGTTCGTGACGTCAGAGCGCCGACAGGTCCTCCACGTGTCGCATGCTCCAGCTGCTGATCGCCGCATCGTGGGAGGTCTCCCCCTTCTAGTCACTGCAGAGCGGGAGGCACTTCCTCCCTCCTTGCGGTGCGGGGGTTCACTCCACCCACGGTTTACTTTGTCCTGGCTTTGTGCAGGGGTACCTGCTCGTCCTCAGCATTCGCTAGTCGGATGGCCCCACGGGCGGGCGGACACCTCCATCGGGTCTGTATCGGGCTGGAGAGCTCCCCACGGTGTGGACACATGCTACTTCCGGGTGTGACGTCAGAGCGGAGTCGGGTGCTCCAGGAGTCGCACGCTCCGGCGGCTGATGGCTGCATCGTGGGAGGTCTTACATCAGCATGCAGCTAAGAGAGTCGCTTCCTCCCTCCTCAAGGTTCAGGGGTTTGCTCCACTATCTGCGGTGGAGTTTTGCAAGGGGCGAGTGTGTTGCTCTTGGCAGCTAGGGGGGGCTTGGCTGAGTGGTTGGGGGGGCTTGGCTGAGTGGTCAGGGGGGAGGGGCAGGTTCTGTGGCTGCCAGTGCTGGCCATATGCAGCTTTCTTGTTATATGTTACTTACCACATGTTCAGCTCCTTTTATGTGTATATTCTCTTTACTTCACGTCCAGCTCTGTAATTCACTACTGTCCATGTGTCATGCATCTCCCCCTGTCTTAGGTTTCTGGTAGCTTCATGTTTTTCATGCCTTCATGTTCCCATGCATCTATATTTCCCTTTGCGGTTACTTTCTCAGGGTTTCATGCCGTTTCTCATGCGACTACGTTTCTCATGCGACTACGTTTCTCATGCGATCATGTTCTCATGCGACTACGTTTCTCATGCGATCATGTTCTCATACGACCACGTTCTCATGGTATCATGTTTCTCATGCGATTTTGTGTCTCATGGTATTCCTCATGCGACTACGTTTCTAATGCGACTACGTTCTCATGGTATCAGGTTTCTCATGCGATTTTGTGTCTCATGCGATTTGTGTCTCATGGTATTCCTCATGCGATCATGTTCTCATGCGATCACGTTCTCATGGTATGTTTCTCATGCGATTTTGTGTCTCATGCGATTTGTGTCTCATGCGACTACATTTGTCATGCGACCACGTTTCTCATGCTACTACGTTTCTCATGCGACTACGTTCTCATGGTATCATGTTTTTTATGCGATTTTGTGTCTCATGCGATTTGTGTCTCATGGTATTTCTCATGCGTCCACGTTTCTCTTGCGACCACGTTCCCATGATATCATGTTTTCTTGTGCGTTTTTTTTGGTGTCTCATGCGACTTGTGTCTCATGGTATTTTCTCATGCGTCTACGTTTCTCATGCGTCTACGTTTCTCATGCGACCACGTTTCTCATGCGACCACGTTTCACATGGTATGTTTCTCATGCGATTTTGTGTCTCATGCGATTTGTGTCTCATGGTATTTTCTCATGCGACTACGTTTCTCGTGCGACTACGTTTCTCGTGCGTCTACGTTTCTCATGCGTCTACGTTTCTCATGCGACCATGTTTCTCATGCGACCACGTTTCACATGGTATGTTTCTCATGCGATTTTGTGTCTTATGCAATTTGTGTCTCATGGTATTTTCTCATGCGACTACGTTTCTCGTGCGACTACGTTTCTCGTGCGACTACGTTTCTCGTGCGACTACGTTTCTCGTGCGACCACGTTTTTCATGGTATGTTTCTCATGCGATTTTGTGTCTTATGCGATTTGTGTCTCATGGTACGTTTCTCATGCGACCACGTTTCTCATGCGACCACGTTTCTCATGGCATGTTTCTCATGCGATTTTGTGTCTTATGCGATTTGTGTCTCATGGTATTTTCTCATGCGACTACGTTTCTCATGCGACTACGTTTCTCATGGTATCATGTTTCTCATGCGACTACGTTTCTCATGCGACTACGTTTCTCATGCGACTACGTTTCTCATGCGACTACGTTTCTCATGCGACCATGTTTCTCATGCGACCACGTTTCTCATGCGATTTTGTGTCTTATGCAATTTGTCTCATGCGACCACGTTTCTCATGCGACCACGTTTCTCATACGACTACGTTTCTCATGGCATGTTTCTCATGCGATTTTGTGTCTCATGCGATTTGTGTCTCATGGTATTTTCTCATGCGACTACGTTTCTCATGGTATCATGTTTCTCATGCGATTTGTGTCTCAAGCGACTACGTTTCTCATGCGACTACGTTTCTCATGCAAATACGTTTCTCATGCGATCACGGTTTTTCATGCTTGCTACGTCCTCACATGATCATGGTTCTCATGGGTCACGTTTCTCATGCAATTACGGTTCTCATGGTATTTTCTCATGCGATTACATTTCTCATGCTAGTCATGTTCTCATGCTGTTACGTTCTTATGCGACCACGTTTCTCATGCGACTACGTTTCTCAAGCGATCATGTGTGTTTCATGCTTACCATGTCCTCATGGGGTACGTTTCTCATGCAATTACGGTTCTCATGGTATTTTCTCATGCGATTACGTTTCCCATGCTAGTCATGTCCTCATGCTGTTACGTTCTTATGCGACTACGTTTTTCATGCCTGTCATTTCATGTCATGTGATTACGTTTCTCATGCTAGTCATGTTCTCGAAGGTGTTGTTTCTCATGCTATCTCACGTTTCTCATGCAGGTTCCAGTGGTGTAAGTTTTCAGTTGGTAGTATTAGCATGTTCTTTCAGATTCATGGCGTTCCACCGCTGGGGGGGGGGTCACCCATCACGTCTATGGGTGCTTACGGATTGAGATGATCGTTTTTAATTGGCTTGTACGGTGGCAAGTCTCCTCATCCGTTTCTCATACGTTTCATGCATCTTAACATTTCATTTCTCACACAACGACCTGACACGTCTTCAGGTTCATCAGGCTTGAGTGTACGTTTTTAATTTGCCTGCCGCCTCAGGTCGCTCGGCCTTCGCATTTCATGGGATTGTCACATTGTCAGTTCAGCTGCATCAGTCCTACACTTACCTACGTTTTATTTTCATAGGCTGGGCATGCATGTCACTTTCATACCCTCACGTTAGTTCATGGCCACTCTCCACTGCTGGGTACCTGTTAGGGGTACTGTCGGATTGAGATGTTTCGTTTCTAATTGGCTTATGCAGTGGCAAGTCCCCTCATCCGCTTCTCACGGCTATCATTACGTTTTCGTACGTCATGTTATCTTACTACTTACATCACTTGCCTGACACGTCTTCAGGTTCGTAGGCTTGAGTGTTACGTTTTTAATTGGCCTGGTTTGCCTCAGCTCAGCCTCGCTAGGTTCTTGAGACTGACACGGTTTCAGTTCTGTGCTACGTATTCGTTCCTGCTCTACGTTACTGAGTGTGTCAATCACGGACACCCACGTAGGTAGGGGTTAGGAAAGGTAGGGATTTTCCTTTTCCTAAGGTAAGTTGGGGCTCGTTGGTCATGTTTGGTTTTAACGATGTTGTTCTTGTTTACAGAATTCATGTCACGGGCAGAAAATCGAAGGTTTTTGCCGCCAGCCGTCCTTCTCCGTTTACGGGTTTCCATACATGGTGGCATGCCCTCCTGGAACCTCCCGATACGGCCTTCTCTTTTGTTACAGACGAAGCTTGATCTCAAGTCCTTGTCAATTCAGCCTGGTAGCTCTTGACTCGGCCTGGGATATCTTCCAGGCGTTTTTATCTCAGTATCCTGGGTTCTTCCCTCACAAACATTCTGTACCTACTTGCGGTATTGGTTCTTTTGGCCCCTTTTCAGCTCAAACAGGTTTTTCAAGCTGGTGCCCATCACAGTCTGGGCGCCTGACTTTCGTGGATGTATTCAGAGATAGGCCACCCTTCTTTCCCTAGCACTCCCTTCCCTGCCAGCACAGGGCATGACACGCAGCCTTTCCTTGCTGCTTAGCTAGGGTAGCACTTTCATATTCACTCCGGGCCGTGCTTTAGTACAGGTGCAGTTCGGCTGCTTTTCATCGAGGGGTCTGTATTTACGGTGTTGAGTAGTTAGATTGGCGGTAGTCAGCTTTCTTTTCCGGACATATCCCAGTTCCACAGGTCTGTCACAGGCATTCTTGCGTTGGGGGCTTGTGGTTACATACGGTTACTTTCATTTCAATCTCTTTGCTAGCTCATCCTACTGTTTATTTTTTGGCCCCTTTTAGGCATACCGACCACGTGACCCCGGCACACCTCAGGTCAATTTCCCACCTCAGGTCAATTTCCCTGTTTCCCCCTCAGACCTTTCCCTAGCACGTTTACCTGAGACTCTGAGTACAAGTGTAAGGCTGACCGCAGGTCAGCCTGTATTTGTAGGAGGAATCGGGAGGTATTTAAACCCACCCTCCTTCCTCCTTCTGGGCGACGGTCTTTCTTGTGTCCCACCCACCCATCCCCTTTTTTCTTACTATTTCTTCTTTTACTTCTACTTGGGTATGCCCCCTTTTAGGCATACCGACCACGTGACCCCGGCACACCTCAGGTCAATTTCCCACCTCAGGTCAATTTCCCTGTTTCCCCCTCAGACCTTTCCCTAGCACGTTTACCTGAGACTCTGAGTACAAATATTCATATCTCTGCAGCTCTAATGTTTACAGACTAACAATATCCATTTTATTGTTCAGCGTGACATGTGCTGCAAAACAAGTACACACATGACAGGGCTCCTATTTCTAGTTTATCTAAGATGAATAAAGGGGGCCAGGGGCTTTCCATAGAACCTATTATATTGATGTCTGGATTTGACACGTTACAAATTATCTGAGGAAACTAAATATGTCCATTTTATGGTGGTGCTATTATTTATTTGGAAGTTATGAAACATGTTGAACTTTCATACTTGTTCCACGGTTTAACTTTATGTGCACTAAATATATTTACGACCGGATCTGTTGGTTCTCTAAATTGAGGGGGTGACAGTTTTAAGATAGGCCTGTGGCTGTTAGCTGTGTTTTTTCAGGCCTAGCGTTCTCTGTTGAAATAACATCTTGTTTGAAGTATTAAGCCTATGAATTCCTAAGAAAAAGGGAGGAGGGAGTGAGTTCATTTGTACAGCGAACTTACACTGTTAGTTAAACTGTCATGGCTGCTGTACGGTTTCAAACAACATGACCACTATTTACAGCTATTCGTGTGTCCAGTGCGTGATATCGTTACAGGCGGTGTCATTAGTTAAAAAGGGGCGTATTCTAGAAATGTTGTGGAGGCTAAGGAGGCATGATTTTGACAGAAATTGGATGTGGGCCTGAAAGGACAGTTCAGGGTTTAAGTTTACCCCTAGCACCCTGGCATGGGGGACAGACTGATAGATATGCCATTGATCTTGACAGAGAAGTCAGGGGAAGAGGCACTTAGCGGAGGAAATATTAAGTACTTGATTTTAGATAGATTCAGTTTGAGGAAGTGGTGTGACATCCAGGCTGATATGTCTGTTAGTAAATCAGTAATGTGTGTGGGGATGGGGTGAGCTGAGGGCCGGAAAAATAAATTTGGGTGCCATCGACATATAAATGGTAGCGGAAGCCATGGGAGGCTATCAGCTGACCCAGGGAGGACGTGTAGATCGAGAATAGTAGAGGTTCAAAGACAGAACCTCGGGGGACCCCAACGGTAAGAGGAGTTGGAGAGGAAGGAAATGGAGTTGTAAGTGACACTGAAGGTGCGGTGAGATAGGTAAGATTCAAATCAATGGAGAGAGCAGCCATGGAGGAGGGAGTGGGCAACTGTATCAAAGGCAGCAGAAAGGTCCAAGAGTAAGTATGGAATCATGACCGTTGGTTTTGGCTGTTAGTAAGTTGTTGGTGAGTTTTAGGAGAGAAGTTTCTGTGGAGTGCGGTGGGCGAAATCCAGACTGAAGGGGATCTAGAAGGTTATTCTTTTTTTTTTTTTATATATTTAATTCTCTTTATTACATTTTTTCGTCATATATAAAAGCAGGTTACATTCATTATATTCTTTTACAAAGCATTTCACATTCCCCCGTATATCATAACCTTATATGTTTCTCCTGATAATTTACCTATCTTACCACCCCCCCACCCCTACTCTCCAGTTTAATAAATCATCTTTTCACACAGGGTACCCCAGTTTAAGCAACCATGGTTTCCATTAGGGTTGTCCCGATACCACTTTTTTGAGACCGAGTACAAGTACCGATACTTTTTTTCAAGTACTCGCCGATACCGATTACCGATACTTTTTTAAAATGTCATGTGACAGTGGCAGTATTTTTTTTTTTTTTTTTTTTTACAGTGATTTTTTTATTTATTTATTTTTTAGGGGGGGGGGTGGGGGGTGAATTGTCAGTGTGGTTTTTTTTTATTTATTTTTTTACATTTTATTTTTATTTATTTTTTAATATTTATTGCAATTTTTTTTTTTAATCAGCCCTGTTGGGGGGCTTTGGTGAGATTTCAGGGGTCTTAACAGACCTCCTGCATCTCCCCTTTAAGACAGAGAAAGGGACTAGGGAAACAGATTCCCCAGTCCCTTTCTCAGCAGCTTCAGCTGAAATGAATGGAGGGAAGCTCCTCCATTCATAAACTGAAGCATCGTAAACACAGGAGGTTACGATGCTCAGTTATATGAATGGACAGAGTCGGTGACCACCGACTCTGTTCATTCAGAAAAGGTAGGAGCCGGGCTTAGCGGCTCCTACCTCCGCTCTCCCCCCTGACAGATTGAGGGGGGAGAGCGGCACTGCAAAAAAAACTGCACGGACTGACGGAGAGATGCACGGACGGACGGACGGGGGGGCGGAGGAGGAAAGAACTGCACGGACCGACGGGGGGGGGGAAGGAGGAAAGAACTGCACGGACGGGGGGGAAGGAGAAGGAGGAAATAACTGCACGGGGGGGGAAGGAGGAAAGAACTGCACGGACGGACGGGGGGGGGGGGAGGAGGAAAGAACTGCACGGACGGACGGACGGGGGGGGGAAGGAGGAAAGAACTGCACGGATGGACGGGGGGGGGGGGAAGGAGGAAAGAACTGCATGGACGGACGGACGGGGGGGAGGAGGAAAGAACTGCACGGACGGACGGGGGGGGCGGGGAGAGAACGACACGGACGGGGGAAGGGAAGGAGAGAGCGCGGCACGGACGGACGGGGGAGGAGAGAGAACGGCACTAACGGACAGGGGGAGGTGAGAGAGCAGCACGGACAGGGGAAGTCAACAGTACAGGGGGAGAGAAGATTTGCAACTCCCCTGCCTGCCCGCCCAAGTATCGGGTGAAGCATCGGGAGCATTTCCCCGAGTACAAGTACTCGGGGAAATGCTCGGTATCGGTCCCGATACCGATACTAGTATCGGTATCGGGACATCCCTAGTTTCCATATTTTATCAAATTCCTTGACATTTCTCCTCTTAATGTATACTACTTTCTCTTTCCATAAAGTTACTGTCACTGCATTAGTCCACTCACTTATTGTTGGGGGGTTCACTGCTTGCCATCTCTGTGCAATTAATTTTCTTGCTTGAAAGAGGCACCTTAACACTGCTTTTATAGTACTAGTCGACCCACCGCTTTCCTCCCATAGGCCCACTATACACGTACTAGGGTCTATCTCCAACTTAGTCCCATATGTCGTATTTATGATATTGATGATCCCTAGCCAGTACCTAAATAATTTTGGGCACCTCCATAACATGTGTATTAAGTCCCCCGTATCCTGGCAACCGGGGCATTCCGCATCTGCTCTCCAACCAAATCTAAATAGTCTTTTAGGTGTATAGTACGTCCTATGTATCATCTTTAGGAATGATACTTTCTGAGCAGGCGAGACTGTGGCCATATGCCCTCTCTCCAGTGGCGGTTCGTCCATAGAGGGCGCTGGAGCGCCGCCCCCTCTGGCTCTCACCGCCACTGAGTGAAATAACATAGATTCATGCATTGCATTTCCGGCCATCTGAATAACGCCAGCTGGTTGGCTGTAGGGAAATGTCTATCAAAGCCAGCGGCTCTGATAGGCTTTCCCAATACAGCCCGGAAGCTTATTCTCGGAGCGCACAGACTGTACGCCCCTTGAATAAGATGACAGGCGTCTCAGCCAATCAGGTTGGCCGGTTCTGGCTACCAGTAACCTGATTGGCTGAGATGCCTGTCAGTCATCGAGGGCGGGAGAAGACATCGTGGGACGTGGATGCCTAAAACCAGTAAGGTAAGTGCCGGGCGGAGGGGGAAGAAAGCAATTTACAGGGCACAGTGGGGACAATTGGCACAGTGGTGACCATTAAAGGGCACAGCGGTGACAATGTTTGGCACAGTGGCTGCGTTTAATGGCATGGCACAGTGGCTGCGTTTAATGGCATGGCACAGTGGTGACAATGGATGGCACAGTAGCTGCGTTTAATGGCATGGCACAGTGGTGACAATGGATGGCACAGTGACTGCGTTTAATGGCATGGCACAGTGGTGACAATGTATGGCACAGTGGCTGCGTTTAATGGCATGGCACAGTGGTGACAATGTATGGCACAGTGGCTGCGTTTAATGGCATGGCACAGTGGTGACAATGCATGGCACAGTGGTGACAATGGATGGCACAGTAGCTGCGTTTAATGGCATGGCACAGTGGTGACAATGGATGGCACAGTGACTGCGTTTAATGGCATGGCACAGTGGTGACAATGTATGGCACAGTGGCTGCGTTTAATGGCATGGCACAGTGGTGCGAATTGATGGCACAGTGACTGCATTTGACGGCATGGCACAATGACTGCGTTTAATGGCATGGCACAGTGGTGCGAATTGATGGCACAGTGGCTGCATTTGATGGCACAGTGGCTGCGTTTGATGGCATGTAACAGTGGCTGCGTTTGGGCACAGTGAGACTGCAATTTATTTTTTCCTTTGAGCACCAGCCGCCACTGCCTCTCTCCAACACCTTCCTCCATTGGTCATCCGTTAGGGTTCCCAGATCTTCCTTACATTTCTTTCTACTTTTAAGCTGCCCTGGTCCCTCAATATTTCCCTTGCAAACACATGAGTAGATTTAAGAGATAAACCCTTTCTTCTCTCTCCCCTCACCTAATTTTTGAGATACTCGGGTCTTAATCCAATTTGGTCCTTCAGAATGCAATAAGTAAAGCTAAAATATGCACACACGAAAGGATGATTCATTGCAGTGGCTCATACCTTACGATCTTGTCAGACAAAGCATGCTTCGAGGCAGGCTAATACTGTCTTACGTGTGCCTTTTTAGCTAACCAATAGTGTTCTGGAAATCCTTTGTCATGTAGTAATTGTTTATTTGTAAAATAAAGATTGTACACATGTAGTATAACAACAAATATTAAACATCATGTTCATTATTAAAAAAAAAAACATTTAAGAAAAAACCTAAAACCATATTCTGGTGCTGGCACCTGTATTCTTTTTTACTACTTAGTAACTTGCCCAGAATAGGCTTTTGTATAGGAGCTGTCCTGAAACTTGTTTAAGGTCATTGACTCACAAAGTAGTGAAGCAAAGATGAGGATGATAGCCCTGATGCATGCAACTTCAGAAAGCAGTTCACATATTCTATCGAAATAGATTCCCTTTAAGAATGGGTTGTTGAATCCTGATTTCTATATTACAATATATATTTATCTATCTAAATTATTATTGAAAATAAATGTTTTCTTTTGTTTTTTTTTTGTTTACGGTATATAGTACATCAGAATCTGATGCCAGCTACCTGCAGACATATGAGGATGTCAAGGTACAGTATGTAACAGATTCCTACAGAAGGATAAAGGTGCAATATCTACATATGAGGGGATGGGGATGAATTTATTGACATACACTTATTTTGAACAATAACCTGTTCACATTCAGATGCCACATGGTCCAAAAGTAATGCTTTGCTGTTTTACATTAATATTTTAATTTACAGCAAACAGGCTTTTTTAATGGAAATCATATGTATGTACAACTAACTACAGTACAGAGTGCACACATTTTAATAAACATATCATTTTACTATTTACTATTATTTATTACAGATATTAACTACCGTAGTTATAGTTATATTTATTTATAGTAGCATCAATTTATGCAGCTCTTTACATATTGTACATTCACATCAGTCCCTGCCCTCAAAGAGCATACAATCTAATGTTCCTATCTCACATAACATGCATATACATATTAGGGCCAATTTCGACAAAAGCCAATTAACCTACCAGCAAGTCCTTGGAGTGTTCGAAGAAACCAGAGCACCCGGTTGTTTTCGGAAATGCATTCCTGACAAAAACAGACAAAAATACATGTTGAGTTGCCGATTTTTGTATTTTGTAAAAGGCAGCAGCTACAAAAAGTGTATCTGCTGACTTTTAATCAACACACACTCAGCTGTCCCAGGATCCAGCGATGTCCTCACCCGAACTATCGCTTCTCTCCCTCTCCCCAGCTGTGACAGTTTGCACATTCACAGCCGGGTGCCCACTGCGCATGCACGAGTCGCGCTGCGCCTGTTAAATGATCTGGCAGTCTTCTAGGACCTGTAACGTGTCCCAGAAGACTGCAGGGAGGGCGGAGGATTCATTATAGAGTCTGTTAGAAAGAGTTCCCTCCAGGTCCCATTAGAGACTACAAAGGAGTATAATGGGACCTGGAAGGGGGGTCTCTCTAATGCCGCATACACAAGATCGGTCCATCCGATGAGAACGGTCTGATGGACCGTTTTCATCGGTTAACCGATGAAGCTGACTGATGGTCAGTCGTGCCTACACATCATCGGTTAAAAAACCGATCGTGTCAGAACGCGGTGACGTAAAACACAACGACGTGCTGAAAAAAATGAAGTTCAATGCTTGCAAGCATGCGTCGACTTGATTCTGAGCATGCGTGGATTTTTAACCGATGGACGTGTCTACAAACTATCGTTTTTTTTCTATCGGTTAGGTATCCATCAGTTCAATTTAAAACAAGATTGCTTTTTTTTAACCTATGGATAAATAACCGATGGGGCCTACACGCAATCAGTTTGGTCCGATGAAAGCGGTCCATCAGACCGTTCTCATCGGTTTGACCGATCGTGTGTACGCGGCATAACAGAGGCCCTATGAGTGTCCATTATAGAGTCTGCTATAAAGTATCCCCTCCAGGCCCCATTAGAGACTACAACAGAGTTCAATGGGACCTGGAGGGGGGTTTCTCTCTAACAGTGTCCATAGAGAGCCTCTGTTAGAGAGAGACTACCCTCCAGGACCCATTAGAGACTACAAAGGGCTCTAATGGGACCTGGAGGGGGGTCTCTCTCTAACAGAGCTGTCCATATCAGTGTTCTTTAGAGCAGTGTTTCTAAATCTCTTACGGTTAAGTACCCCTGCGGGTCTAAAAAAAATCCTAAGTACCCCTGTCTGGAGAAAGTAATTTCTATTGTTTGGGTGTCATGGTTTCTGTGTGTGTGTAATTCAGGTGTGTCAATAAGGAAACGGTCCCGCTTCCAACAACACTTTGTTTGCTTCGCCACTCTCGCCAGAGTGGGTCTAGTGTACCTGGACAGGCCTCTCTCACCGACCTGGCAGCCAGAGTATCACTCGGAACCTTAAGGGAAAGAAAGTCTCTGCCACAGACCCTCCCCAGAATTTAGATCACAGAGACAATCCTCCTTGATAGACTTTGTGCCTGAATCTCCCTCAGGTAGTTTGCAGCTAGGTTACCAACGGATAGGTGACCAACGTCCAGCCTCTCAGTGCCCGGTTACCTTGATCCCGGTGGATAGTCGAGACCCTATTGGATTGCCAGCCTCTCTTGGCTCTCCTCAGGCGGACTCCCCACCGAACAGCCTCCTCTCAAAGGAACAACGCTTGGGATCTTCTCAGGATTGGGGACCCAGTCGATCACTGGGGCCCAGCCACGACTCGAACGTTTCGAACCAACGTGGTCAAGGAACCAGGAGCACCATGTGGCACATGCACCCCGGCCAGGTAGGCCATAACGCCAGGGCGCCGTGATGCAGTCACCCCAAAGGTGGGTGCCGCACTTGAAAAAAAGAACCCCGCCTCAATGGCGTCTGTTCCAGAAGTACCCTCTCCCAGCATGCCCAGCGAGAACACTCCCTCCTGATTGGCTGCTGGTAAAATGTACCCAAGCCTCAACTCCACCGGTGCCACCCGTCGTCCCGGGGTGGGATAACACCCCAACAACAACAGAATGAGCCCACAGTACAGCCAAGCTGAAACAGAGACCCCACCTAAACATTACCCCTTAAATTTCGACAGCTCTGGTTACCTTGAAAGTAACCCGGCGCTACATGTGCATGCTGCAATGAGAGATACACACACATATACTGATAGATAAACACACATAATCCCAAATTAACACAATGACACCCACACATACAATCCCAAATTAACACATTGACACCCACACAATCTCAAACTCACACACTTGCAGACACAAAAATACCCACAAAATCCCAAATTAACAGACTGACAGACACACACATTGCCAAATTAACACGCTGGCAGACACACATAATCCAAAATTAACACACAGGTAGGCACCACCCACCAAATAGCTTATCAGTGCCCACCAAATGCAGCCACATTAGTGCCTGGATCAAGATCTCCCGCTGTGTCACGGAGCATGGAGTTGAATTAGCCCCTGTAACAAAGTACCACCGTCACACTGATTCAATTGGATCAGTGTTCCGTCTAGCAGGCAGGACTTTGTTACAGCACCACCAAATAATTCAGACCAGAGCTTTGTGACACAGCAGGAGATCGCCGCTGTGTCATATACAAGTAGAGGAGGGAGGGGAGGATTGCACCTGGGCTCAAACCTGGGACCTTTTTGGTGTCTGGCATTGATTCTTCTCGTTGAGCTATCTGGGATGCTGGACAGCTCCTTGCCTGATCTATTGGACAATCCTGCCTGATCCATTGGACAACCCTGCCTTGTGTTTTGATAGCTGTTGAACCTTGATCCTTGCTCGTCCCATCAACTTCCTATATAAGCCTTGCCTCCAGTCGCCAGATTATTGTGGTCTGATCCTACATAATACTTGAGCTACTTCTATTTCTGTTTGGAAACGACTTTGGCTTGTGACTCCGACTACAAAACTCTCCTACTGCATCAACCTTGGCTTGTCGATGCAGTAGACTCTCAAAGCTCTCTCCTTCACCGACCTTGGCTTGTGACCCCAACACTGATTATTGGTCTAGCAATTCAGAATTTCCTATGTTTTGCAGACCTGAGAACTGGGCTTGCCTGAAGTTGTTGGCCAATGGTCTCCACTCATTACAGGTATTCTCCTAACAGAATAATCTGGCCACAACATGTAGACCGCCGCACCTCTGAGATCCCCGAGTGAACATGTTGTTTCGCTAACTGAGGTTGTTCAAAGCTTGCAAACACGAGTGCAAGAGTTACAAGGAGAAGTAATTGAATTACGAACACAACTTGCGCAGCAACGCCAACAAACAGCTACTAACAGTGATCAATCAGGATCCTAAACTCTATAGAGGCTTCCTGAATCAATGATGACTGCACTTTCAGCTGCAACCATACTAATTTGCAACCCCACACTCCAAAACAGGCTTTATTATATCTCTGTTCGTTGATGAGGCCATGGCATGGGTTTCCCCATACTTGGAGCAAGACCATGAGATTCTAGGAGATTTGGAGGGGTTTGTGACAACCATGAATTCAATTTTCGATGATCCGAATCGCAGCGCTACTGCTGAAACAGTTTTACTGAACTTGCACCAAGGGAGACGTCCTGTTGCTGAATATGCTGCCGAATTTCGTTGATGGGTAACTGATACCACTGGGAACGACAAAGTGCAAAGCGCTTTCACTTTAGAAAAGGACTTTCTAAGAATAAAAAAGATTAACTATTCAGAATAGATACGCCAAATGGTCTTGATGACTTTATTAAAGTGAGCATTAAGATTGATAGACGATTTATGGAGAGACAAATTGAGAAACAAAGATCTGTTGACTTTAGTTAGAAGGAAGTAAACTGCATCATGGAAGTCATCTATCTGCATGACATTCTCATCTTTTCAGAAAATCTGCTTGTCCACAGAAACCATGTCCACGCGGTACTAGTGCCTTAGAGAAAATAATCTATATGCCAAGCTGGAGAAATGTTCTTTTGAATGTTCTGAGGACCTGTTTCTGGGATGCTTTGTCTTGACTTCCTTCTTTCAATCAGCTAATGATGTGCATGCTACCTTTTCCCAATATCTTGGGATCAGGCATTTAGCAGCGTTCAGCAAGTGAGGTGATCAGAAAATACATTTTAGCTTGTGGGACCGCCAGTCCTCTCCTATCTTTACCATACTGCAGAGTGGTCAAACTTATGCAAGTTTTTGTCTCTTCCAGATAAGATCCCTAAACTGGAAATCAACAGGTTTAAACCACTTTTGGGAAATCAAAACAGGAGAGTTATGGAAATTATATAAGAGATTTTGGGCCCAAACCATTTTTTTTTAATTCGATTAATTGTCCCCACTACGGAGAACGGAACTTTACACCAGCTATGACTTTTTAGTTTTTGTCTCTCTAACGGGGGTTTTAAATTCAGCTTGAGGGTTCTGGACACACCACCACTCCAAGATACTTAAAGGAAGTAGCTATAGGGATCTGCCTTGCACCCGTACGGAGAGGTGTGGCTAATGGATCAAGGGGCATAAAAATAGATTTAATCCAATTTATGGTGAAACCTGAGAAGTCACCAAACCTATTGATAGTCTCCATCAAAGTCTGCAGGGAACCAGTATCACCCAAGTATAAAAATACATCATTCGCATATAGGGAAATTTTCTCTTCCAGTGAACCTCTACAAAAACCTATAATAGAGGGGTCCCTACAAATGACAATGGCCAGGACCGTTAGAGCACATAGTGAGAGGGGTAAGGGGCACTGCTCATCAAGGGCTTATTCTCTGTGAGCAGGTCTTGGAACCCAGGGAGTTGTGGGAAAAGGAGGTAAAGGGGCCTGTGCCTGCATCTGAGCATGATGAGTAAATATGTACGTCAATACAGCCACACCGTTCCATGTACTTCAGATAACATAAATTAGCAGGTTTTATCTTTGAATAATTACATATATAAGACTGACAATAAAAAAACAGAAATTAAGCCGTTGGGTGCCCAACCATCAGTCAGCAAAAGCTGCCTTCCACAAATCTCAAACATAATTTAGCTTACAATATTGGTTGCTTATTAGTCTTAAAGTGATATTAAACGCACACTGTTTCATTTACATTGTCCCTTTTATTTCTGTATGTGGATAATGGCTCTGTAATTATGTTAGTAAAAAAACATCTAAATACCTTTTTCCTAATTGATATATAGCTGTCACATGACACACCGAGGATAGGCCCACATGTGTGACTCTATAGTCACATGGGCTGCTCAGATGTGATAGGAAGGAAATGCTCAGCATAGAAACTCACTGAAAACTGAGCATGTACAGAGTTGCCACCACAGCTGCAACTAGCTGAACTGGGGACATTGACAGAAGGAGTAGATTGAGAGCAGCAGGATCAACCAGGTTTTTTACAGAATACAAAAAAACGAATGTCATAGTGACTGAGTATGAAAAGAATGTAATACAGCATTTATTGATAGTTTTGTATGATGTGGGTTTGGGTTTAGTGACACTTTAAAATAATCTTCATTCCTGGTTAACTTTTATTGATCACAGAATTTCTCTATAACAGGACTATTATGGGAAGCAACTGACTGATACAAAGGATCTTAAAACCTCAGCCTGCGACGCTTCTTCCAGGCCTTTACCGGAACATATAAAAAGGGCATTGATTGAGATTCATGCAGACATTTCTTCACGGTATGAAGTTCCACAACTTATTCATAGTGAAAGGTGATGTCAGATTGTGGAAACAGGTAGGTTAGGAATGAGATTATATATCCGCGCTAGGACTAAGGATTGGACGCTGCTGCCTCCCTGTAAGTGTCCTCTATCGAGGGTCAGTGATTGAAAATATTGGGGTTGGGGGAATTGGCGCTGCTGTCCTGGTACTCAACTATGACTCAATATGTTATAGACAGGTAAGTAATCCAGTAACTGGTGTTGGGTTCCCTCCTATGGTTAGCTCATGTATAAAGAGCCACTGATTGGTTATAGGATTCCCTTTTTAATAGTGTGCAGTATATAACCGCGTTTTCCTGTGTTTTCACTCCGTGTATTCTCCAAAATAGGAGAGAAAAAAATCCTCTGTGAAATAGACAAAAAATGCTAAAAAAAAGTGAAATGAAGAGGTATTCAATATTTGGCTCCCATTGATCCTCTATGTGATGGTATTGGATAACGTGTCAAATTCAATTAAGCCTCTAGATGTCAGTCTTGTGCTCAAAGAGGGTTTTGAAGAGAAAGAAAAAACTGTTTTGGCAAGTTTGTATCAACTAAACATGTGTAACAAAAAAGTGTCTAAATGGTACTTCAGTTTATTCATTAGTAGTTCAAAGCTGTAGTTTGTGTGGACCTAGTTAGGTCATGTCTCCAGTGAGAAAAAAAATGTATAATTAAAAGTGAAAAATATATATGAAAAAATATGTATCTATATATATATATATATATGATTATTTGGTGAATAACACAAGCATGATTCCCTCCGTTGGGACACTATCCGTGAATATGTGCTATTTTGTATGTCAAATACTGAACGTGAGATTATTACAATGTGTGATTAATCTATTCCTATACTTTAAACCTCCTATGGTTTCAACAATTAGCACACAATAATTTAGTTCCGTGCTATTGATTACTCAATTAGTACTTCTCACTAATTGAGTAATCAATAGCACGGAACTAAATTATTGTGTGTTAATTGTTGAAACCATAGGAGGTTTAAAGTATAGGAATAGATTAATCACACATTGTAATAATCTCACGTTCAGTATTTGACATACAAAATAGCACATATTCACGGATAGTGTCCCAACGGAGGGAATCACGCTTGTGTTATTCACCAAATAATCAAATATATATAGATACATATTTTTTCATATATATTTTTCACTTTTAATTATACATTTTTTTTTCTCACTGGAGACATGACCTAACTAGGTCCACACAAACTACAGCTTTGAACTACTAATGAATAAACTGAAGTACCATTTAGACACTTTTTTGTTACACATGTTTAGTTGATACAAACTTGCCAAAACAGTTTTTTCTTTCTCTTCAAAACCCTCTTTGAGCACAAGACTGACATCTAGAGGCTCAATTGAATTTGACACGTTATCCAATACCATCACATAGAGCAGTGATATGCAATTAGCGGACCTCCAGCTGTTGCAGAAGTACAAATCCCATGAGGCATAGCAAGACTCTGACAGCCACAAGCATGACACCCAGAGGCAGAGGCATGATGGGACTTGTAGTTTTGCAACAGCTGGAGGTCCGCTAATTGCATATCCCTGACATAGAGGATCAATGGGAGCCAAATATTGAATACCTCTTCATTTCACTTTTTTTTAGCATTTTTTGTCTATTTCACAGAGTATTTTTTTCTCTCCTATTTTGGAGAATACACGGAGTGAAAACACAGGAAAACGCGGTTATATACTGCACACTATTAAAAAGGGAATCCTATAACCAATCGGTGGCTCTTTTATACATGAGCTAACCGTAGGAGGGAACCCAACACCAGTTACTGGATTACTTACCTGTCTATAACATATTGAGTCATAGTTGAGTACCAGGTAGGTTAGGAGTCAGCAAGATCAGAATGTGGGGATAATGGGGCAGTGAGACCAGGTTCTAGGAAAGAGAGAGAAAAAGTAACAAGACTGGTATGTGGAGGATGAAGAGATTAGAGGCAGTTAGGCTGTATTATAAAAGAGGAGAGGAGGCAATAGGGATGCATAATGGACATACTTTAAAAATTTAAATCAGTAATTTTATTACAGCATTTACAAGAGGGAACATGAAAATTAAAATGATGAGCTTGGTGTATGATGAAATAAAATGAGGAAGATGCCTTATTGTGGGTATTACTGTGAGAACAATTCATGGTAAAGCATCTAATGCCCTTTGCTGAACTTTCCTGTGGGTGGGTGGGTGGGTGGGTGGGGGAAATGTATATTTAGCTTAGAAGGTTTGTTCCTGTATCTGGAAAATGTTTTTGTTTTTCATTGCACAGGTATTATGGATGTGGCCTCACAGTTCCAGAGTGTCTGGAGAACTGCAGGATCCTGGATCTGGGCAGTGGGAGCGGGAGAGACTGTTTCATGCTGAGTAAGCTAGTTGGACAGCAGGGATATGTCACTGGATTGGACATGACTGACGAGCAGGTACCTTTTGCAGGAAGCAGAAAATAATAATTAAAGGCGTTATAGATCTTCCTACCTGCACCTTTCTGTTTTTCACCTCTATAACATGTGCATTGATCATGTAGTTTGATAATGTAATTTTTTTGCCTGTAAAATTTTCACATGCTGGCGTTAGAAGTGTCTGTTTTTGTTCAAACATGAGGCATATGCTGCATGACACTGCATATGTTAAAGCATGACCTCTACCTATAATCTGAGATTTTTTTTTTCCTGTGAAGTTACATATACAGTGGAACCTTGGATTACGAGTATAATCCATTCCAGGAGAATGCTCATAATCCAACGTACTCGCATATCAAAGCGAGTTTCCCCATTGAAGTCAATGGAAACGATAATAATTTGTTTCGCATTGACTTCAATGGCATGCAATACCGCATGCGGCCAGAGGCGGGGGATGCCGGAGAGCCTCGGAAACAGCCAGAAAGGCCCGAGGCAAACCTTGGAAAGACTTGGTAATGTAGTCTTTCCTAACATTTCCGAACAGTGCCAATCGGCTCTGAATGGCGCCGATTGGCTCCGCTCACCTCTGGCGCCCCCCCCACCTCAGGCCAAACGCGGTACTGCACACCGCTTTGGCCTGAATCCTTCTCGTTTTGCGAGACAACACTCGCAAACCAAGTTAGGATTTTTCAAAATACAGTGCTCGTGTTGCAAAACGCTCGCTAACAGCGTTACTTGCAATCCAAGGTTCCACGGTACCACAATTCCATGGTCTCTCAGCTAAGTGCTGGTGCAGGTGAAAGCTACACAGTAATTAGATCAGACACAAGTAGGCAGAGCATACAGACACAGGGAACTCATCATGTAGTCAAGAGATGTTTTTATTAGATTGGCACTCCCACATTCGTGATGCGACACAGAGCAGATGGCAACACATGCACTGGATGCTATGTGATCTGGAGCTGGAAGTTGTCTTGCTCCTTTGGCGAATAGGGACAGGCTAGCTGTGGTAATACATGGACATAGGGGAATCAGTCAGCCATGATGCTACAAACTGCAGCCACAACATATGATCCCATCATTAAAAGGTAAGGCAAATAAACAGCACAGATTTTTTTTTAAAACAATGAAAACATTTGATAGTGCACAATACCTTTTTAAAGAAACAAAAATAGTCAGCTTTATGTATATTTGTATTTAAACGTTTATATCAGGGGTGTCTGCATGCGGCCCAAGACCGCTATGAATGTGGCACAATACAAAAGTAATACAATTTAAATTGTACATTTTTTGGGGAATTTTTGGTAAAATTGGGTTTACACTTAGCATACACATGCGCTTGAAGAAAAATTTTACAGTGGCTCTTTACTGGACTTATCTTCCCAAAGAAATATATCCCACTCTTCACAATCACGCCTATTTCATGTCACAAGTTTTTGGCAGCATCTAGATTTGTGAGCTACTATTTTCAAGGATGAAGCACGCAAAAGGCAAAATTATTATCAAAATATCTGATGAGCACCTTGAGAATTCATTGAGTATTGGTACTACATCCATCCAATGAGATATTGGTGCATTTGTTTATCAAAAACAGCGTCAAATATCACATTAATTTTATGTTGCCCTCTTTTACTTTTATAATAAAACATATTGCAAACATTTTTAGTTTTATTACAGTACTCAGGTACATTATCTATATCAGTGATCGTTAACTTGTGATCTGCCCAACTTTTTCTGCTCATCAGTTATCCATAGGCCCCGTACACACCATAGAATCCATCCGCAGATAAATCCCAGCAAATGGGTTTCAGCGGATAGATCCTATGGTGTGTACACGCCAGCGGATCTGTTTCCGCGGATATATCTCCCCTGGGATGGATTCCAGCAGATCGAATATTTGCTGACATGCAGAACATATCCATCTGCTGGAGTCCATCCCAACGGATGGATCCGCTGGTCTGTACAGACTCACCGGATCCATCCGTCCGAAGGGATCCCCCGCATGCGTCCTAATGATTCGACGCATGCGTGGAATTCCTTATATGACAGCGTCGCGCACGTCGCCACGTCATAATCGCGGCGACGGCGCGACACGTCATCGCCAGAGGATTTCGGCGCGGATTTCAATGCGATGGTGTGTACACTCCATCGCATGAAAATCCGCCGAAATCCTCTAGAGGATTTATCCGCGGAAACGGTCCGCTGGACCGTATTCGCGGATAAATTCTATCGTGTGTATGGGGCCTTATTGTTAGTGTATTTTATGTGTGGCCCAAGACAATTCATCTTCTTCCAATGTGACCCAAGAAGGTTAAAGGGACACCCCTGGTTTGCATGATGATAAACTAATGTTTAATGTTTACTGCATCTGCATCCCAGAAGGTTTCCAAGAGGGAAGGAGCACATCCCTCCTTTTTCAGTTAGCTGTTTGCATAACTCAGTCTCCTTCTTTTTAGGCCCATTGACAACACAGGGCATTTACAGAATAGTAGTGAGTCATCCTAGTGAAAACCTGAAGTAGAAACCAACTTGCCACCTGCTTGGCTGCTCCTGGTAATTATTAAAGGATAAGTTCATCTTTAGGAACATGTAACATGTTCCACCTGTTTTTGCCTGCCGCTACCTCTAGTTCGCCCTAGTTCTGGAATTCCTGCACTTCTGTCTTCTGTCGCTAAGTGGTCCGGTATCTGGTGACATTAGACAAGACAGGGGCATTGCAAGGATAGATTAGGAATTAATGGGGTGTCTCAGCCAATGGGCAGGGATTTTCTTGGGTCCATTGGCCTGCTGGGAAAACCTATTTATTTGGGCAGAGTCAGGTGATGGGGTTCTGTGGCACCTGGACGGCTGTCTGGGTGGATGTGTGTTGTATTGCCCTGGGCTGTTGAGCCAGAAACTACATTGGGTTGGGACTACGTTCTGCCGGCCGGGAACCAGTTGTGGTCGGGGGTAGAGGGAAAGCTTTTGCCACTAAGGGACCATCCACCTTGCTATCGGAGATCACAGTGAGTGAGCTGAGGCCAGTAACAGACTTCTCGCCAGCCGGGGATGGTAAAAAAGTGGGAAAACTTCAGCAAGTGGCAAGTCAGGGACCCAGCGGAACAGCAGAGGTGATGCTTGTGGAGTGCCAAGCCAGGGACCTAATGTGTCAGCAGTGGTGAAGTTTGAAGAGTATCTGTAAGTGCCAAGCCAGTGTACCAGCAGGGAAGCAGGGGTGACGTTTGAAGAAGATACTGAGTTCTAAAGTGAAAGAGCTCAAGGGATCCAGTGGCTTGTGGATCTGAAGTCTAGTGAGAGAGACTGGGAAGCTTGTTGAGCGAAGACCCACAGTGAGCGAGTGTGGGGTAAAGAGAACTGTTTGTGTTGCAGATAGTTGAATACCATTACGGTTAGTAACAGCTACAAGATCGTTGCCATATGAGACAGTGTCCTACCTATACAGTCGTGGTGTCCGACTGGAGGCCTTCACCTGCGAAGCTGTCTACCTATAGAAGTCTCTGAGTCTGCTAATTATCTTTGCATCTACTTAAGGGTGTGCTGGCCCTAACCCTCTCTCCCACAGTTCTCTTTAAGAGACAATAAATCTCTTTGCATTCAAAAAGTGTCTGGTACCCACCTGTTCATCTTGCATTACACCCACCATGCCTTGTAACCCACTCTACATTGAAGGATGTCAGCTCTCCCTAACTCTGGAGGTGATTATTAGGCCTAAACATTGGCACATAAAGTGTATTTTAACATACTCTTGTAAACATCTAGGTGTTAACAGAACTTACTGTATTTTCCGGCGTATAAGACGACTGGGCGTATAAGACGACCCCCTAATTTTCCAGGAAAAATTTTGGTTTTGGGATATACTCACTGTATAAGACTACCCCCTTCTTACTAGTCTTTCTGGAAGCTGAGGGGTAGCCAGAACAACCGCTGACAGAAACAGGCTTTTTCAAATCTCACTGCACTGTGCCATTACATTACATTCCTCACTGTGCCATTACATTGCATGCCCCCACTGTGCCATCACTTGCCCCCACTGTGCCATCACTTGCCCCTCACTATACCATCACTTGCCCCCACTGTGCCATCACTTGCCCCTCACTGTGCCATCACTTGCCCCTCACTGTGTCATCACTTGCCCCTCTCTGTGCCATCACTTGCCCCTCACTGTGTCATCACTTGCCCCCACTGTGCCTGAACTTGTTGCCCCCACTGTGCCTGAACTTGCTGCCCCCCAGTGCAATCACTGCAAACACTCATTTTTTTTGCCGGCGGTGACAGTCTCCATACGGCGAGCGCGAGCGTCAATGATTTGAAAGCCGCGCCTTCTCTTCAGAGTGTTCTGTGATAGGCGGAACACAAATTTTCCCAGCAGCACCTCTGTTCTGTGTTCCGCCTATCACAGACGTCTTCTCATCTCGTCCGAGGATGAGAAGGCATCTGTGATAGGAGGAACACAGAACAGAGGCGCTGCTGGGAAGATTTGTGTTCCTCCTATCACAGAACACTCTGAGGAGAAGGAGCGTCTTTTAAATCATTGACGCTCGCGCTCGCCGTATGGAGACTGTCACCGCCGGCAAAAAAAGTGAGCACAAAGACCGTACCCGGCGTATAAGACGACCCCCGACTTTGGATGCATGTTTTTGCATCCAGAAAGTCGTTTTATGCTCTACACCTGTTTGCAGATTAATGATTGGTTCTAGTTTCCATGGGGCAGTGGTGTTATGTGTGTTAATATTTTTTCTTGGTCTACAGTTGGAGCTATCAAGGAAGTACATTAATTATCAAATGCAGAAGTTTGGATATGAACAGCCTAATGTGGAATTCGTCAAAGGTCACATTGAAAACCTGAAAGCTGCAAATTTGGAAGATGAGACCTTTGACATTGTAATGTAAGTAAGAGTACGTTATAATTAATAATAAGATCACTTTTAAACACTTTCAGGGGCATATTTATAAAGATTGGCTTCACATTTTGCTGGCAACATTCACCATTGGCAAACATTTATTTTTACATATGTTCAAAAATGTGTCTTGTACATTATTTTATTTATTTTAGCGAATGGGTTCCAGCAGGCCCGGACTGGGACAAAAAATAGGCCCGGGCATTTTAGACTGAGCAGCCTGGGGGGGGGGGGCACGCGGCGGGGGTTAATGATGGAATGCCCGCACAGAGAGAGAGACTGCTCCACATTTGTGGCACAGAGAGAAATCACTCCACATTGCTGGAACAGAGAGAAATCGTTGGACATTTCCCCATTGTTGTACTGAAGTCAGTTGATAGATCGGAGTCTGTATAACCAGTCTGCACATTGATAGATTGAAATTTCTGCTGAACTGGGAGAATTTCAATCTATTTATGATGGCCTAAGTCCACCAGTCTCTGAGTTTAATAATATCCTCAAATCTTCCGAAAGGGGTTCTCCACTTAGGTTTAGAAATTCACTTTGAACTCCACCTTATTTCCAGAACTCTCATTATGTATTAGATGTGCAAAGAATAAGGTGAGAGAACATCTAATACCTATAAAGAGTAATGGAAATAAGGTGGAGTACAAAGTGAAATATCTGGAGGGACTGGCTGAGGTGAAAACAAGCAGGGAGGAAATTAGGCATCACCTCCTTACTGTCTGTCAAATGCCTCTGAAAAGTGACATGAGCATTGATAACTTTTCAGTGGAGTATCTGTGAGTGCAAGCCTTTTGGCTCACACTGGTGCTCAAATTTTTTTTGGGGGGAAGCAATCAAACTGAACAAAAACATCAAATGCAGCCACTGTGCCCCATTATATGCAGCCACTGTGCCCCATCAAATGCAGCCACTGTGCTACATCAAATGCAGCCACTGTGCTTCATCAAATGCAGCCGTTGTGCCCCATCAAATGCAGCCACTGTGTCCCATCAAATGCAGCCACTGTGCCCCATCAAATGCAGCCACTGTGCCCCATCAAATGCAGCCACTGTGCCCCATCAAATGCAGCCACTGTGCCCCATCAAATGCAGCCACTGTGCCCCATCAAATGCAGCCACTGTGCCCCATCAAATGCAGCCACTGTGCCCCATCAAATGCAGCCACTTTGTCCCATCAAATGCAGCCACTGTGCCCCATCAAATGCAGCCACTGTGCCCAATCAAATGCAGCCACTGTGCCCAATCAAATGCAGGCCAGCAGGCCCTTTGGGCATTTTTTTCAACTGCCCCTGAACACATTTAATGTTATCCTATGTGTCCATGCACACATTCTGTTTTTTTTTGCGTTTTAAAGCAGTTGGGTTTAGGCTCGTTTTTTCAGAAGCAAAATTTTGGGTTCAGACGCAAAAGTTTTCGCGTTTCAGACGCAAATCGCGGCAAATCGCTGCTAAACGCGGCAAAACGTGGTACCGGCGTTTTGCCGCGATTTCGTTTATAGGCGTTTTTAAAGGTGACCTATTTTTTTACATTAGAAATCTCAAAAATTATGGCAAAATATGAAAAACCATAAAAAAACATTAAAAATGTAATTGCTTGCATTGCATTGTGGACAATCCACAACTTGTGGCAGGTAACGTGGCCAGTGGACATTCCACAACTTGTGGCAGGTGACGTGGCAGGTGACGTGGCCAGGTGATTTGGCAAGTGGATAATCCACTTGTGGCAGGTGACGTGACAAGTGGACAATCCACAACTTGTGGCAGGTGTCGTGGTCAGGTGACGTGGCAAGTGGACAATCCACAACTTGTGGCAGGTGACATGGCCAGTTGACGTGGCAGGTGACGTGGCCAGGTGATGTGGCAGGTGACGTGGCCAGGTGACATGGCAAGTGGACAATCCACAACTTGTGGCAGGTGACGTGGCCAGTGGACAATCCACAACTTGTGGCAGGTGGTGTGGCCAGGTGACATGGCAGATGACGTGGCAAGTGGACAATACACAACTTGAGGCAGGTGACGTGGCAAGTGGACAATCCACAACTTGTGGCAGGTGACGTGGCCAGTTGACGTGGCAGGTGATGTGGCCAGTGGACATTCCACAACTTGTGGCAGGTGACGTGGCCAGGTGATGTGGCAGGTGACGTGGCCAGGTGACGTGGCAAGTGGACAATCCACAACTTGTGGCAGGTGACATGGCCAGTTGACGTGGCAGGTGACGTGGCCAGGTGATGTGGCAGGTGACGTGGCCAGGTGACATGGCAAGTGGACAATCCACAACTTGTGGCAGGTGACGTGGCCAGGTGACGTGGCCAGTGGACAATCCACAACTTGTGGCAGGTGGTGTGGCCAGGTGACATGGCAGATGACGTGGCAAGTGGACAATACACAACTTGAGGCAGGTGACGTGGCAAGTGGACAATCCACAACTTGTGGCAGGTGACGTGGCCAGTTGACGTGGCAGGTGACGTGGCCAGTGGACATTCCACAACTTGTGGCAGGTGACGTGGCCAGGTGATGTGGCAGGTGACGTGGCCAGGTGACGTGGCCAGTGGACAATCCACAACTTGTGGCAGGTGGCGTGGCCAGGTGACATGGCAGATGACATGGCAAGTGGACAATACACAACTTGAAGCAGGTGACGTGGCAAGTGGACAATCCAACTTGTGGTAAGTGACGTGGCCAGGTGATGTGGCAGGTGACGTGGCCAGGTCACGTGGCCAGTGGACAATCCACAACTTGTGGCAGGTGACGTGGCCAGTGGACAATCCACAACTTGTGGCAGGTGACGTGGTCAGGTGACGTGGCAAGTGGACAATCCACAACTTGTGGCAGGTGACGTGGCCAGTTGACGTGGCAGGTGACGTGGCCAGTGGACAATCCACAACTTGTGGCAGGTGATGTGGCCAGGTGATGTGGCAGGTGATGTGGCCAGGTGACGTGGCAAGTGGACAATCCACAACTTGTGGCAGGTGACGTGGCCAGTGGACAATCCACAACTTGTGGCAGGTGGCGCACTCGGCCAGCTCAGTGGCCTTTTTGCAGGACATTAGAGCAGCCCAGGGGGCAAATGCATTCTTGCAACCCAGCCCAGTCCGCCCCAAGGGCCTTGGTACACCTCTGGGTAGAAGTGACATGCGGGCCGCCGAGGGTCGTTCGCGGGCCGACGAGGGCCGTTCGCGGGCCGCGATCGGCCCGCGGGCCGCCAAGGGCCATTCGTGGGCCACTACCGGCCCGCGGGCCGCCGCGGCCCACCGGGCATATGCCCGGTATGCCCTATGGCCAGTCCGGGCCTGGGTTCCAGTGAATAAGAGTGACACTGTATATGGTACTGAATGTTGTCTTTACATAGCATCAGCACTTGGATGGTTGGTTTTTAGTTATGTTTTCCCCCTTGCCAACACTACTAACCCAGCACAACAGACATTCAGGGTGATAACCCCATGACGAGGGAAGATGAGGATGCTTTGAAAAGGGTCTACACAGAACAGGTCACTGTTTCAAAGCTTCGATAAATTATGCTGACAGTTAATGGGGCTCTTCAGAATCTCCAGGGCTCAGGAGAGAATATTGGCATGAAAGCGATGTTATGTGTGACCAACCTGCAACCACCAATCTGGTAGAGGTGTCCTTTAAACCCCTTACCTCTTTACTAGTGAGAGCAAGTCTGAGATTGGTAAAAACAAAACTATGCACCAATGTAGCATTTAAGTTTGTTGACAAACTACTATAGAATACTTTATTAATCCCAAAGGGAAATTGGGAAATTGTTACCCGATCTGTCGGTTTGTCTCTTGCAGTGTCTACCAATTACTGTTCTATCCAGGAGGAACGTAGTGCCTACCATTCCATGCTTCTCAGACTCTAGCAGAAAAGAAAAGGGACCTGGTTAGAGAACATTTTTAGCATGCATGATCTCTCATGAGGGGAATTTTAGGAGCATTCTGTGTTCACAACTTCTAACACCTTATATATGATATGATCATCAGTTCCATCATTTACCAGCTCAACCCCCCCCCCCCCATTCTGAAAGGTATAAACATGGCTGGGGGGAACGATTCACAAGGGCCTGATTTCAATGGGGATTCCAGCCACCATGACTGGTTTATAGGACAGGTAGCAAAAAATATAGGAAAAAAATGACCCCCCCCCCTACTGCTTGTTTGTACACACGACGAGAAAACTGCCATTTTTTACATTAGTCGGGAAAACCGGTCGTGTGTATGCTCCATAGCAGTTTTCCCGACGAGAAAACTGCCCGCCAAAAAATTCGAACCTGCTCTATTTTTTCCTATTGTGTTTCCCGTCAGTCTTTTTCTTGTCGCGAAAACCGCTCGTGTGTATGCTTTTCCAAGGGGAAAAAAACGTGCATGCTCAGAATCAAGTATAAGACGGTAAAACTAGCTTTCGTAATGGAGATAGCACATTCGTCACGATGTAACGGACTGAAAAGCACGAAGACTGAAAAGCGCGAATCGTCTCTCACCAAACTTTTACTAACACGAGGATCAGCAAAAGTAGCCCAAAGGGTGGCGCCATTTGAATGGAACGTCCCCTTTATAGTGCCGTCGTACGTGTTGGACGCCACCGCGCTTTGTTCAAGTGTTTTTTTGACTGAACGCGTGTATGCAAGGCAGGCTTGAGAGGAATCTGACCGGGAAAAACTTTGGGTTTTGGCATGTCAGGAAAACCGGTCGTGTGTGCAGGGCATTAGACAAAAGGTCTCCATAGTGAGTTGTTGCATTATCTTTCTAAAAAGCAATACATCACTACTTCAGACTGGTGTGTGGGAAATAAAGAGTTTTGTCTCTGACAATGTTGCATTAGTCAGGTTATAAATGTAGCGAATAGTATAACATAGTACAAGCAACTTCTTCCTCCTGTTTCCTGCAGATCGAACTGTGTGATAAACCTTTCTCCTGATAAGAAGGCTGTGCTAAAGGAAGCTTACCGTGTTCTAAAGGTAAAATAATAATGTTACATTTAATCATTTCCCCCCAAATCCAACTCATTTGATGATTCTTTCAGAAAAAAGTTAGTCATCAGAATCCTTATTGTCTTGTGTCAGCGTAGAGAGTCGTTCTTATTTCTCCCATGTGTATATTCAGTATATATCTTAGTTCCAGTGAAGGGAACGCTTAAAGCGGAAGTAAACCCATCGATTTAACAGTTTCAAAAAGCAGTTACATTTCCGGCATGCCGCGGGATTGCTAACTGTCACATTGGTTGTGCTCTCAACCAAACTGTCAAACCATCCAATGGCTGGTGTCATAACTGATCACATGTGCAGCACCATGGCAGTTGAAGATTAAACATAGGCCAAGATGGCAGCTTCCTTGGCTGAAAATGATAGGTGGGTTTACTTACACTTTAAGGCGTCAGCATACCAAGACATTTTGGACAATTTTGTGCTCCCAACTCTTTCGGGGATCTTTCGTTTGGGGATGGCCGCTTCCTTTTCTAACATTACTGTGCACCAGTGTACAAAGCAAGGTCCATAAAGACATGGTTAAGTGAGTTTGGGGTGGAGGAACTTGACTGGCCTGCCCAGAGTCCTGATCTCAACCCGATAAAACCTTTGGGATGAATTACAGCAGAGACTGCGAAACATGCCTTCTTGTCCAAATCAGTGCCTGATCTTAAAAAACGCACCCCTAAACCTTGTGGACAGCCTTCCCTGAGGAGTTGAAGCTGTTATAGCTTCAAAGGATGGGCCAACTCAATATTGAACCCTACGGTCTAAGACTGGGATGCCATTAACGTGTGTGTAAAGGCAGATGTCACAATACTTTTGACAACATAGTGTGTGTGTGTGTGTGTGTGTGTGTATATATATATATATATATATATATATATATAAAATATATATAATCAAAAAGATTACAGCGCACACACATACATAAATGCCATTTAAATATTGCAAGGCTATTTAAAACACCTGAACATAGTCAGCAAAAAATATGGGGATTTGGTCACACCACATGGCCATATAGTGCTTAAGCCCACTACTACGTCAAAGTACACCATTATCAGTGGGTCCTTCACTATTCACGGAATAGTATTTAAATGTATCTATTGTGTGCGCTGTAATCTTTTGTTCTGTTTGCATGATCTTATAGCAGCACCATCTTTAATGCAGTTTTAGGGCGTGCCCCCCGCCCAAGTCTTTGTTTTTATATATACGCATTTCCTATATTTCTGTAGCACTTTTCTCCCTGGAAATTAAACTCACTTTATCTGTAGGAGGTGAGGGAGTCATTTTGGGTGCGTTCAGTAGACTACCATATCTACCAGCATGTCTTTGGCATGTGGAGGGGGGCAGTACCCAAAGGAAACCCATACAAGCTCAGACAGGGCATGCAATCGCCATGTAGATATTGTCCTGACTGGCACTCCAGACGAAGACCCCACTAACCACTAAGCAACTGTTCTGCATGTATGAAAGATATCCTTACTTTAAAATTGGAAAATTGGGAGATTTTCTTTTGATAGTACTGACTAAGGCTCCATTCACACTTTTGCTACTTGTCATGCAACTTTGGACACATGACAAGTCACAGCCAATTATTTTCAATGGCACCCGTTCAGATCGGTACGACTTAAAGTCACAACGACTTTGAAAAGGTACCTGCACTACTTTTATGCTTAGTGCCAGAGAGTGTAAAGTCTAATCAAAGTTGCACTCAAAGCCGCATCAAAGTCACGCATTGGAAATCGCACGACTGCGTAAGTGTGAATGGGGCCTAAAATTTTAAATTTGTTATGGATATTTGTCTTGGATAGTTTCCTCCATTGCCTTCTTTGTTTTTGTTTTCTGGAAGATGAAATGAATTGTGTAGCATTTCCGGCTATACAAACACTTGAACAAGACAGCTAAGTGCCTGAAATCCTGTTCTTGGCATTTACTAAACCTCTAGAAAAATAATATATAAATATATATTATATAAGGATTAAATAGCATACTGGGGTTGCTTTACTATAGGCAAATAGACTGTGCCCTTGATAAGTGCTGTTGCACTCTGCAAGTGCAGTTCTACTAATTTTCCTTAATAAATGTAATGTGGTAAAACTTCACTTTGTAAAGAATATCCAATCAGGTGCAGGAAAAATGAAAACAAATAATAATTTTGCACATGTTTGGATGAATAAAATAAGCAGAGCTTTACCACATTCACTAAGCTCTGGGAAATATTAGAGCATTTGCACTTGCAAAGTGGACAGTCTATTTTCCTTTAGTAAATCAACCCAACTGTATGCTTTATGTAATAATAGTAGCATATTTCTATATGGCCACTAGGTGGTAGTATATTCCTACATTTTATCTGAACTAGTACTTTGTAGGTGATATCTATGAAACATGTACTGAGCAACAATGCTCACTCCTTTGGAAAATACTAGTTACCTGGAAGTCATGCTGATCCACTGACTTCAGCACTTCTGACGCATTTATAAAGGTCAACAGATCTGATTTCACCCCTACTTTGGCTGCTGCATTCTTTCAATTATTAAGGACAGAAACAGCCAGGCAACTATTATTTCTTATAAAAAGGATCAGCAGAAGCAGCCCGATATTTCTCTGAGTGCATGTTTCCTATTAACAGTCCTTTAACTATTATGGATGGATGCAACTAAGGTCTATCAAGCTCCTGTGGCTTCAGTCCTACATTCCTCTGGGCATTTATTAGATGAGGTGCTGAACCACCTAACGCTAAGTGTGTTGAATCACATCCCAGCCTTAGGGCATGCATATTGGGCATCGGGAATGCCAGCGCCATACTTAATGGATAATTATGGGCTGCTTGTCTAATTAAACTAGACCAACAGTTAGGTGTCGTAGGGTTTGTATTTATGGTTCTCTAATCATTTGTGGTTTTCATTCACAAAACCATTAGAAGAATGGAAATGAAAGAGGAAGCAAACCCTGGTGGGTTTTACTTCCTCTTTATTTCCCTGAAAAGGTAAAGCATAATGGACTACTATGCATCGCATAGTAGCCCATTATGTGTCACTTACCTGAAACCAAAGCCTGTGATGTCCCCACTGGCTAGAAGCATCCATCTTCAGCCCTCTTCCTTCCGGGGCCGCCGACTCCGGCTCTGTGACTGGCCGGAGGCACGTGACGGTAGCTGTCAGTCACGGCATGACTCCCTCTAGAAATGGCACCCTTTGCCCTTTCTAAAGTGCGTATGCGCTGAATACATTGGCACATGCGCAGAAGACGACAGCGTTCGGGGACATTGTAAGTATCTCCTAAACCGTGTAGGTTTAGGAGATATTTCCAGCACCTACAGGTAAGCCTTAATATAGGCTTACCTGTAGGTGAAAGTGGTTGCACAGGGTGTACAACCACTTAAAGGAAGGTTATGTAGTATGTTTCTCATTCAGAGGGTGGCATTGCTTATTTAAATGTCTTCATATTCTGTTTTTCAGTATGGGGGAGAAATTTACTTCAGTGACATGTATATTGACAAAAAGCTTTCAGAGGAACTTGCAAGAAACACAATGTTGTGGGGTAAGTACAGTGGGATAAGTGCTCATTATAGGTCTGATGTATAAAAACTGTTACTTATAGCAATAGCTGTTTCCAGTTCCAATTTGAAGATTAAAGCAGAACTTTACCCATAACAACTTAATAAAAAAATATGCTCTTTAGCAAGTAACATACATTCCACATTAACAATTGTGCTACCAAAATTAGTGCTGTAAATTAACTCCAGCATTGCTCCTGTTTCTTCTTGCTGGAGGCTGCCATTAGAGCCCCAGCAGTAAATAGTAAAGCAAAACTAAACCCATCGACTTAATGGTTTAAAAAAACTGTTACATTCCTGGAATGCCGAGATTGGCTGTCAATGTCACATTTGCTTGTGCCCAAACTGTCAAACCATAGATACACTTGTTTGTTCACCTTTTAACCTCCTCCCTCCTGGCCACTGTACATAAACGGCCAGGTGGGCCTTTCGTGGTTCTGAGTGTACGTACAGGAACGTCCCTCAGAACGAGAGCCCACGCAGTGGCACAATCCTGTAATGGCTGTGATCACAGGACACAGCCAAAATGGGATTAGGATATGGGTGCTGTGATTGGCCCTCCCGATCACGTGACAGCCGTGTCCACTCACTGCCTTTACAGTGTAAACAGACACTTGTCTCTGTGACCGTTCTCCCTAGTGAGCTCAGTGAGAGCCCACAGTGTGTGTGTGTGTGGGGGGGGGGGGGTCAGTTAACCCATACAGTGCCCTACTGCAAGGTAAAAAAAAGATAATTCTGCTTTAAACAATACAATAAAACATGTTTCCAGTAAAAAGGCAAATGTTTCTTTTTTCTTTTTGCTACAAAGCTACATATATTACTAAAATATAAAAGGGATACAAAAAATCAGCCCATGGACATAATTTGTTGACATGTGACCAATACCATATGAAGACAAAAGGAACAATAAAAATAAAACAAGAAAATAGATCTATAGAGAAGATAGTGCCCTAAAAATAATATACTTTCATAAATGTTTTTATTACACATTTAAAATACAAATAGGATGCTTTTTACAAGGGTGATCCGTATTTTGTTCTTTTCTGATCTGTGATTACACAGATCAGAACAAATAGAGATGTTTTACTATGTGTGGGAGGAGGTAAATGGACTTGGATCTACCTACTGTATATCCACCCACCTCCTGAGTCCATTCAGGTCCATCAGACAGAACTGAAAAAGTTTGCATTTGGTTCAGAGTTTACTGACTGGACCAGAGATGGGCACATATAGGCAGATGCAAATACACTTATCTTCCCACCTATAGGGATTACATGAGTCGGAACAAATGTGACATCCAAAGCATTCTGATCTGACCTAGGATCCCCTGCTGAGACTGACTGGACACCATCTGTGTTAAAGTTAAAATATTATTATAGTGGTCTATATGGTCTTGGCAGGGTTGCTAGTAAATTTACATGCCAGGTTGTAATGTCACCATTGCCTTCAGAAAAAACCCTGTATCTACAGTTGTGTTCATAAGTTTACATACCCTGGCAGAATGTATGATTTCTTGGCAATTGTTCACTTTTATTTCACTCATGTGTTTACTCTTTTTAAATCATAATCACAACAGAAACTACCCAAATGACCCTGATCAAAAGTTTACATGCCCAAGTTCTTAATACCGTGTATTACCCTGTTTAACATTAATGACAGCTTGAAGTCTTTTGTGGATGAGGCTCTTTATCTTTTCAGATGGTAGGTTTTTAACAGTGAGAGATAGAATAACAAAAAAAAAAATATCCAGAAAAACACAATTAAAGAAAAGTCACAAATTCATGTGCATTAGTGAAATAAGTATTTGATTCCCTATCAACAGCAAGTTTTCTGGCTCCCAGGTGTCTTCTATACAGGTAACAAATTGAGATTAGGAGCACTTCCAATCTCTCCACCATAGCCAAGACCAATCAGCTGTCCAAGGATGTCAGGGACAAGATTGAAGACCTACACAAGTCTGGAATGGGCTACAAGACCATCACCAAGCAGCTTGGTGAGAGGGTGACAACAGTTGGTGCGATTTATTCGCAAATGGAAGAAACACAACATAACTGTCAATCTCCCTCGGTCTGGGGCTCCATGCAAGATCTCACCTCATGGAGTTTCAATGATCATGAGAACGGTGAGGAATCAGTCTGGGACTACACAGGAGAATCTTGTCAATGATCTCAAGGCAGCTGGGACCCTAGTCACCAAGAAACCAATTAGTAACACACTATGCTATGAAGGACTGAAACCCAGCAGCCCCCGCAAGTTCCCCCTGCTCAAGAAAACACATGTACAGTCCCGTCTAAAGTTTGCTAATGAACATCTCAATGATTTAAAGAACTGGGTGAAGGTGTTGTGGTCAGATGAGACCAAAATCAAGCTCTTTGGCATCAACCTAACTCGCTGGGTTTGGAGGAGGAAGAATGCTCTCTATGACCCCAAGAACACCATCCCCACTGTCAAACATGGAGGTGGAAACATTACGCTTCATATGGTGCTGCCGGAGAGACAGCGGCCACCCTGAAACAGGAAACCTGGGGCAGCAGTCATGGCACCAGTTTAAACTAGAACATAGGCAAGAATTAAAGGCCAAAGAAGACACATAATATCACTTGTAATCAGTTGAAGTTTTATCAATTTTGAACCATTAGCATCTACTTTGTGTAAGTGTCTTTTACATTGTGCTATAATCAATTCATAGAGTAACATAAATGAACTACTGCATAAAATACCTGATTTCATAGTGGATCATAATAATACTTCACAATTATCATGTACACTACTATTTGATTCAGGTGACTATGAGTTTGTTTCTGGTACCTACCGTCTCTTCAAACTGCCAAGGGAGATTATGAAGGAGCAGAACCTGGTGATGTTCACAGGAGGAATTACTGGCTATGAAAAGAAAATCCAGTTTGATGCAAACTATACATTCATGGTACTATAATATGAAATAAAAGAGAACTGGGTGAATTTGTTGTGGTCAGATGAGAAAAAAATCGAGTTCTTTGGCATCAATTCAACTTGCTTTCTTTGGAGGAGGAGGAATGCTGCTTATGACCCCAAGAACACCATCCCCACTGTCAAACATGGAGGTGGAAACATTATACTTTGGGGGTGTTTTTATGCTAAGGCGACAGGACAACTTCACTGCATCAAAGGGACGATGAACGGGGGGGGGGGGGGGGCAATCTACTGTCTAATCTTGGGTGAGAACCTCCTTCCCTCAGTCAGGGCATTGAAAATGGGTCATGGATGGGTATTCCAGCATGACAATGACCCAAAACACACGGCCAAGGCAACAAAGGAGTGGCTCAAGAAGAAGCACATTAAGGTCCTGGAGTGGCCTAGCCAGTCTCCAGGACTTAATCCCATAGAAAACATGTGCAGGGAGCTGAAGGTTTGAGTTACCAAACATCAACCTTCAAATCCTAATGACTTGGAAAGGATCTGCAAAGAGGAGTGGGGCAAAATCACTCCTGAGATGTGTGCAAACCTGGTGACCAACTACAAGAAAAGTCTTACCTCTGATTGCCAGCGAGGGTTTTTCCACCAAGTACTTGCGAAGGGGTCAAGTATTTATTTTACTCATTAAAATGAAAATCAATTTATAACTTTTTTGAAATGCGTTTTTATGGAAATTTGTGTTATTCTGTCCCTCACTGTTAAAATAAACCAACCATTAAAATTATAGACTGATAATTTCTTTATCAGTGGGCAAACATACAAAATCAGAAGGGGATAAAATACTGTACTTTTTTTCCTCATTGTATGTGCTCTTATATTATTTGTATTTGTAGCTGCTGACTTTTAATTTTTAAATTTGTTTTTGAGACTGGATCTCCGCTTTAAAGTCTATGGCCCGGATTCAGAAAGGACTTACGACGGCGTATCACCAGATACGCCGTCGTAAGTCCAAATGTGCGCCGTTGTATCTTTCTGCGTATTCAGGAACTGAGATACACCTGAATTTTTCAAGATACGACCAACGTAAGTCTCCTTACGCCGTCGTATCTTGGGTGCATATTTACGCTGGCCGCTAGGGGCGCTTCCGTAGATTTACGCGTTGAATATGTAAATGAGCTAGATACGCCGATTCAGAAATGTTACCCCTGCTATATGAGGCGCAGGTAATGCAAAGTATGGACGTCGGAACAAGCGTATATTTTTACGTCGTTTACATAAGTCGTACGTGAATGGGGCTGGGCGTAGGTTACGTTCACGTCACAGGCATTGAGCCGGCGTATCTTAGGGAGTAAATTTGACGTGATTCTGAGCATGTGCGCACCGTTCGTTCGTCCATGCATTTACATGGGGTCACGCTTCATTATCATACAACACGCACACTACTTGCCTACTTTGAATTACGCGGGCTTATGCCGGCCCATTTACGTTACGCCGGCGCACATATGGGAGCAAGTGCTTTCTGAATACAGTACTTGCCTCTCCAAGTTACGCCGGCGTAGCGCATATGAGATGCGCTACGCCAAACTAAAGATGCGCCGATCTCTCTGAATCCCAGCCTATCTCTTTTACCTACATGGGAGGTTTGATACATTTTGCAAAACATATAAATTGTAGCGCTGAATAGTAACTAGATGATGTAGAAACTAAATATCTAGGTGAAAAAATATCAAACATAAATAGAAATCACCAGATGAATGGTGTGCAATCAACCAATATATAACAAATGTGAAAGTCCAAAAAGTCATGTGTAAACTGGGTGAAACTTTATATGTTTTGTCTGTTATTTTCCATTTGTCTATTGGTTTTTGTAGCTGCTCACCATTTAGATAGCGCGGATTTATTTTGTTTTGTATTTTGATACATTTTGCAACCTAAAAGATAGACCAAGTTTTCTGCAGCACAGTGAGGATAGTGTCATATCCTAGGTATAATTGGATTTCACAGAATTGTCTGCATTATATGACTATACACACAGTGACAGTCCAATTCTTATAAATACAGGGGAGGGAATTGGTGGAGCATTGTTGTGGAAAGACCTCTATCAAGTGGCTGAAGAGATTGGATTTAGTCCTCCTCGACTAGTCACCTCCAGGTACCTCACCATTAACCAGGAGCTGAGAGATATTGTTGGTAAGTTGACTGGAATACTGTTATATGTACATACATATATAGAATTTATTTTTAGGGCAGAGCTAAATCAGACCGAAAGCCTGTGTAATTAATTATATTGTCCCAAGAAGCATGCTGATCAGAGTAGAAAGCAAAAGAAAATACGAAAAACTGCGCTGTAAACCAACATGAAAATAAAAACTGTGGAAATTATCTTAAATATTAACAATATAAATACCACACTAAGTGCATAAATGTAAATGTACCCACATGATTATATATTAAATAGTATAAAAGTCCAATTGCCAACAACTAAATGGCAGCAAAAAGGAAAAAGAAAGCCCTGATATGCTTCAAACAAAAGTGATTCCACAATGACAGAAACGTGAAGAAAAGCCTAATGGCACCAATACCACACGTGTCCCTTCACCAGAACGCAGGTTAATTATGCCTGGAAGTCAAACACCCACTGGACTGGAATAGGTCGTAGGAAGATGGACGCGGGAAATCATGACTAAGCATTAGTTGTTAATGCGAAACGCATCAGCTGTCTATCCCACTGTATGCTGTTGTGTGCTGTGCATTTTTTCCTTTTTACAATAAAGAGCACGTCTTTTTTCAACAAGACTTTTTGGAGTGCGGCTGTCCATCCATTCTCCCACCTGCTTAATTCTATGCATTGCCAGCACCCGTGTGATTCCTGAGTGGACATTGATTACCTGCCTGTGCTCACCTGGAGCGGCGGTCTCCCTACCTACATTTACACTTAAGCCCCATACACACCATCAGATTATCTGCAGATTTTTGTCTTCAGATTTACCAAAACCATGTAGTACAAGGGCCTGCCTGATTGCATATAAATTGAAACTCTGAAGGTTTGACCTCATATTAGATCAGACCTGGGCAAACTACGGCCCGCGGGCCGTATACGGCCCGGGGGACCTTTTAATCCGGCCCACCCCCGCCGCCGCCGAAATCGCTGCTGCCACGTTAATCACCGCGGCGGGGAACATTACAGACAGCGTTCGTTTGAACAGCTGTTTTCCCCGCCGCGCATAGACACTCCCCCTTGGACGGATCTGTCCAATCGCGAGCAAGGGGGAGTCACATAGACACTCCCCCTTGCTCGCGATTGGACAGATCCGTCCAAGGGGGAGTGTCTCTGCGCAGCGGGGAAAACAGCTGTTCAAACGAACGCTGTCTGTAATATTCCCCGCCGCGGTGATAACAGTAGGCAGGGCCGGGAGGGGTCACTGTGCCCATCACACGCAGCCACTTGTGCCAACACATGCAGCCACTTGTGCCAACACACGCAGCCACTGTGCCACCATAAATTGTCGCCACTGTGCCAATCACATGCAGCCACTGTGCCAATCACACGTAGCCACTGTGCCAATCACACGCAGCCACTGTGCCAATCACACGCAGCCACTGTTCCCATCAAACGCAGCCACTGTGCCAATCACACACAGCCACTGTGCAATCAATTGTTGCCACTGTTCCCAAACACAGCCACTGTGCCAATCACATGCAGCCACTGTGCCAATCACACGCAGCCACTGTGCCAATCACACGCAGCCACTGTGCCAATCACACGCAGCCACTCTGCCAATCACACGCAGCCACTCTGCCCATCAAACGCAGCCACTGTGCCACTCACACGCAGCCACTGTGCCCATCAAACGCAGCCACTGTGCCAATCACACGCAGCCACTGTGCCAATCACACGCAGCCACTGTTCCCATCAAACGCAGCCACTGTGCCAATCACACGCAGCCACTGTGCAATCAATTGTTGCCACTGTTCCCAAACACAGCCACTGTGCCAATCACATGCAGCCACTGTGCCAATCACACGCAGCCACTGTGCCAATCACACGCAGCCACTGTGCCAATCGCACGCAGTCACTGTTCCCATCAAACGCAGCCACTGTGCCAATCACACGCAGCCACTGTGCAATCAATTGTTGCCACTGTTCCCAAACACAGCCACTGTGCCAATCACATGCAGCCACTGTGCCAATCACATGCAGCCACTGTGCCAATCACACGCAGCCACTGTGCCAATCACACGCAGCCACTGTGCCAATCACATGCAGCCACTGTGCCCATCAAACGCAGCCACTGTGCCCATCAAACGCAGCCACTGTGCCAATCACACGCAGCCACTGTGCCAATAACACGCAGCCACTCTGCCCATCAAACGCAGCCACTGTGCCAATCACACGCAGCCACTGTGCCCATCAAACGCAGCCACTGTGCCATCACATGCAGCCACTGTGCCAACACACGCAGTCACTGTGCCATCAATTGTTGCCACTGTGCCCATCACACGCAGCCACTGTGCCATCAATTGTCGCCACTGTGCCCATCAAACGCAACCACTGTGCCATCACACGCAGCCACTGTGCCATCACATGCAGCCACTGTTTAATCAATTGTTATTGATTAAACAGTGGCTGCCTGTCCCCAGCCTCTGTCCCCCTCCTGTGTCATGTCCCCAGCGTCTGTCCCCCTCCTGTGTCATGTCCCCAGCGTCTGTCCCCCTCCTGTGTCATGTCCCCAGCCTCTGTCCCCCTCTTGTGTCATGTCCCCAGCCTCTGTACCCCTCCTGTGTCATGTCCCCAGCCTCTGTCCCCCTCCTGTGTCATGTCCCCAGCCTCTGTCCCCCTCCTGTGTCATGTCCCCAGCCTCTGTCCCCCTCCTGTGTCATGTCCCCAGCCTCCGTCCCCCTCCTGTGTCATGTCCCCAGCCTCCGTCCCCCTCCTGTGTCATGTCCCCAGCCTCTGTCCCCCTCCTGTGCCATGTCCCCAGCCTCTGTCCCCCTCCTGTGCCATGTCCCCAGCCTCTGTCCCCCCTCCTGTGCCATGTCCCCAGCCTCTGTCCCCCTCCTGTGCCATGTCCCCAGCCTCTGTCCCCCTCCTGTGCCATGTCCCCAGCCTCTGTCCCCCCTCCTGTGCCATGTCCCCAGCCTCTGTCCCCCTCCTGTGCCATGTCCCCAGCCTCTGTCCCCCTCCTGTGCCATGTCCCCAGCCTCTGTCCCCCTCCTGTGCCATGTGTATAACAAGTACTCGTACCAGTTTTCCAACAATGATATTTACTGCTTTTTATAAAGAAATACAATTGATTTTATGCAGTATTGAGTTTAGCCTTTTGGCCCGGCCCTCCAAAATATTTTTAGTTTCTCATGTGGCCCCATCGAAAAAATAATTGCCCACCCCTGTATTAGATGGTTTTGGTAAATCTGAAGACAAAAATCTGCAGATAATCTGATGGTGTGTATGGGGCTTAAGTGTGGTATTTATATTGTTTATGATTTAAGATAATTTCCACAGTTTTTATTTTCATGTTGGTTTACAGCGCAGTTTTTCGTATTTTCTTTTGCTTTATTATTTGTGTTGTCGCACAATTTTGTTACTGCTGCTTTATATTCATAATATTGCATTTACTGCTAAGTTAGATGCATTTTCAGTATTTCACTTATTTGTATTGTGTTTAGTCACCATTAGGGAGCGCTGTATTTTCTCTTCTTTTCTGTTTTACCAATAGTAGAAAGCAAAGTGATGGGTAAGCTCATCACTGTGCTGCTTCTCTTTTCACTGTCCATTCACAAGTTGGAGCAGATCCAGAATGACCTGGTCTCAGCGAAGGTGGGTTGAGTAATGATAGCCATGAGATTGGGGACATATAATGGCATAAAGAAAGTACTGTGGGGGAAATCGCTGGAATGAAGATGAATATTGCAGCACTACCTGCTTTTTGTTTTTTAATAAGCTATTATTTTGAGCTTATGTTTCCTTAGAGAAAACACATATCTAGCCAATTATCATATTATTCCAGTTTTTGCAAGAAAAA